>NW_003852406.1:34160758-34293257 GCF_000181295.1 Otolemur garnettii | reverse complement strand
CATGCCTGAGCCCCTACACGAGCGTGCCCCACTCCTCACCTGGGACTAACCCCCATCAGGGTGTGGAGCTCATGGCCCAGACCTCGTACCTGAGTCCCTTACTCTTCGATGTGCTGAGCCGGAATTCTCTGTCCTTCCCATGCAGTCTACACAACTAGATGGTGCCTGGCCTTCTCCTTCCTGCCTCATTCCACCTCTAAGCCTGCCTCACTGACACCCATGGTTTAGCACCACCAGCCTGGCAGTAGACCCAGCAATAGTGGCCTGTACCTGCCCCCAGGCTGCCCTGTGTACTGCCCTGTGTACTGCCCTGTGTGTGGAGCTGCCCTGTGGGGCTGCCTCCAGAGTCCCTCTTAATGCTCCTCCCTGTTCCCTGCAAGTCCTTCCTGTATAGCTAGGAGTTCAGCCTTTCAGGCTCACTTGGCCCCTGACTATCTGCTGTCTCTTCCCTCCAGGGCATCTCCTCTCAGGTACCCCACACACTGCCTTGTGTCCCTGCCCCCTATGAGATCAAGATACGGGACACTTCTTTTTATTATGTCTTGGAAACCTTAACACTAATGTACCCTTGGCAATTTGGAAACTGCTGCTTTCCCTTGATGTCTGGACAAACCTTCTAGAGGTAGCTGCTGAGATGTAGAGATGGTCCTCTATTCAGTCACAATGATAGACTCCTAGAATTTTCTACTACGTGGCTCCCAATGCCAGCTGTCTCCACTGCTCTGAATCACTACATATCTGCAGTCTTGCCAGACTCCCGTAGCTTATCTTTCGTGGGGAGAGTGGAGATGAGTCCTGCCATTGCTTATGCACCCCAAATCTTCTCTACTAATTTCAGGCTTTTAAATGTTGTCTATGACAGAATCACTACTTCATCTAATAACTCTAGCTTCCATGATTTAAATTCTTTCCTGCTGAGAAGACACCCACATGTTGTGGGTCTTGGGAACCTAACAGGCCAGGCAGAGTTGCCTAAGAAAGGTGGCCAGGTAAAGTCTAATTCAGATGAGGGAGTCTACTATTAGACCTCCTTTTTGGAGCCTGATACTAAAATGCTCTAATTTACCTTTCTGTTCCCATTCCCCGTGGAGGTGGCCTTAGACTCTGCTTCCAGGATGGCTGAACTCTCTGGAATGATTTTCTATTTTTTTTTCCATGTTGGCCTTATTGAAATGTAATGCATATACCATAAAATTTATGCATTTAAAGTATACAATACATGTGTTTTAGTATAATCACAAAATTGTGCAACCATCAACATAATCAATTTTAGAACTCTTTAATTTTTTTTTTTGAGACATAATCTCACTTTTTTTGCCCTCAGTAGAGGGCTGTGGCATCACAGCTCACAGCAACCTCAAACTCTTCTTGCCTCATCCTCACGAGTAGCTGGACTACAGGCACCTGCCACAAGTGCTGGATTTTTTTTTTTTTTAAGAGAAAGGATATCTCACTCTGGCTCAGGCTGGTCTCAAACTCCCTGAGCTCAGGCAATCCACCTGTCCCAGCCTCCCAGAGTGCTGGGATTACAGGTGTGAGCCACTGCGCCCTCCCCAATTTTAGAACGCTTTAATTGTCCCCCAAAGAAACTCTGTATCCTTAAACCCCAGCACCTAGCTACCACTAATCTACTTTCTGTCTATTCTGGACATTTCATAGAATGGAATCACACTCTGTGACTACCTTCTTTCACTTAAGATAATGTTTTCAAGGTTCATCCACGTTGTGTAGGTTTTAACATATATCAGTGCTTTATTTCTTTTTTTCATTAACATCATATTGCAATTATTTTTTTAAATCAGAAAACAAACACACACATCCACACTGATTAACTATACAAAAGCCATGTAAAGACTCTAGCCCTTTTTTTTTTTTTCAATTGCTTGGCAATCTTAAACTCCTGGGCTAACGTGATCCTCCTATCTTAGCCTCCTGAGTAGCTGAGACTACAGGATCACACTACTATGCCTGGCTAACTTTTAAAAAATATTTTGTAGGAATAAAGTAACACTATGTTGTCCAGTCTGGTCTTAAATTCTGCTGTCAAGTGATCATCCTGTCTCTGCCTCCCACAGTGCTGAGATTACAAGTTTGAGCCACTGCATCCAACTCTTAATTCTTTTCTTGACCAAATGGTATTTCACTATATGGATGTACCAAATTATATTTATTCATCCATCAGTTGATAGAAATTTGGGTTGTTTCCATGTTTTGAATACTATAAATAATGTTGCTACGAGCCTTTGCATGCACATTTTTATGTGGACATGTTTTTATTTCTCTTGAGTGTATACCTGGAAGAAGATAAACGGAGCTTTGAATCCATTTAAGGCATACAAGTTTTATGAAACTTGACTTATTGTGTTTATCCTTATTCTTTTTGGCACTGTGGAACTTTTGGCCTGCGATGAGACAGGGACTTTTTGCCTTGCGTCTATCCATACTGCAACCTAACGTTCACGCAGTGACATGAAAGTGCCTGTTTGTTTTCTGATATATTCTAGTCTATTTGCAACACATTTTACAAACTCCAGCAGCATTCAACTTAATAATCTTTAACACTCAGTTAACCAGCAATTTTAGCTTTGATGATATTATACTATATTTTATAGTATAATCCTGGAATAATAGTGAAATGGACCTTGGACGTATCTATTAACCCAAATTTTATAGCTGAGGAAGCTGAGATTCAGAGTCTACTACAAAGTCCAAAATAGAAAATGAATAACCTAATTCATATTCATCACAGAGGGTTGGTTGAACTATAAATCCATACAATAAGCTCTCTAACTGTGTGAAAAGTAACATCTTTAATTTCTTGGGTTCAAGATAAAAATTCCTTAAAAATGAATAACTAAATTCTGTGAAACCAAAAAGCTGAGGCAGGAAACCCAAATTCTCTATAAATGCTGGGAGTTGGGTACCTGCTCTGTGCAGACCCCATGGTTCTTCCCCAAGTTCTGTGCTAAATATCAGAGATATAAACTGAACAGGACATCATCTTCCTTGATGGAGCACAGCTTCTGGTTATTTTTCTTTTACCGTCCTAACCGTACCAATGATAGTGAGACTTGCCTCTCCGCGGCCTATTATAAAATGGTTCGGGGCATTCAGCCTCAGGTCCACTTAGGTGTGGGTTGTGAATGTGGGCATTTAGCCTGTTCCTGCATAGAGAGGGTTAGGGTTAGGACTCACAACCACAGGAAAATGAAATTTCCACAGGCAACATTCCACTTCTGATAGAAAAGTAACATTACCAATTATGGACTTCTGAAAAGATAAAAGTTCAATCACATTCTCATATTCTGTGTACTCATATTTTCTAACCTATCTTCACATCACACAGGAAATAAAAATGTAGTAGAACCTCTGTAAGTTGCACACCCAAGAGCCTGCAACAAATGGTCAACATACAGAAGGTGGTCACCGTAAGGAACCTCCACTGAGTACATGTGGTGCATGTCTGGGCTATGAAAGTTACGTCCACTTAGGGAGGTGGTCAGTGTAGGGAGCTGGTCAGTACGCAGAGCTGGTCAGCTGTGGAGCTTCTGCTGTTTGTTGTAATTTCTGATGCTTAACAACCTTGTATAAGTTCGTTTTCACGTTGGAATAGTAACAGAGAACTCTTTTGTAATTCCTAAAAGCAGGAAGAACCTGGACATATTCAGCGTCCAGCTCCCAAGTGTTTGTGTATATGTGTGTATGCAGCACTCTGTGTGTGTATCTGTGTGTCTGTCTGTGTGTGTCTCTATGTTTCTATTTGTGTGTCTGTGTGTGTCTCTGTGTATATGTGTATCTCTTTGTGTGTGGGTCTGTGTATGTCTCTGTATGTGTTTCTGTGTGTGTCTCTGTGTGTGTGTGTCTCGGTGTATGTGTGTCTCTGTGTGTGTGTGTCTCTGTGTGTGTGTCTCTTTGTGTGTGTGGTATATGTGTGTGTCTTGGTGTATGTGTGTCTCTGTGTATGTCTCTGTGTGTGAGTGTCTCGGTGTGTGTGTGTCTCTGTGTGTGTGTCTCTGTGTTTCTCTGTGTGTGTGTCTCTGTGTGTGTGTGTCTCTGTGTGTATGTATCTCGGTGTATGTGTGTCTCTGTGTATGTCTCTGTGTGTGTGTGTCTTGGTGTGTGTGTGTCTCTTTGTGTGTGTCTCTGTGTTTCTGTGTGTGTGTGTCTCTGTGTGTGTGTGTCTCGGTGTGTGTGTCTCTGTGTGTGTATGTATGTGTCTCTGTGTATGTCTCTGTGTGTGAGTGTCTTGGTGTGTGTGTGCCTCTTTGTGTGTGTCCCTGTGTCTCTGTGTCTGTGTATGTCTCTGTGTGTGTGTATCTCAGTGTATGTGTGTGTCTGTGTGTGTCTCTTTGTGTGTGTATGTCTTGGTGTATGTGTGTCTCTGTGTGTGTGTATCTCGGTGTATGTGTGTGTCTGTGTGTGTGTGTCTTTGTGTGTGTCTGTGTGTGCATATACACCCCGAGCACCCACAGTGTGGCTACCTTTTTGGTACCCTCTATAAGGTTTTATGATTTATTACTTCATAAACACTCCTTACCAAAATTCCTCTGTGTCTTCCGCTGTTTATTATTTTTATGACCTTAGTCTTTTCTACCTTTATGTTTTCTCACAGCAAAGGAAGCAGTATATGGGGCCTGACCTCATTTTGAACCCCAGCTCAGCCACTCTCTTTGTGCTATTTGTTTAAATTTTTAGATGTGTGGTTTGTTTTTGTGTAATGAGAAAAGCCATAGGCTTAATGAAAAGCTTAAAGGTGATTATTTTAAAAAGTTCTTTCCTGAAGTGTTTAATTGTAGTGCCTAGTATATCAGATGTCACAAATGTTAGTGGGATGATGATTTTATAAGAGAATAATAGATATCCTTTTATGCTGTTGAATTTTTCTCTTTTAAAACATCTGAATAAATTGCTGAATCCCTTAACACTTTTAATAGTTTTTCAGCTCATTTTTGGTTCTCTAAGTAAATAATATCTGTAATTAGTGATGATTTTATCTTTCCCTTCTCAATAGTAATTTATCTCAAGTATCACATCTTAGAACATTATCTAGAACTTTATTTTATTTATATATTTATTTATTTATTGAGACAGAGTCTCACTCTGTCACCTAGGTGAGTGCTGTGGCATCATAGTTCACAGCAAACTCAAACTCCTGGGCTTAAGCCATCCTCTTGCCTCAGCCTTCTGAGTAGCTGGTACTACAGGCACCTACCACCATAGGCCTGGCTAGTGTTTTTCTATTTTTAGTAGAGACGGGATCCCACTCTTGCTCAGACCAGTCTTGAACTCCTGAGCTCAAGCAATCCTACCTTCCTCAGTCTCCCAGAGTTCTGAGATCACAGGCGTGAGCTGCCGTGCTCAGCCTACATTACCTAGAATTTTAAGAACAAGAATAAATAAAGTGAGTAATGCCAGCCATGTCTTGGTCCTGGCAGTAGCCAGGATCACTTTATTGTTTCATTTAAAAACAACATTCTGCAAACGTTTATTGCATTTTCTATGTGCCAAGCACTGGCCTGGGTGACAGTGACTCAGCAGTTCCCAGCTTTGGAACTTAACCCTAATGGGAGGAGTGCATTAATCATACACCATATATAGAATTACAGCTGGGCACGGCAATCACAAAAGAATTATATGGAGCTATGAAAACATATAACAAGGGCACTTGACCTAATTAGGGAAATAAAGGACAGACTCCCTAAAAAACAATTATAGTTGAATTTAATATAAGAGATGAGATCTTAGTCAAGCAAAAGAATTGGAGGAGTGTTCACAGAGAGAATTTCCAGCAGAAAGAGCATATACAAAGACCCTAAGTGACAGAGGATGTGTGATACCATCCAGGCCCTGCTGAAATGCTGAGAATGAGATGGGGTAGGACTGGGGTGATGGTGGGGAGGATGGCAGGGACAGGCAATTAAATCCTTGCAGGCCATGTTGATGTGGGTCTTTATTTTAAGATCAATGGGAAGCCATTCAAGTAATTAAAAAGGGGGTGACATTACCAAACTTTTATTTATTTCCAATAGGTTAGTCTAGTTGTCCCGTAGGGAATGGAGTAGGAGTGATAAAAGTGATGTGAGTGGTGATGATGGTAGAGACGCAGTACAGAGGATGACCTTGAGGGATGTATAGGAGGTAGGAAGTAAAAGAATCTGTGGAAGGGACGGGTTAGCAGGAGTGGGATGGCAAGTCTGAGTCTTAGGTTTATTTTCTGAGATGGTAGCAGTAAATGAGGGTCAACTTTGGCAAGAGAAATCATGAATTCAGTTGAGGATGTAATGATTTTAAGAGGCCTTTAGACTTGCAAATGGGCATGTTAAGTAAGGAGTGGGTGAGTGAGTCTGAAGGGAAGTGGGGAGCGCTGAGCTGTTTATGGAGGTACTGACGCTGGGCATGGATGACAATTTTCAGGAGTGGTCCCATGCGAGTTAGGGGTTCTAAGACTAAGTCTTGAGGAGGTTCAACATTCAATGGCTATGTGGAGGACGCTGAGCTGCCCAGGTTACAGGGGTGTGCAACTTGCGACCCACTGGCCACGTGCAGCTCAGGATGGCTGCGGATGTGCCCAACACAAAATCATAAACTTAAGACATTAAGAGTTTTTTTGTAATTTTTTTGGTGGAACTCAATTGCACAGTTATTGAGTGTGAACATTGTAGATGACAATGTCGTGTTGCAGTCATATAAACTAAACACACGGGTGGCTCTGGTTTTATGCAGTGTGCAGCTTCCAGTATGTTACGTCCAGATGTGAATAAACTGACGCCATCAGATGTGTGCACGTGGTGACTTGGCGAGCAGCGATTATGAGTAGTATTTGCTCGTGGTGACTTGGCGAGGCAGCAATTATCAATAGTATTTCCACCTCCCATTACAGCGTTAGGCGTGTATGTTATCTGAAGTTAGGTCAGCATTCTCACTGGCTCACTAAGGTACTTCCACACCTTGGTGGCACCTCACACATCATCCACCATGCTTTACAATCCACCTCCGCCTCACCCTGCATCAGCAGCAAGGATGTGGAAGGGCCCAAACCTTGCTTTCTATTTTTCTGTCAGGTAATTTTCATAATAAAAGCAAATATAGTCCCTTATCTGTTGCTGTTTTTTAATCCCAGCGTGGCTTCTACCACATCTTAAAAGAAATCAGAACCCATAAAAAGGAAAACTACAGATGAAGGAAGATTGGTCAATGAAAGTGGACAGGTGACTTCTATTTTGTTGAGGCAAATCTAAGGAACTCTGGTTAATCTGTAGGGCATATGTGCAAGTTTCCAAAGACTGTAATTTGAAAAGGCATTACAGACAAAAGCACGCTGCCAAATTCAATGTGTATGAAGGATTGTGTCCTAAGGACAAAATAGTGGGACTGAAAAAAAGTCTGTCTTCTGAACAGAATTTTTTAGAAAGCTACAACTCAGACAGAGCCCATTATAAAAGCTAGTTATATGGTAGCACGGTTAATAGCAAAAAACCCAGAAGCATTTACTGATGGTGAGTTTATTAAGCAAAGTATAGAAACATTGACAGATATAGTTGTCCCTGAAAAAAAACAGGATAGTTCTAAAATCAGTTTGTCTCACCAGACTATAGTGAGACAATACTATAGACAAATTAAAGAAATTAGAAAATTTATTGAAAGAAGTTTGGAGAGTGAAGCTGCTAATTTTAAATTTTATGCTTTGGCAGTGGACGACAGCACTGATGCTACAAGTGTGGCTCATCTTGCCATTTTTATTAGAGGTGACTCATATTAATGACAGATTAAATGTCACCCCAGAACAGCTTCTTTAGTGCCATTAAAAGATACAAGTAAATCAAGAGATTTATATGATGAAGTGAAAAAAACATGAAAGCAACTTTCTTTGTCCTTTGTCAGCGTATCTGGTGTAGTTACTGATGGTGCCCCAGCGATAGTAGGTAACAGAGAGGGACTTGTCAAATTAATAGAAGATGATTCAATTGCCACCCCAAACTCCCATTTGATGAACTATCATTGCATAGTACTTCAAGAAAATTTATTCGCAAAACTTTAACAAAATGGATATCATCATGCAAATTGTCATCAATACTCTGAATTTCATAAGGGCCACAGGATTGAATCACCCAATTCCAGGAATTCTTTAAAACTACCCATGCTGACTATGGTGACAGCATTTATTTTTTGGAAAGTGGCTAAGTCGGGGGCAAATGGTGAAAAGATTTTATGACTTATAACATGTTATCAGGTCATTATGGTATCAAGAACCAAATTTGTACCACAACTTGACCATGAAAACTGGCCTATAGATTTAGCATTTTTAGTGCATTAAACCACTCATTTAAATGAGTTAAACATGCATCTTCAAGGTGAAAACCAATTTATCAATACAGTGTTTCAGACCATAACAGTGTTCCAAATGGAACTGAAATTATGGCAGGCTCAAGTTTAGGCAAGCAATCTTATGCACACGTCAGCTAGACACAGCCCTGTGGACAGTAAAAAACATGCAGCCTTGCTTTTCAATTTGATACAAGAATTTGAAGACGGATTTCAAGATTTCTGGGAAAACAATATTTTGGTGTATTCTCAACTTCATTTACAGTTGACATAAACATATTACCTGCCAAGTTTCAAATGGAATGCACAGAGCTGCAGTCTGACATTCAGCTGACAGAAAATTTGATCCTGTCTCTTGATGGGACGTTTATAGGCCCTGTCTTCCCAGAGACAACAGCCCTCACTTCACAGTCACGCCTTATTCATGCCGTTGCTTTTTGTCAGCACCTACATTTGTGAGCAACTGTTTTCAAGAATGAAACACATGAAGAGTAAAAGTCACATTAAGAGTAAAATTAGAGGTGAGGCAAGGCGGCTTATCCCTGTAATCCCAGCACTCTGGGAGTTCAAGGAGGGAGGATTGCTTGAGGTCCGGAGATCAAGACCTAGACACATGTCTCTATTAAGAAAAAAAAAAAAAAATTACCCAGGCTATAGTCCTAGTTTCCAGAGACGCTAAGGCAGAAGGATCGCTTGAACCCAAGAGTTTGAGGTTGCTGTGAGCTAGGCTGATGCTATGGCACTCTATCCAGGGCAACAGAGTGAGACTATCTAGGGGGGAAAAAAAGAAGAAGAGTAAAATTAGAACCAAAATATCTGCTAATGAGCACCTTGAAAACTCACTAAGAATTGTAGCTACTTCCACTGAACCAGACATTGATGCAGTAGTTTCTCAAATATGATGTCAAACATCCCACTAGTTTTATGTTGCCCAGGCTTCTTTTATTTTTATAATTTAAAATATCAAAAAAAGATGTTTTATTACCTAGAGATTTACATTTTTTATATTCATGATCACAAACTTATAACCTAATTAAGGATTTTAAAGTACTCTCTGAATGACTCACCACATAATTAGGATTAAGAGGACTTTTTGCTTATCTCTGGGGTTGGATTTCACAAAAATTATGCTGCATCTTTTTTTTTGCTCATCGGCTTTTGTTAGTGTTTGTGTATTTAATACGTGCCCCAAGACAATTCTTCTCCTTGTACTGTGGCACAAAGAAACCAAAAGGGAGGACACCCCTGGTCTACAAGAAGAAAAGGCCAGTGAGACAGAAGTAAAACAGAAGGGTGTGGTGTGGTGGAAACCGAGGTCAGCCGTGCTGGGTCCCCCTCAGAGGTGAAGGTGACCCGGAATTGGCACGGACTTCAGCAACGTGAAGCCACTGGCAACCCAAGAAAGGGTCACTTGAGTGGAGTTAGCTGTGATAGAGGACAGATGGAAATGGTTCAGGAAACAGTGTTGGTGACCGAATGGAGAAGAAGAGAATAGATGTTTTATGGCAAAATTTGACCGTGATGAAGAAGATAGAGAGGAGCAGATGGTTGTGATAGCCTCGTGGGTGTGCCAGAGGTCTGCGTGTGGTATTATTGAACGTGGGGGAGTCTTGGGGACGTTTAAAAGGCAGTGGGAAAGCTCCAGAATGAAAATGAAAGGGAAAGTAGTCAGCAGCTCTTCTGAGAAGGTGGAAGGGGTGAAGCTCAAAGCACCGTTGTGGAAATCAGTCATAAGTTTAGGGAGTGGGGAGCCCTAACTGTCATAAGCAGGGGAAAGGGCTGTGTGGATGTGGGAGTAGTTGAGTTTACATGTGTGCATACAAAAGTTCCTGTCTAGTTGTTTCTATGTTTTTGTGTGTATGAATATTTACAGAGTGTGAGTGGGTGAGTAGACACATGTTAGAGGTCGTGATGTAGTGTTATTTTATTTTACTGCCAATGACAATATGCTACTATTTAATTTAGGATACACACACACAGTGTGCCAAAAAATTTATACATTTTTGTTTTTCGAAGACAGAGTCTCACCTTGTCGCCCTTGGTAAAGTGCTATACTATCATAGCTCACAGCAACCTCAGACTCTTGGACTCAAGTGATTCCCTTGCCTCAGCCTCCCAAGTAGCTAGGGCTACAGGCACCTGCCACAGTGCCTGTCTATTTTTAGAGACAGGGTCTTGCTCTGGATCAGGCTGGTCTCAAACCTGTGAGCTCAGGCAATTCACTTTCCTTGGCCTCCCAGAGTACTAGGATTACAGCCATGAGCCCCTGTGCCCCGATTATGTATACACATTTTAAGAAAGGAAAAAACTGTATTAAAATTGTAATACTCAATATATACAAAAGATGAATACAAGTCACTGGAGCACTTCTTATAATTGCAAAAGTCAAATATGACTTGAGTATTACAAATGTAATTCAGTTAAGATGTGCATGCATTCTCTGGCTCCCTCTGCATACACACACATGCACACGTGGCTAATGCTGGGGCACGTAAGCACACTCTCTTTTGCACAGTGGAGCACAACAATACCTTTCTGAAAATGGCAGAATAGGAGTGAGAATGGAATTGGTCCTCTGTGGGCTCATTTTCACATTCTCCCTATGGAGATGTGTTCCTGACTCTCTTCACATCATGACAGGCCTTGAGCTGCAGTTTCTTCCAACTACTCTTGATATAATCGGCCACTTCCTGTCAGACTCCGGTGACGCTCGTGATGCCCTCCGTAAGGCCAAGTGTCTTTCAACAATCCTTAATCTTTACCAGCTATCTCCTCAGTTGACTCCTAAAAAGGACGCACCTTTTGGAGTGCTATAAAACTGTGTTATTACCCCAAACAAGATGCTGCTGTTTGCATCCGTGACATGCTCTGTATCCCTCTTTCTCACTCCCTGAGAGTGTGTAGTAGTGCCCTGTTATCATACCGCTAATGAGCAGAGAGGAAACGTGCATACTGGCCGTTCTTTCCACACAGCCTGAGGCCTGCATCTGTAGGTATGTGCACATCTGAAACTAGCGCACTGTGATATATAGTACAGTACTATACAAGACAGCACTATATGAAGTGGGCCTGTTTACTCCTTTCATAGATTTAAGTATTAGATTATAGTAGTTTAAAAGAAGAATTGGAGTTTTCCATATGTTTACATAATCTTTAATAGTTATATCATAGAACTTATGTGTTCAAAAAGTTCGAGAGAGCTCATGTCCACAGCTGTCTAGATCCAGTCCTTTTCTCCTTTCCCTCCTGGGGACCCGATGGAGGGCAGCATCGGGCTCCATCTTTAACGCCATTTTCTAATCCCCTTACCACTTATTTTTACATTCAATCCAAGTTCTTAACATTTAAGTAGATTTCATAATTTAGATATGTTTAGGGAAAAACTCATCCATGTCAGAAGGATATTGAGTTTTGTTTTTAGAGGTGCTCATCTAGTCTCAAGCGCACTAGCCGTATGCCTCCTCCTCCCTTTTCTCAGCACAAGTGCTCTATAATCTACTTACTCTTTAGCCTAAGACTTTTTAAAATTTCTGATGGGGGGAGTTCTTTGTTTATTAGTCATTATATTTAGCCAGAGAATTTATATTACGCCCAGAGAATGTTACCTGTATAGTTTATGACTTGGAATTTACTGCTGTTTTCTTTTTAGCCTGTCAGGGATTGTTTTTTGTCAATGTCCCATGGATGCTTAAAAAGACCATATTATATCTCTTTCTAGGCTCCAAGACAATTTGATTATAAAATCAACACAATTTTCTTATTTATTTTTCCATATTTATTTCACAGTGTGATGTATTAAGTACTGGATGGCACATTAAAGGCTTGACTATACTTTTCTTCATTTTTCCAGGTATTTTTTACACGGTGTGTGTGGTTATTTGACATGCTGAATTAGTTAAGACTCTTGTTTGCAAACAATAGAAACCCAACCCAGGCTAATCTAAACCAACAAAAAGGACCCATTAGCTCATCTGCTGACTCTACCTCTCCTCTTAGAGTCTGTGTTTTTACCCTCGAATTGTTAATTTATTTCTTCATGAGACTTTGAATATATATACAGTGTATATACATATATATTTTCTGCTAAAAAAAATGGCCCTTTATGACAACACTGCAAATGTGAAGTAAAAGTTACTGCCTCAGGCTACAGAAGCAATTTGTTAGAAAAATGATGCCAAATTTCAACATTTGATTTATTTTATATGTTCCTGCTGCATGGTTGCAATTATTGCCTAAATGTTGTTAAGTATAAGATGAGGTATAAACTTACTTTTTAATTTTTCCTTTTTCTAACTGTCATTTTTGAAGATAATGTTTAATCAAATCTCTTAAATTGAAAAGTGTCAAATCATATTATAGGACCAGAATGTGGGATGGGAGATATTTTGTGGACTTCTTTGGAAAATATATTCTATCACAATAAGTATTTTAAATTGTCTATAAACTTTTAAATTCTTTTCAGTAAACTTGGTTTAAGTATGTTGAGAGTGTCGTAAAATTCTATCCAAAGTGGTTACAATGGGGCTTTAGGGCCCACCCACTCAGAAACATTCCAAAATAGTCTCTGAATATATTTTCTAAAGAATTTTTATTACCAAGTAAGATATATTAGAAAGATAAATGGATTTTTCTCAGATACAAAAAAAATGAAACCTATTAAAAGATAAATACTTAAACCACCATAATGTAACTAAGGAAATTTTGATATTTGCAAATAAAAGCTGGCATTAAGTTATAGCAATGTCTTCTTATATCTCAGGTTAGCCAATGTTCATTTTAAAAGTTCATAGGGGATACATGCAGATTTAAGACTGCATCTTGCCATGGCCAGGAACATGAAATTATTCCTGTAGACAGCAGGAGAAAATTTATTGGAAAGAACTGAACATCACAAATACATAAGTATTTTTGGCCAATACTACATCCTGTAAAATACTGTAAAATGGTTGAGTTGAAACATGGCATTTGGAAAAAGAAAACCACAACCTTGTAACATAACAGAATGCACATTCTTGTGTGAAATGAATACATTTGCATGTTTCAAATAGCATATAGTTAGTTGCTATTACAGG
Source organism: Otolemur garnettii (assembly GCF_000181295.1). Taxonomy (NCBI): domain Eukaryota; kingdom Metazoa; phylum Chordata; class Mammalia; order Primates; family Galagidae; genus Otolemur; species Otolemur garnettii. The sequence continues at coordinate 34,279,863 of NW_003852406.1, read as the reverse complement.
TTTTTATGTGAGTTTTTAAATCAAAACTTTGATTTAAATTTTGTTCAATTCTGGTTTTCCAATAATTCTTTTTTGTCTCAACAAAGAGTAGTGGTTGAAAGGATGGGGTTGGGGGTCAGACAGATCTATCTGGCCTCAGTAGAAAATTATGCCTGTCAATGTTCGTATCTGCACAAGGAGCAGCCACTGCTTTTGAAAGTAGCTTGACTGTACTGCATTTTGGAATCCCTAAAGTACAAAAGACCATTGAATTAGGAGGCAGGAAATGTAAATTTTAGTTTTGAATCTACCACTTATTTGCTGTCTTAAGTTCTCTCTAACCCTCAGTTTCCTTATTATTCATAAAATGGAGATAGTGATACCATTCTTTTGAAATCAAAGATTATTTCAAATAATATATTTGAAAGCACTTTAGATAGGGAGGTATTACTATTGTTTTGCTAGCAATAGAAATATTACTACTAATTACAGTAATAGTGAGCAGGAACCTAAATCATAATGAAAATGATGATCACAAATGCAGTGATATAGAAAAGATGTTACTCTTTAGCAACTATGTGAAAATTCCTCTTTGGGAAATGATTGTATATCTTTGCAAGAAACACCTTGATGGTTCCTTTGGGAGGAATTCTTAGCTTTGAGTATATTTGGAATACAGAGACGTCTTAGGGAGGCTGGGGAGTCTGAGTGTTCCTGAATGTTTCAAGGTGAATACGTTTGGGATGGAAGGAACAGAGGGGCTGAGTTTAAAGGCAAATGAGGGAATAGCAAAGACCAGAAGACTTCAGACAGTGCAAAGTGGTCTGCTCCCAGGGACTAGATGCAGCCTGCAGTTGCATGATCATCAAAAAGGCAGTGGCCTCAGAATACCAAGCATACCCAAGACCCTATTTTCCTTTGTGTCACAGTAAGTTATTCTATGGCATTTACCTTTTTTTCTCTTTCCAACCTCCAGGCCGTCAGGAAGCCATAGCAGTGTGCTTACATATCCAGACCCAGCAGACGGTCAACGACAGCTTATGTGACACGGTTCACCGCCCTCCAGCAATGAGCCAGGCCTGTAACACGGAACCCTGTCCCCCCAGGTATGGCTGTCCTGTGCTGTACTGTGTTGGGGTGGTGACACCCCCACCTGCATAGAAACCCACCTGTGTGGAGGGCTGTACAGGCCACTGTAGGTAGGTCAGCTGAGCCTCCACTGAGTGCTGCCCCCACTGCCCAGGTTAGGGTCTGGCCGGATTCTTGCAGCCGTGTGCACGTGTGCAGCCTCAGTGAAGGGGAAATGCTCTTTGGCCTGACTTTGGTTTGCATCAGACATGAATGGACATGAACTGGCCTACTGCTGGCAGGTCCACAGCTGTGTTCTCTCTTCTTCTGTCTCCTCAAGGGCACTTCTCCCCTAAAGTACCATCAGAGAGCACAGAAGCTGGGCAGAGGTGCTTTGGTATCCAGTAGGTGCTTAATCCATATTTGCTGAATGACTGAGTGAGCTCTTGTTTGATACCTGGAGCTCACCTGGTATGTCACTACCTTTCTCATCGATTTGACTTGGGCCTCAGATTGTGCGGTGGAGCCTACAAACCCCAAAGAATAAGTGAGGGTGGTTTCTTTTTTGTTCTCCTTGGTGTGAAAAGTTGACTTAAGGGTTAATCAGCTTCCTTGTTTAAGTCCTTGTAAGATCCTGGGTAATTTTATCAAAAGGATAGTGGGTTTTCCCCACGTTCCTCTGTCCCTGGGTAGTGCTGGGTACCCAGGGGGGTAACTCCACATCGTTGGTTTCTCCCACGAGGCCCTTCCGACTCCAGCCCCCAGTCCTTTCCTTCTCCACATCGTTGGTTTCTCCCACGAGACCCTTCCGACTCCAGCCCACAGTCCTTTCCTTTCTTTGTCCTTTACCTTTATGATCTTGAAGTGTGATAAGGAAATTTATATGATGCTATAGGTTGAATTGTTTCAACCTCTTCTGTGATAAAAATTAGTTGCCCAAAATTGAGTCTGTTCCCAGTCACCTCCCTTCTGTCTTTGCCAGACTCTCTCTTCTGCCTTTTAGTAATTATATTGCCCCTCTAATGAGGCAGTATAATTCTCATTAGATATCACTCAGTGCAAACTCTGCCTCTTCTAGATGGAAAAATGGAAGCCGTAGGAGCCCACACATCATGCAGCAGAGGAGGGCCCCTGGTTTCCAGCCCTTCCACTAGCCATCTCTTTTGTCCTCACTAACCAGAGCTCTTTTTCTGGAAAGATGACTACAAAAGAAATGATTTGGAATTTACACATACTTTAAATGGTGACTACAGTTTGGCTAAGCATGAAATTCTCATGGTTATTAACAAAGAAGCATAAAAAGAAGAAAATACAACCCAATACATTGGGGTATATTTTATTTTTGGATTCAAATCTTCTTATTCTAGAATGACATGAAGCTAGTCTTTCTCAGAGTTCTGTCCTCTGCTTCTAGCCAAGTAACAACTAGAACAACTAGAACAACTAGAAAATGGAAATAGTGACAACAGAAAAGACAGGTCAAATGAGAATGATTCACATATCACAAGATGAAAAGAGGCCCAGAGAACATTGATGAAACTCTCAATTTTATTTTTTTTTAAAATCTGTTACACTCTTGCTGTGAAAGTGAAGATGGCTATAATGTGTCATCATATAACTTTTTCCAAAAAAAAAAAAAAAGGCCAAAATACAAAACAACATACACTTTATTCTCTGTTCATTCTAAGAACTATTAGTGCACATAGCTACCATTACAACTGCAATTATGTTCAAAATATTTAAGATAGCTTGACATCCTAATTTTTCTTTTAATGTTTCAGGACTAAGTACAAATCAGACATTTTCTCCACTTTGCCATGAAATTCAAGCCCCTTATTATAGTGGGTTCTCATCACGTGGTTTCTTCTGGTTTCAATTCTCTGATAACCTGTACCTGCTTCCTTGACAATTCACTTACCAATAATTTGTGAATCTGTCCTATTCCAGTCTAACTGCCACTGCCTTAATTCTGACATGTTTTAACAAAGCTCTTCCAGCAGTTTCTGGATGGACTCCTACCAACTCTCCTGTCCCGTCTGATCCACGTGCACAGGCACCCCCCAAAGTTGTTTATCTTTATAAATCACAGTGACCACATGACCCTCCTGTGCACAATCCACAGATGACTTCCTTTCACCTGTGGCACATTCTTCCCTTTGGCAGATGTTTTAGTTTCCTAGGGCTTCCCTAGCACAGCGCCACAAACCAAGTGGCTCCCAGGACACACACTCTCACAGATCTGGAGATGAGAAGTCCAAAGCCAAGGTGTGTGCAAGGCGGGGCCTTCTGAGGCTGTGAGGGAGTCCATTTCAAGGCAGATAGCCTCTGGCTCCCTTTGCCTTGCCAATGCATTGCCCCATGGTTTCATATTGTTTTCTTTCTATCTGCCTCTGTGTCCCACCTTCCCCTTTTCATCAGGACACACCTGTATTGAATTAGGGTCTACTCTGCCCACCTCCTCTTGATCATCTATTTCCAAATAAGGTCACAGTTAACGTATTTTGGGAGGAAATAATTCAACCTATAACATCATATAAATTTCTTTCTGACCCTGGATGGAATTCTTAAACCACATCTCCTGTGGCTACTACATGCCACCCCCTATCCCCGCCACACACATGCCCACACACAGGCATGGTGGCTGTGAGGAAGTCCTCAGCAGCCACACTAGACTCCATCCCATGCTTATGCAGGCCTCTGGGACTTTCACATACTGTGCCCTGTGCCCAAAGCACTTCTCTACCATGAAAAAAGTGAATTATCTCCCATAAAAGTATCATTGGCTCACTTCTCACTGGCAAAATACAGCTCAGCAGAATGTGCAGGAGGATGCTGACATGAGACGCCTGATAGAGGGGAGCGCTTCATACTCAAAGAGAATGGGAAGGGACCAGGCATGGGGCAGAGCCCTAGTTCTGCTTCTCTAAAGGAATGTCAGGGGGGTGGTGCCTGTGGCTCAAAGGAGTAGGGTGCCGGCCCCATATACCAAAGGTGGCAGGTTCAAACTCGGCCCTGTCCAAAAACTGCAAAAAAAAAAAAAAAAAAAAAGAAAACTTTAAAGGAATGTCAGGTGAATCCCTTTTCTCTCTGGGCCAAATTTCTTAATCTGACTAATGAAAAAGGCATTGGACTTTGTCATCCTTGTCCCTTGAGTTCCAATCTTTCGTTTTTGAGTAATGCTTTCAGGTTGCACTTTTCACTCGCATCTTCAAACTATGTTTAGTCCTTTTCCAGTTATTCTTGTGTCCACCCATGAGTGGGGTCAAATGCTCAGGGTTTGCTTTTGTTCTTTGCTTGCCCTGCCCAGGAGGTCAAGGCAGGGTTGAGTTTTGTCTGCAGTATTTTTCCTCTGCTCACTAAACCAGAACAAGGTTTAACATGGTCTGAAGAAGGCGGCCTGGTTTATGCATGCATCAGCCTCTGTGCACATCCTCTTGCCTTCATCACTCTCTCGAAAAGAGCTTCTGCCCACTGTCATCCTCTCTTGCCCACAGAGCTTCCAAGCTAAGAATAATAGAGCAGACAATATGTCTTGGCCACTTTGCAAAATTAAGAGTCTGTTTTTATGTGAAAGGAAATACTATTCCTCATTTCAAAGTTGCAAATTTAATAAACTTTTCAAAGGTTGAGAGTTATGTTGGAAAAAAACAGCAGAGACACAGGTTCGATGCCAAAATAAAGGTAAGTTTACAAAAATGTTTTAGGTTCTAGAAACCAGTGGTGTAGGAATAACAGGAACGGGGTGTTGCATAATATTTTCCATACAAATATTTACTGACTCCAAGGGCAATCGCAGTAAAATATCACCCCAGGGTGAAACTTACCACTGAGATTGGGTTGGATCGCCAGCGGATCTTTATTTACCCAAAGGCAAATGCATTTGATGTATTAGCCTGGACTCTCCAAGGTAGGGTGTTGCATGTTTATTTGCTCTTTCAGGGTTACTTCTCTAATCTGTCCTATAACTGCTGAGTATCTGCTAGTTATGGAGTTTGCTTTGTCTGGGAGAGAACTAGCAGCTTGCAGAAACATGCAGGTTATATAATGGTCCCCTGGTCTGCGTGGAGCCTTCTTCTCTAACAGCTAGGGAGGTAAACCGAAAAGCAAGAGGCAGGAGTGATATGTTTCTGTGCCAACTTGTTCTCCACCTCTTAAATATAAAATTTTGTGTTTAGCTTGTTGTCTGTTAATAAGAAATTGTTACCTATTTCTTAAATAAAAATAGCTCCATCGCCGTTCCTTGTGATTCTAATTGAGTCTGGTAGTGATACACTTTCTGGAAAGATGGTCATCCTGAAGTCACTCAGAATAACTCACATATTTAAGCTGAATTGTTTTAATAGTGAAACACAAGCCTTCTAGTTATTTAGCCATGTAACCCAAGTGTCATCAAAATATCACCCATATATCTACTGTTGGTGACTTCTCTCACTTCCAAAGCTACTGAGATTTAGATGTTATCAATTAGAATCTAACTGATTAATAGACTTCCAATTAAGATGGTGTTTTAACTTCACATTCTGCTCCAAATACAGATCAGTGATAGGAATTAAAATGCCCTGCCAAGGGGAAGATCATGAGAACACCTGGGCCAGGAAGCAGTGGGGGTCTGAAGCAATGGGTGGAGCTGCACCTGTGGTGCTTCCAAGCTTCAGCCCCAAAGCATTCGGGCAGATGAGAGTTCAATTCCCAGGGAAAATAGATAGGGACTGAACATTTGTTTTGATTCAGGAGGAAGAACCCAAGTTCACTGCAAGGAAGCAGAACGATAAAACTGTTGCTGATCACGGCCTGAAGTCATTGTTTTCGTGGGGCTGCTCTCCGGGGAAGTGGAAAACAGACACCAGTGAGCTCTGGGACTGACACAGTCCCTGTCTGCTGGTGACCTGGCTACTGGATCTTCAGTGCCCTTATGGCTGTTCTGTGCCATGTTGTTATGGAAGACCTAGCTCTTGACTAGAAACTTTTGAGAGCTGGGTAGAAGCAAATAAAACTGTAGGCGTGGGTGGGTAAAAGAGAAACGGATCAAAGAAGATACCCTCAAACTGAGCCTGCAAATGTCATGTCCAAAGCACATGAAGAAATCTAACACTAATGAAAATAATCAACAGATTCAACAGTTGAAGATAAATTTACCCCAAATGGAATCAAAATAAAGAACAACTGGAAGACAACTGTAAACTAGAAAAAGTGTTATCAGCATCTGTGAGACATAAATTGATAAGTGAAATCCACATAAAGACCTGGGAAGTGTGAGAGAGAAAGAAACAGCAGTGTACTAAGATTAGGTGAGTAAAAAGAACCAATTAGAAACCCTAGAAATGAAAGAAGTCAATGAAATAAAAGAATAAATACAGATGCTAAAAGAAAGAATTGGTTATCTGAAGATAGTGCCGAGGAAATCAGAGGAATTAAAGCACGGAAAGTTGATTATTTGGGGAAAGGGAAGAAAATTAAGAAATCTGTAGGTAATGTCAGAGAAGCAAGATATGAAATAAATTATTTAATGAACCTCAGGATAAAAGGGAAATCTTAAAAGCTATCACATGTGAAAGCAGATTAACTACAAACAATTTATCAACAATTGCATGTTTCCAGAACACAAAAGGAATAATTCCCTCAGAGTGTTGAGGCAAAATCATGATCAACCTAGAGCTGAGCTTGCTGATCTGCCATTTCAAGTGAGTGAGTGAGTGTGCACAGCCATTTCCAGCCACATGATGGACTGGACAGCTGGAAAGCCTGTCTGCTAAAAACCTCTAAAATACTGGGTAAGTGTTCAAATCATGTCAGGGTCACCAAAAGAAAAAATAAATAAAAATAAATAAATAAAAAATAAAAATTAAAATACTGGGTAAAATGTGTAATACAAACTTAAAATGCAGAAATCAGATTGTAAGAAAGTGAGGAAGGGCTGGGCGCAGTGGCTCATGCCTGTAATCCCAGCACTCTGGAAGGCCAAGGCTGGCAGATTGTTTGAGTTCAGGAGTTTGAGACCAGCCTGAGCAAGAGCCAGGCGCTGTCTCTACTAAAAATAGAAAAACTAGCCAGGCTTTGTAGCTGGCACCTATAGTCCCAGCTGTTTGGGAGGCTGAGGCAAAAGATCACTTGAGCCCAAGAGTTTGAGGTTGCTGTGAGCTATGACACCTCAGCACTCTACCCAGGGCAACAGAGTGAGATTCTGTTTCAAAAAAAAAAAAAAAAAAAAGCAAGGAAGGAAAGGAAAGAAAGAGGGAGAAATCTTCAGAAGCCAAAAACAAGTTAAGCATGAGTCTGGTGTGGTAGCCCACTATTAAAGTTACTGCCTTTCTGGGACCCGTTGCCTATCCCAGTGACCTGCTCGTTTTAGCTGTAACAGTGCCAGCCAAACTTGTTTTGCCCGCCAAACGGGCAGGTCCTTGGACTTGCAGAAAGTGAAGAAGAAAATGGAAATCCTCATGCAAATCCAAGGTCTACCTCAGTGAAAAGGCAAATTCAGGAGGGAAAAACTACATCCTGTAAAGAGACCATGATAAGGAAAAGTATCTGTCTTGGCTTCGCCTCTGAATGGAAGGGATCAGAAAGCGCCCTTGAGAAGCTAAAGGCCATAAGCAGCCCTTGACATAGAAGTGGGGTTTGTATTTATTTACTCTAACTGTATGATACATAAAATTAGCTGATGTTGCTCTTGACAGAGATTTCTTAGTGGAGGAATGTGTCTGTTACCAGGCTCTTAAAATTCTCACAAAAAGATAATGAGCATGAGCTCGTAATCAAAAATCAAAAAACTCATGACGAAACAATGTGTGAGAGTCAGTGGGGGCAGAAACAGTCAGATGCACAGAGTATCACATATTGGAATTACTAGGTACAGAATACAAAATAAGTTTGTTTACAATATTTAAAGGTCTAAAACAGAAAGTTAAAAATCTAAGCTAGGAACAACACTTTTTTTAAAACCTGGAATATTTTTCAAAAGAAACAAAAATTAACTTGAACCATATGAAATGTTCAATTTGATTGGTCAAAAATGGTCAACTATTGGCAATACATATAGGTTGATTCATATGTAGAAGTTAAAAATGTTATTATTGAATGTAAAAGCTTGGGCTGGGATAAACAGGTACAGGGGAGATCTGAAGAAATTACCCAGAATAAACCACAGAGAGTAAATGAGATGTAAAATACACAAGTCAGGTTTAACAGGTGCAGACAAAATACTGAGAAAGCTTATCATACGCCAAACTGGAGTTGCAGAAAGAAAGCAAAAGAATTAGTAGGTAATAGCTAAGAATATTCTCAATTTATGAAAAATATGAATCCTAAGCATTTGGAGTCACAACAAATCTCAAACAGAAAAAAAAGAATACACACACAGATCTATTATTGTTAAACCTTAGAACTCCACAAAGAATTTCAAAATCAACCAGAGAGAAAAGACCCACAGGAGAAACAATAACAAAACTGACATTGTTTTCCTCATCAGAAATAATGAAACATTATCTTCAAATGCTTCTGAAAACAGTAAGTCAGCCTAGAATCATATACTTACTAAAAACAATAGTTTAAGAATGGAAAAATATATTTTTAGTTTATAATATCTTCCAATACCTAATACCTTCTAATATCCTCTAGTACCTTCTAATACCTTCTGACATCTTCAGGCATTTCACAGTCATCACCCACAGACCCGACCTGGTTGAGAGTCCACAGGAGAAAAGGATGCTGGGGAAAAAATCACAATTATCTACACAAACTTAGGACATAGAGAAAGGCATACATTATCTTACAGTGAGTGCCAGATTGGGACAATGGAGCAATTCTCAGGCTTTTTCAGAGGCTTTTTTGATCTCTAACAGAAGCATATATGCAAAATGCAAAGATGCAAATAAAAAGGGTTAAAAGAATCCCATGTCCCCGGGAAGACTGGATAGAGGGAAAGACTGGGTGAATAGGGTGTTGTTAACAAATGGCTGATAGCCTGTTTAGAAAGGCGGTGGGGAAAACAAGTTTCATCCCTGCAGGGCAAGCAAGCCAGGTTCCCTAATCTAAACTGCCTATCAGGAGTTCAAAGAATTCAGCCCTGCTAAAGGGCTTAGCACCACCTGCCCACCTGGGACAGTGACTCTCAACATAGAGAGCCCCAAGGATAGTCTTGGTGACTTTGCCCTGTTCTGGGGTGCCTCTGGGCTCTTTTCATCTTCAGTGGTCTTGATGAGCCCCCAGGGATGGTGTGTCTACAAGTTCCTCTGGATGGCCCGGACTGAGGCACCAGCTGAGAAGTCAACCAGCTACCTCCCACAGAAGGGTCAGCAAACTATGATCATATAATAAAGTTAGGTGAAAATTAAGTGATTTAATACATAAAAAGTACTTGAAAATGAGTTTGGCACATAGTGATCAAGAAATATCAGCTACTATTGTGTTAGGTATTCTAGGTGAACAAAACCAGAAGGCTTCACTATCATCACTTTTCAGCAATGACCATCTTAAAGAGGGCATCCATTAAGCATGAAAATGATTCCAGAAGGAGAGTCTGAGATATGAAGGTTAATGACAAGCGAAATATTTTGTAGGGAAGGTTAATCTGAAAATTTGAGCATCGACTATGAAGATCAATAAAAATATCTGATTTATAGGTTTGAAAAAAGATATAAATACTGGCCAACAAAGCCTCGTAAAACTCAGTGGGTTGATTGGAGTTCGGTGCTATAAGCCCCTTGTACTATTTGTGAAGAATGAAATGATTTTAGTTTGGACTCTTTAAGTAACTCTAAGAATAAAAGATAACAGGCTTTGAAAGTAGAATAAAAAGTATAAGAGACAAAATTAATACAAAAACACAGGGAATAACTAAAAAAGTATAGAAAAGTAAGGGAAAACACTTCTAAAGATCGGTAATATATGACAGTAGTTCGAGACTGCTGAGAAGTACTTTTATAGTGCTTAGTAAAAGAGTGGCCATCAGGAATAACTCTAGTTTTTGTTATAAGCATTTATAGTTATATAGTAAATGTAAAGTGAATAGAACCACTAATCTGTGTATTTTCGTCTTTTTGTGTGTTAGCTAAATTTGTAGAATTTCTAAAATGAAAAAAATATTTTCTCATATCAAACAGGGGCCCTAGGTGCAAGCAGTATAAACTAATTCTGGCTGATCTGAGCTAAAAATAAATGTAGTGGAAAGATGTTAGGTGACCCGCAAGAAAGCCTAAAGAGCTAAGTTCATGAGATTGACAGGAACTCAGAGGTTAGATTGAAGGAAAACACAACTAAGGTTATATCAAGGTGGAGTCTGGGTGGATGTTTCTGGATTCCCATCACTACACTGATCCCAGATACCGCTTTCATTCAGAGGCAGGCTACTGTCAGTCACATCTGACCACGTGGCTTTGTGGGTCAGGCACTGTCTGTACACCTAAGTCACATGGTTATCTGATGGATCATGGTCAGACGTCCTCCTTAGTCAGGTGTGTGGTACCTTACTCATAAAAGGGCCCAGAACTAGGCAAGAGCTGTTACTTCAGAGGAGAATTGCTGTTAAAAGGTGAGTTTTATGGTATGTAAACTGTATCTCAATAAAGCTGCTTTAAAAGGAGCATTGCATAGCTAAGACATTTAGTATTTCACTGTGATTGCATTTTCTTTTGGTTCAAGTTTTTATTGTCTCTGGAGTTGATTATTGCCTTAATTTTTTTTATGTGTTTGTTTAATTTCTATGTCCCATCATTAACTTATTCTCAGAGTTTCTACCAGAGTTTAAATATCCTTTCAATACTTCCAAACACATCACCTATTTTGTTTCATCATTTTCTTAATGTGTTAGCACTACATGTTCCCATTGATTTCTGGTCAACAGAGATATTTGTTTCATATGGGAGAATGTCTTCACTCTCGTATCTTTCTTTAACTGTAATTGCCATTTTTTGGAACAGAGAGGAACTCAATTAGCATCTTCCTTTACACTCCTGCTCTCTCTCCCACCCACCACCACCACTACTTGTTTTTTGGACACAATTATTCAGATTAAGAACATTTTTATTATGGTATGTAAACTGTATCTCAATAAAGCTGCTTTAAAAGGAGCATTGCATAGCTAAGACATTTAGTATTTCACTGTGATTGCATATCTGTTGAAACTTAGCAAATGTTCTTCTATCTTTATTGAAATGACTACATAATTTTTCTCCTAGATTTTGCTATGCCATGCACACTGATTGGTTTTCACAGTTAAACTAATTTTTAATCTCAGGTTGGTCACAATATAATATTCTTTTTCACCTCCTCATTTGTTTGCTAGTATTTTGTTTAGATTTTTATATCTGCAATTATGAGAGACATTGGCCTAGATACACTGGGATGTTATCCCTTTGCCAATATTTTCTGGAGAGTTTATGTAAGATTGGAATTATTTATGCTTTAAGTGTTTGGTACAATTTCACCAAGGAAGCCATCTGACATTAGAATGTATCTTTTTAATATTTTAAATTACAAATTTAATAGCTAGAAGACTGTTAGATTTCTCTCCGTTGGTGTGTTAGTTTTGATAAGTTGGTTTTTGTGGAATTTTTTTCAGTCCATGTAAATTTTCAAATTTATTGACATGTTTTTCATTATGCACTTATTATATTTATTTTTATTTATTTATTTATTTATTTTAGACAGAGTCTCATTTTGTCACCTTCAGTAGAGTGCTGTAACATCATAGTTCACAGCAACCTTAAACTCTCGGGCTCAAGCAATTCTCTTGCCTCAGCCTCCCAAGTAACTGGGACTACAGGCGCCCACCACAACACCCAGCTATTTTGGGGGATGAGGTCTGGCTCTTGCTCAGGCTGGTCTCAAACCTGTGAGCTCAGTCAATCTACCCATCTCAGCCTCCCAGACTGCTGGGATTATAGGCGTGAGCCACCACAGCCGGCCTATATTTTCATTATTTTTAATTCCTTTAAGATTCCCTCTTAAATTCCTGATACTGATATTTTGTGCCTTCTTTCTTTTTTCCTTATACTTCATCAATAATTTATCAGTTTTATTAGCTTTTTGAAAAAATAACTTTTTGTTTTGATTTTTAGTTCATTTATTCCATTTTCATCTTTACTGTTTACTTTTTTCTTTCTTTGGACCTCTTAAAATAGATACTTAGATTATTATTGTCAGCCCTTCTTTTTTTATAATATATGCATTTAAGTTTATCTTCTTCTAATTGTTGTTCGAGCTACATACCACAAAATTTGGCATTTCATATTTTTATTAACATATATTTAAAAATATTTACTATTTTTAAACTCGGGTTGCTCAATATATTTAGTATTAAAATATTAAAATAAAATTTAAAAATAAATACTATTTAATTTCCATTATCATTTCTTCTTTGATCCTTGAATAATTTAGAATATTATTGCATGCTTTCTAAATATTTGGGGAATATCTAATTTAGTCCCACTATAATTGGAAAACATACCATATTAGTTAGAAAATACACTGTAATAGAAAACATACTATATTAGATCAGGTGGCCATAACAAAATACCATAGACTGGGTGGCCCCTCCTGAGAAGTGCGGAGATGAACTTTATTTTCTCACAGTTCTAGAGGCTGGAAAGTGCAAGGTCACAGTGCAGCATGTTCTCTTTCTCATGAAGACTCCCTTCCTGGCTTTAGTGGATAAAGAGTAAGCTCTCTGGTGTCTGGAATGGAATATACCACAGCTTATTAATCCATTCATGGGTTGATGGGCACTTGGGCACAATCTTGGTGATTATGAATGAGCTGCAATAAACATTCTAGTGCAAATATCCTTATGATAAAATGCTTTTTTTTCTTCTTCTTTTGTGTAGATACCTACTAATGGGATTATAGGGTCAAATGGCAGGTCAACTTTTTAGCTCTTTTATGTTTTTTTCCATAGAGGTTGTATTAATTTGCAACAACAGTGCAAAAACTTTCCCTTCTCTCCACATCCATGCCAGCATCTGTAGTTTTGAGGCTTTGTGATGTGGGCCATTCTCACTGGGGTTAGGTGATATCTCAGAGTAGTTTTGATTTGCATTTCTGTGATGACTAGGGTCAATGAGCATTTTTTTCATGTTTGCTGGTCGTTATTCTGTCTTCTTCAGAGAAGTTTCTGTTCATATTGCTCTTTTCTTGTTGATTAGTTTGAATTCTCTATAGAGGCTAGTTATCAGCCCTTAGTCAAACTAAGAGCATGCAAGTATCTTCCCCCATTCTGAAGGCTGTTTGGTTTAGTTATTGAGCCCTTAGCTGTGCAGAAGTGTTTTAACTTGATCATATCCCATTCATTTATTTTTGATGTTGCTGCAGTTGCCAAAGGGTCTTCTTTATGCTTTTGGTTTACTCTCCATACTTGTCTGATTGTTATATCTTCATTGTGAAATTTCCCTTCATAAATAAAGATTTTATTCAATCTTTTTGTCCTATTATATTTGTCTTAAATTCAATTTTTTAACTTTTCATTTTTCCCTTATTTATACAAGTAAGATGTTTATTACAGAAAATTAGAAATGAGAAAAAAATAGAGAATCATCTTTATGTAAACACTAGTTTTTTCAGAGAACTAACTTATTTTTTTGATAATGAATACTTATCATAATAAAAACCAGGAAAAAAAATCCAAACTAAAGAAAATAGGCCCCGCACAGTGGCTCATGTCTGCAATCCCAGCATTTTCGGAGGCTAGGGAAGGAGGATCACTTGAGATTAGAAGTTCGAGACAATCCTGAACAAAAGCAAGACCTCGTGTGTACTGAAAATAGAAAAATTATCCAGGCATGGTAGCATGTGTCTATGATTCCAGCTACTCAGGAGGCTGAGGCAGGAGGATTATTTGAGCCCAGGAGTTTGGCAGTGCAATGAGCTGTAAAGTCGCCAGAACACTACTTGCTGTGGCTGTAGAGCTAGACTGTCTCAGAAGCAAACACACAAAAAGAATAAAGAAAATAAAAATACTACCACTTAGAGATCATCACTGTTAACATCTTGATGTATAATTATCCAGACTTTTATTCTTCATATATTGATAAATGCATGCAAAGCATAATTATAGTATGCAAACTATTTTATGACCTGTTTTTCTTTTCTAATAAAAATATATCATGAATGCATTTCTGTGTTAATAACCCGTGCGTCTACTTTATTATTTTAATGGTGCTGACATTGTGCTGTGTGAATGGACAATTATTTGTTTTCATTTTTATTGTTAAACATTTAGATGATCTCCTTCCATTTTGTAAAATTTAATTTTTTTGCTATTACCAATTACCCTGGAGAGCATCATCCTTGATGCACGTTTTAAGCATTTTTAAATGGTTTCCTCATGATATATCTCCACAGTAACTAGTTAAGAATTCCTGTCTTCTAATTAAATATTCACAAATTAAGGTAACTATTGTGTATAATTTTTTACCCATCTGATGGCAGAGACTTTTTAAAATGATAGTCTGGAGTTTTGTCACGCATACAGGAAACTAGGCACCCTCAAATGCTTCTGCTGAGTGTGTAAATTGGGAGAATCTTCCTTGAAGGCAACTTGGAAATATGTATTGAAAGCAGCTACTCTGGTTTTTCATTTTTACAGATGTTTCATGAGAAATCCTGATTTTTTCCAAGACCTTATTGGAAAGGAATCACATTATATATATGTTATAAATCCAATCCTAACATAAAAGAATTTTCTTAGGGATATTCCAAATAATGAAGCCAGGTGCCCTGAAGATTTCCTGAAGTGTGCTTTTAAGCATTTAAAATTTCTTTTGACACTTATGTAAATCATCATTGCCTTGGAATTCTATTCAAAACAAAACCCAACATTTTATTTTTGATGTATGGTGGTGGGACAGGGTGGGAACAAATCTGTTTCTTTTTACTCTGGACCTTCCCAATGGGTAAGATCTTTAAATACTTTCCTGATATTTCTTGCCTTTAAATACCATATTTCTGTATCTTAATCACACATATTGGTGGAGATTCCATGACTGAAGAATCTGCACACAGAGTGTGAAATCAGGAAGTCCAGAGGAGGATGTGACATTTTTATGCTCTGATGGTCACATGCTGTCTCACTGGGTAGTTGATCCTTCCTCACTTATTTTTTGGTACAGGTGGCACCTGGGTTCCTGGGGGGCCTGCTCAGCTACCTGTGGTGTTGGAATTCAGACCCGGGACGTGTATTGCCTGCACCCAGGGGAGTCCCCTGCCCCTCCTGAGGAATGCAGAGATGAAAAACCACATGCTTTACAAGCATGCAATCAGTTTGACTGCCCCCCAAGCTGGCATATTGAAGAATGGCAGCAGGTAAACTGACTGGCTACAACATGGCCCCTGCTCTGGTTTGAGGAGCCCTGCATAGCACCGAAGTGGGCAAAGCCCAGGGCCTCACCCCTCTTGTCTTCTTAGTGTTCCAGGACATGTGGTGGAGGAACTCAGAATCGAAGAGTCACCTGTCGGCAACTGCTAACAGATGGCAGCTTTTTGAATCTCTCGGATGAATTGTGCCAAGGACCCAAAGCGTCAGTCCACAAGTCCTGTGCCAGGACCGACTGTCCCCCACACTGGGCTGTGGGAGACTGGTCAAAGGTAAGAGTCAAGCTCACCTTCACCGTCCCTTCTTTTCTATCCCTCTTTTGTTTTGGCCTTTAAATATTTCCTCCACAAGATCAGGCTGGGAATAGTGTGAGATGAGGAGGGCTCCTAGGGTGCCACATTTAAGGAGCTGCTCATTTACTGGGTCCACATGCATGGCCCATGGTCAGTTTTTACTCGCTATTATTTATACTGTTCTCATCATCTTTCTCTTAAACAAATACCTTCTTTTGGAACTACCAAAATCATAGTCTCCCAGGATAAGCTCGTAGTCTGGTTCCCTCGCCCCTGTGTCTCCTGATATGGACGCGTTCATTATGCCCTGGCTGAACACCTTCCAGACCTGGTTTCTCTCTGCCTCTGCCTTGACTCAGTCTAGTGATGACACTTTGTTTTCCAGGTGGGGGAAATTGAACCCCAGTAGCAAGAAAGCACAGATAACCTGAGGAATCAGAGGTCTGCAGGGCCATAGAAACCTACAGAACACTGCAACCCAGCTGATGGAGCAGCACACAGGATACAGTTCCCATATTTGGATGTAGAGTGAGCACCGCACACCTCAAATGTCCCAAGTATGGGCAGAACCAACAGTTAGGTCAGCACTCAGCAATTCTTCCCAAAACAGTGTCACTCTGAGGTACCTGGGTACCTCAGTAGCAGAAGTAAGCTGCCTAAGCTCCCAGAGCAGGCAAAGTAGGAGCCAAACCCACCCCTTCTGACAGCATTCCAAGGGCTTTTCTGCAGTGGTGCCTCTCCCCTGCCTCTGTGTCGCTCTCTCACCTCCAGACTATGTGGCATCCCATGATATTCCCACTACTGAGTCTGTCAAGTCATCTGCTTGCTCAGAATATTATGTAGGTCTTATCACCTGCAGAATAAACCCTATTCACAAGGTTCCGAGACCTCCATTGGATGCCTGAGACCGTGGATGGCACCAAACCCTGTATATGCTGTGCTTTTAATCTGATAACCAAGGAGGCTACTAAGTGACTAATAGGCCAGTGGTAAAGACATTGTGGAAATGCAGGATGAAGGGGTTATTCATGTCCCAGGTGGGACAGAGTATGAGATCACATCACACTACTTAGAACAACATGTACTTTAAAACTTATAAATTGTTTGTTTCTGGAATTTTCCATTGACTATTTTCAGATCATGGTTGACTACAGTTAAATAAAACTACAACAAACAAACAAACAAACATGAATAAGAAGGCACTGGTGTGTAAGTAGCTGGCAGGGCCTTTCTTGACCAGACGGAGCTCTTATTCTAGCCCTGTGCTCCAGCTATGCCATGTACCTCTCATCTGCAGGCTAAGAATGCGAAACAGATTGTGAAGCAGAGACTTGAGGTTTTTGATCAGTTTTGTTATCAGTGTCTTATAACCTCTAGTTGCTGCCACCAGGGTGGACCTTCTAGGGGCAGAGAGCCAAGCATGACATCACAAATAACCTGGAGAAATAGGACAGTAACTGAGATCCACACACTGCCATGAGCCCCTGGGTCAGGGCCAGGTACAGTCCCAGCCTGCCCTCTCATCTTGCCTTACAACAGTCCTGGAAGCAGACTTTGTCTCCATTTCTGTAGATGAGAAAACAGAGGTCCACTCAAGATGAAGTAACTTGCCAAGGGCAGAGCTTGGATTCAAACCTAAGTCTTTGTGACCCAAGATTAGTACAAAGGGTGTACACTCCCGTATTTTATCCCAAGAGCAAAGGATTTCAAGCCTTGCAGAGCCATGAAGAGAGTTCAGCTCTAACACTACAAGCCAGGTGTCCTTGTTCAATATGCCTGACTGTTCAGGGCACAGTGTCCCCATCCCCCACACACCACTGACTGATGTGGTTTGATTATTTGCTGTAACTAGCAGGTTCAACCGAGGCATGGCTCGAGTAGGAAGTAAAAGTAAACAGCAGCAGAGCACAGAATGGCCTGCACGAGCAGCATGATGGGAGCACAGTGGCTTCACATAGGCTTGCATAAAACAATGAGAAATTTTATTATGAACAAAGAGAAAGCTTAGAGCACCTCTCTAGAGTGGGAAATGGGTCCTTCTCCCGAATGAGAAGAGAGAGACAGACGCAGGGAAGTGTGGAGGTATAATATCCTCTTTCCTCCCTTCTCTTTGTGTCTCCAGGCACCTTTGTCCTTCTCTTTTGGTCACTGACTACCGAGGTACCTCAGAGTGACATTGTTTTGGGAAGAATTGCTGAGTGCTGACCTAACTGTTGGTTCTGCCCATACTTGGGACATTTGAGGTGTGCGGTGCTCACTCTATGTCCAAATATGGGAACTGTATCCTGTGTGCTGCTCCATCAGCTGGGTCGCAGTGTTCTGTAGGTTTCTATGGCCCTGCAGACCTCTGATTCCTCAGGTTATCTGTGCTTTCTTGCCATCCCCCCACGTAAGCCCCTTTCTTTGTCCCACCTCACTAACCTCTCTGAGCACCCATTTTTTTTCTTTCTCTGAATGCAGTGGCTCTTGTGAGGATAACACAAGATATTTGATATAGAAATATCTAGCAGAATATCCCTTGCCGTACTCTTGAAGAAAAGTCCACATTTCAAGCTTAGGCTAAATTAATGGTTTTTCTATACATATACCCATTCACCAGGTTGGGATTTTTCCTGTTTTAACCTTCTAGATCAGTTAAGTGCTAATATTTTATGACTGTCTTAACTGAGAAACAATAGGCCATTATCTATATCCAAGACACTGACAGTCTATGTAAATGTTACCCTAAGCGCTCAGAAAATTCCCAGGAGAAGAAATAAACCTATCTCTACAGGGCCTGCAGAGCAGGAGTCTCCCCAGGATGCCCTGCTCCCCTTGTCTAACTCACAGGGGTCTGGAGGCAGTCCCAGTGGCCAAGACTCCCCCCAGCAAGCTGCCATTCCATAGGTTGGTGATGCAAAGGTTGGGAGGACTGTGTCTTCCTGTAGTTGGGTCCTGAAGGAGGCATGTGCTCCAGGTGAGGCAACCTCCATGCCAGAGTAGGGAGGACAAGTTCAAGTCTACCAGGGCAGCTTTATGTGCGAATGTTTGTTTGTTTTATTTCCTTCTCACTAACGCTTGGAACAACAGAGGCCCCAAGGAAGAATCATTACCTCAGGAGTTCCTTTGAGACTGAGTTACTCAGAGATCTAAACTATTAGAGAGGAGCATGCCTGGGTAGGCTAATGGAGAGGCAGTGTTTACCCCACTCAGCCAGCTGAGCTCCCATAGTGAGATCTTACCACACCCTGTTGTCAGAGAAGGCGAAGGATCTGGCTACTGTCTCCAAAGATTACGGATAGCCCTGCAGAGACAGAAGGGCCCCGCTTTTGTGGAGAAAACTCTCGGCACTGTGAATGCCTCATCTCCTTTACACTTAGTGAGGCCCAGGGATAGGCAAATGGGCTTCACTCCTGGGAACCTGTAAGAAATGAAGAATCTCAAGTCCTACCCAGACCCAAGGAATCAGAGCCTGCATTTCAGTGAGATCCCCGGGTGTTGCCCCACATATAAGAGCCTGAGAAGTGTTTTCCCCTCCTGCCCTCTTTTCCCAATGAGGGCAGGAGGGGAAAAGCCCTTCTGAGAGAAGCCCTCTGCTTCTCTCTTTTCGTCTTATCTCTGAGAACAAACCGACCTTCACAGTTTATCCTGTCTTGTGAAACAAATTCTTATCACTGGCTTTTTAAGACTGGAGACTAATGGTAACATCATCGACTCTTTCCCCTCCTTTCTCTCAGTGAATGACTGAACTTGTAGCTGGCAGTTATGTCACTAAAGGAACGTTATTGCCGTGTTTGCACAGGCTTGCCTTGGTGTCTTTGCTCATGTTGTGGCTCTCATGTCCTGCCTCCAGTTCTGAGCTTCCACACCCTCAAATCACCCAACAATTCCAACCTTTGACTCACGATGACCTTAGCTGTTCCCATATTTCAGTGGGCGGCTACTTCCTGAGCATCCATATGGTCTTCCCACCTGGCTCACAGTGTCCTGGAGGCCTGTGGCCATGAGATTGTGGACAGGTCTTCAGGCCCCAGAGAGCCCTAAGCAAGTAAAGACTCTTTCTCAAGAGTCTTTGCAAAGTCAGGGAGAATTTGAAGTTGTGTTAAACTGTTGGTCATTAGAAAAGTTCAAGCCGGCTCAGCGCCTATAGCTCAACCGGCTAAGGCGCCAGCCACGTACACCTAAGGTGGCGGGTTCGAATCCCCAGCCCGGACCCGCCAAACAACAATGATGGCTGCAACCAAAAAATAGCCGGGCGTTGTAGCGGGCGCCTGTAGTCCCAGCTACTTGGGAGGCGGAGGCAGGAGACTCGCTTGAGCCCAGGAGTTGGAGGTTGCTGTGAGCTGTGATGCCATTCACTCTACCCGGGGGGACAGCTTGAGGCTCTGTCTCAAAAAAAAAAAAAAAAGAAAAGTTCAAGCCTACTATTACGGGAGAGGCAAATCATTCACAGGAGGGGCTTTTGCTGAGAAAAAGAAAAGGAGAAAGGGGGGAGTTTACCCAGGTAAGCTAGGGTGGACCTGAGGCAGTCAGTTTCCTAGGCAACCATTGCTAGGGCAGAGAGCAAGCTATGCATACTTTAAGAGGTCAGCCCAAGCTCAGTCAAGATTCCCTCTGCTCCCAGCCAAAACCACAGCTCTGGGAAGCCCCCGTCTGGGAGGAAGAGCAGGTGGGCTCATGCACAGAAGTCGGCAGAGCCAGACTCAGCCTGTGACACCAAAAGCCCATGTTCAGACTTGAGTCCAGCCTGGCACACACTTTGCTGCGCAGCGGTTTGGGTCTCCTCTAGATTCAGCTTTCCTCCTGTTAGTTGACATTTCCTCTCATCTCAGAGTTGCTTTGTTTTGGCAGAGACTCTAACACCAAATTGCTACCCTTCCCTAAAGCATCTTGCCAAACCAGTCCCTCTGCCATGGGATGGCTCACTGGGTGGAAGCCATCCGTTCTGTGGTTCTGGATAAGGTCCTTTCACATAAACCTGGCCACTAATCCTGGACACAGAAAGGCTGAGGATCCATGCCAGAATTTCCCTTCTCACCGAGCCAGGTCCTGGCCTGCAGCTGGAATGGTCCCCCCCCCCCCCCCGTCACTGGCTTCATACATGGCATGCCTGAGCTTTGTCCATTCACCCAGCTTGCTAGTTCCCCAGGGTTTCTTAGGTCAGGATCAAACCTTAGGCAAGAAGGAGCCTTCAGTTCGTACATAGCTTTTCAAGTTGTGAGAAAGGACTTTGACTCATATAAGTCAATCTTCCCCTACGGTGGGTTTCTATGATCCACTTACCCCTTGCAACGTGTGACCTTTTAACTGAAATCCAGTGTCTTCCATCATTTTATTTTTTATACTTCGGTAGAGCATTTGATCATTTTGTTTACCTTTGTCTTTCTCCTTCATGGTATTTCTTGGTGTGTTAATTTTTTCTACTTACCTGCCTGCATCTTTTCTGTTGGCTTTTCTTCTTCTAAATCTCAAAAAAAAAAAAAGTTTTATTCTTTGATTTCCACTGCTACATTCTTCCTCTATAGTTCATCCTGCATCCTGGCTTCTGCTCTGACTCCTACAGTTATTCTCTATCTCTGGGAAGTCCCTGACCTTCTGTCTAGTTCCACATCCTCAGATGTCTGTACAGGATATAATGTCATCATGGGGAAGCACAGGAACAACCTTTCTACCCTACCCTAACCAGCTTCCCCATCACTTTCTATCCCCCACCACATTTTCACCACCTGCAATCATCTTTGATGTCTTTACCTTTACCACTGTACTTGGTTACCCAATCTTGCCCATTCTTTTTTTTTTTTTTAAAGATAGAGTCTCACTTTGTTGCCCTTGGTAGAGTGTTGTGGTGTCACAGCTCACAGCAACCTCCAGCTCTTGGATTTAAGGTGATTCTCTTGCCTCAGCCTCCCAAGTAGCTGGGACTCTAGGCACCCACCACACCACCTGGCTATTTTTTTGTTGTTGCAATTAAGCCAGGGCCAGGCTTGAACCCACCACCCTTGGTATATGGGGCCAGTGCCCTACTCACTAAGCCACAGGTACCTCCCTGCCCATTCCTGAACAATAGATCTACAAGCTAAGTAAAATGAACAGATCTCTATAAATGAGAAACTTTACGTAGAACAGTTTAAGATATGTCCAGGACAAATGGCTGCTTAAATACGGCATTCTATTTTTCAATACAGTGATTAATTATGACTCACGGAAGCTCATGAAAACAGCAGTGTGAGGGAGCCAGTTCACACTGGCTTGTGAGACCCAGTTGGGATCTCTTCTCTGCTTGCCCTCAGTAACATCAGATTGATAGTGTGAAACCTGCTGTGATGGGAGTATTTAAACCACAGACACTGGCAAAGCAAGAGCCTATTGTGAAACTCATACCAACACACAAGTGCATGAAAGGGACACACACACTCACATAGCACACACATGCACACACACATTCTATCTTATTGTTGAACAACAGTTTCAACTTACTGATAATGCTTAGGATGAAAATTCCTTCAAGAAATTTCAGTCTCTGGACTCTTTTATACAAGATCCAAGAAGCTTTTTTGGGCTTAAGACTTTTTTATCATTATCTTTATAATTGGTGTTTGGTGGGACTAGGGGGATCTGCCCATGAATCTGTCCTTTGCTGCTGATCTGCAGGCTGGTCCAACTGTACTAATTCTTCATTCAGATATTCCTTCTATGAATAAAAGAATTTTCTAGATTTCATGGTTTATTCTAAAGCCTTTCTTTTACTATTTTTTATTCTGTGGTATTAATTATAATCTCTTATTACTAGTCACCATGAAGATAACTGCTCTTCTACTTGAGTAATAGTGACCTTTTCAGACTGAATCTTACAGTTCACTGTTGTATTTTGGCCCATTCAGAATATGCCCATTGGGTTCAAGTTCATGCAGTTCTGTCTGTTCCACTTACTTTACATCATACATCTGCGCACACACAACCTGAACACACCTTATTTTTCTGGCTACATTGTAGCTTCCAGAGGGGAAGGATCATTTCTGCACACATTCATATACCTCTTGGTGCTTGGGAACACATATTGGCTGAAATAGACTTATGTAAGCTTCTTGTATCTCAGTGTCCCGATTCGACATTTTAAATATAAGCCTACAAGCTCCCAGTCATTTAATCAACATTTACTAAGCTTTGCTATATTGATTACCTCAGGCACCAGGAGGCAGAGACAACCCAGGATACATATAGTCTTCAGTGAGTCACAGTTAGTGAGGCAGACAGGTGAAATAATGTTTATAGTCATATAAAAAAAACCCAATGCAGATGCCCTGTATACAGAACTATGTGAAAACTGGAGAGAAATGTGTAAGTGTCCCTGAATCCAAGGAAAGTGTTGTAGAAGATGTAACTTTAGAGTTGGGTCTTAAGCAATGAGTGAAAACTATGTGCACGTGGGACAGAAGGGTGTTCTAGGTGGGACCAGGACCAGATTTGTGAGAATCTGTTAAGTCTTACGTGGCTGGAGAATGGGACGCAGTAAGGAGGTGGTGGGAGGAGGGATGGAAAGGGGAGGCTGCAGCCAGATGGCAAAGCACTTTGCATGTTTGGAATTATCCCCTCAGACACTGAGAGCATGATGGAAAGTGCTTGAATAGAGAAGTACACGCAACGTTTTAGACCTATAACCTGGCTGCAACGTGGATAATGTATTGGAGGAAGAAGGAGATGGAGCTTGAGAGGCCACATTAGATGGTTGTTGAAATAAAACCAATGAAAGATAATGAAACAGTTGGAATAGAGAATAGGAGATAGTTTTGAAAGATATTTGGGAAATGTAACTTACGTATTTGGGTTGATAGGAAATAAGGGCAAGGAAGAAATGTTCCAGATTTCTACCCTGGGAAGCCAATGGGTGAGATGACATTAATTTTATAATTAGAGAAGGAGAAGCATATTCAGAAAGTGATTTGAAAAGGACGGAAAATGGGCTTACTTCATGTATTTTAAAGAGTCTATAAAGGTGTTGATAAAGTGTTATAGCTCAGAGAGGATCTGCATTACAGTCACAATAGTGGGAATCATCAACATGTGAGTGGGGGTGGAAGCCCTGAAGGATGACCAGCATGTATCCAAAAGCACACTGTGACAGGCGTCCTTTAAAAATGAAGCAGAATCACGATGGGAGCCTACTTGCTTAATGTCTCCAAATCTTTCATTAAAAAACAAAAAACAAAGCAATTAGAATTGCCAAAGGGAAAAATAAACACAGACAATTTTAATAGAAGTTATGTAAGTAGTAAGGCCAAACCATGCATAATAGCAGACTTTGTGGAGAAACTGCAAATTTAGCAGCTAGGCAAAGAGAAAAAAGAAAAAGAACAGGCCCAAGAGGCATGGACAATAATATTGATATTATTATATCAATAATAAATACATGACAAGGAAATAATTGTACTCTGGATAGAACCCTCAGAAGTAGACCTGAGTCCAGTCAGTGACACAGAAAGAAGACTTCAGGGCCCAGAGGGTGACTGAGTGCAAAAAGATCACCCAGACCCACTCATGGCCTTCGGAATACCAGGGAGATGTTGTCAGAACTGAATCCTCATTGAGAGGAACACAAGGGCAAAGGGGAGAGAATTTTCAGATCCTTGGGAATCACGGAGTCCAGAAAACAAAAATTTCAAAACTGTGGCCAAATTGTCGAATACTTCTTTTCAACTCCAGAGGAGGGGGCAGTGAACAGTGACGATAAGATAACTACCCTAAAAACTCTCACCCCCTTTCATAAAAGCACAGAAAATAGTTTATTTCATTTAAATAGGAGCATCAACCAACCTCCTACAAAGACATTGTAAGATAGAAGTATCAATAGCATACAACATAATGAAAAGTTGTCCTCCAAGCAAATGAAAATATGACAGTATGTATTATAAAATGAACTAAGAGAAACTAAGAAAACTATAGATACAAATCAGAAATAGAAAATTCAAGAAAAAGGTGATAATATTGATATTATTATACCAATAATAAATACAGGGAAAAAGGGATAAAGGGTGTAAAATGATGGCTGATGGGGTTCAGGAAAGAATTAGAGAAATAAGAATTAGAATTAGAAAAAATTCTTTTTTCCAGAAATGTATACTAGACTAAAAGGAATCCAAGAATGACTAAACACAGTGTAATGAGGAAAATTTTAAAAATAGGAGAAACAAAAAGAATCAAAAAGAAATAAATATTTAAGTGAAAATGATATTCATAAACAACGTGGTAAGGAAACCCAACAAATACAGGGTCCCAGGAACAGAAAACCACCAAGACATCATAACAGAACAAAAATGTAAATACATGACTCAAATTGCCAGACTGAAAGAACACTCTGTACAACTGGGAAAACTAACCCAGAATGGTCCATATCAAGACATATTGTACTAAAACTACTGGCTTTTAAATGATATAAAGAAAATTGTGTTTGTGCATCTAGACAAAATGATCAACTTAATTAGTGAAAGAAAATCAAACCAACATCAGACTTCTCAATAATATCACTTCATACTAAAAAACAGTAGAGCAATATATCTAAAATACCAAAGGAAAGACAGCATGAGCTAAATATTTAGATTTTTTTTTTTTTTTTTTTTAAGACAGGGTTGTGCTTCATGTCTCAGGCTGGAGTGTGGTGGTGTGAGCACAGCTCACTGCAGCCTTGAACTCCTGGGCTCATGTGATCCTTCCACATCATCCCCTGGAGTAGCTGGGACTACAGGTGTTCCTTACCATGCCCAGCTAATTTTTCTTATTTATTTGTAAAGACAGGATACCCCTATGTTGCTGAGGCTGGTCTCAAAGTTCTGTCCTCAAACCGTCTTCCCACCTAAGCTTCCCAAAGCACTGGGATTCTAAGAGCCCAACCAAGCCAAAGACATTCTATATCCTACCAAACTGACCTTTAAGCTTGAAGGCCACACACAGATAGTTCCAAATCTGCAAAAGTTCAGAGTATATTGTTCCCATGAGCTCTTCCTAAGGAATCTACCACAGGAAAAGGTTTGCATATGGTTACTGCTTTGTGAATGATAATTAATGGCACTCATTGTGACATCTCCCCTCCTGTGAATTGTGAACATTCTCAAATGGCATGCTTACTTTAATTCATCAGACAAAGTCAGTCACATAAGACTGCCATCCAGAAAAATGGTTTACAAATTTACAAACCATCCTACCAATGGGGGGGGGGGAGTCAAATATGCATCATTAGAAATGTCTCCTGAGTGGTGACTGGCAGTTATTTAACCACGCTCTTGCATGAATGAAGATGACTCACATGGTAGTTTAATAAAAAGTTGACATTGATTTTTATGTGGGAAACTCCTAAATGATGACTTGACTTGTTAAGAAACTAAATAATAATCTAGTAAGCAGTAATTTAAAAATATTTGTTCAAAAGCTCATAGAAACAGTTTCTCTATACTGAAAAATAATCACCATTAGGGCTTTCTGTTAAAAGATAACAATAATGGCATTTTTAAATAGTTCCATTTCTCTCCTTTGAAACCCAAGAAAAAACCCACAAAGAGAATGAAAAAGACAGAACACTCTGCCTTCAATGCACAATGAAATGGCTACAATCCCAGACTATAAATTATGAAACACACCTGCCAAAGACCATAAAATCTGGGCCCAAATGAGAAGGCAGGCTGAGAGCTGACACATACTTCCTCTGATGCAGCGCAGGACGCAGCTTTCCCTGGGAGTAGGTGTAGCAGTCCAGAAAGGCCTATTTAGTAGTCTTTGATTGCAGAGACTAGATGGGGGACATGAGCTGTCCTCCACAATGCTGAGAACGTCCCTGCAGGACCATGGCTGGAGACGGAGCTAAGAAGCCATCATGATTTTATGCCTCCTCGCCAAGGATGGGGGCAAGAGCTGAAGAGGTGTGGGGCGCAGCAACTGCTGAATGGTGTCGCAGAAATCCAGTTGTGTAAGAGGCTCTTTTCTCAGTCACATTAACCATTCAGATGCCAAAATCTGAAGAAGGATGTGAGTAAAGAAACTAAGAGATTTGGTGACAGAAAGTTGAAGACAACAGACTGATGTAAATTTCCCTAGGTTGTTCCCCTGACCCACACACACCAGCTATATTCTAAGCACCAGTACGAAATCTATGCATCAAAACTAAGGGAGAAAATTGAAGAGGAGGTAGGAAGTCTAGGGAAAAGAGCATAAAGCAAGGTTACATGGACAACATAACAAAGACAGTTGTTCCTAGAGAAAAGTCCCAACAAACAGGCTCCGCATTCCCAAAGAATTATCATCATAATGTCTCAGGGTAAGTGGCTTAAAACTAAAGTTTGAGCTCAAAAAGAAAAAAGATGAAACAACAGAAAGCGATGAAAGGTGACTGGAACAGGCAGTGGGAAACTGAGGAGAAAAATAAAAGAGCAAATAGAAAAGTAGCAGTCACGAAAATTACATCTAGGGAACAACAACAAAGGTAAAGAAAATGAGTGAGAACAGAGGGATGCAGAGCACAAGCTGGAGTGAGTCAGGTGCAGTGATATGGAAAGGAGCAAAGACAGGAGACTAGTTTGGTAGGCAGTGATGGATGCGGAAGTCAAACATAAGCATAATTGGTATTTGTTGAGAACAAAACAAATAGATTAGAAAAATATTCAGAGATTAAATCAGGGGAATTAATTTCCTTTAATAAAAGCTTTTTTTTCTGTAAGTCATAATGGCACAACCATGTGCCAAGTAAATATGACCCCCAAGACAGCTTGTATTAAGTGCTGGACTTCATGGATAAAGAAAAAAATCCACAGACCTCTAAACAGAAAAGGCAAACAAACAAGCACCTTCACAGAGGTGTCTAATCCAAGATGACAAAGGAACAGCTGCCCACACGATCTAAGGAAAGGCAGCAGGACCCTAGAATTTTCTCTTCATGTAGGGAGGCAGTTGAGAATACCATCCTGATAAGCCCTTCTTGAAAATCTGCTGGCCTGAGATGAGATACAATGATGGTGCAAAACAGAGCATTTAAGAATCCATAGACCCTGGTTTATTTTTATTTATTTATTTTTTATTAAGTCAAATACACATAGATCATGAATACATTTATGCATATGTGGGGTATAATGTATGTGTTGGTTTTTTTATACAATCTGATGTGGTTACATCAAACTAATCAACATAGCTTTTGCCTCATTTACTTGATTATTGTGTCAAGATACTTATGTTCTGCACTTGACAGATTTGACTTGTACCCTTGCAATATGCTCCATAGGTGTGGTCCCACTTTTTACCCTCACTCTATCAAGCCTTCCTCCCCCTTCCCACTCCATTTCTCTTCTTCATCTTGGGCTATAGTTGTGTTCTCTTTCATAACAAAGTGTTAGTAAATATAAGTAGGATTCATAGAAGTACTGAGTACATTGGATACTTTTTCCTCCATTCTTGAGATACTTTACTCAGGAGAATGTGTGCTAGGTCCCTCCATGTAAACATAAAAGAGGTAAAGGCTCCATCTTTTTTAAAGCTACATAGTATTCCATGGTATACATATACCACAATTTATTAATCCATTCATGGATTAAACGGCACTTGGGCTTCTTCCATGACTTGGCTATTATGAATTGAGCTGCAATGAATAATCTGGTGCAAATATCTTTTTTGCAAAGTGATTTTTGGTCTTTTGGATATACTTCTAGTAGAGGAATTGCAGGATCCAACAACAGGTTAATTTTTAGATCCCTGAGTGTTCTCCAAACTTCTTTCCAAAGGAATGTATTAGTTTGCATTTCCACCAGCAGTGAAGAAGTGTTCCCTTTTCTCCATATCCATGCCAACATCTGTAGTTTGGGGATTTTGTTATGTGGGCTACTCTTACTGGAGTTAGATGATATCTCAAAGTGGTTTTGATTTGCATTTCTCTGATGATTAAAGATGATGAGCATTTTTTCATGTGTCTGTATACCATGCACCTGTCTTCTTCAGAGAAGCTTCTGTTCAGGTCTCTGGGAAGAATCAATATTGTTAAAATGTCCATACTACCCAAAGCAATCTACAGATTTAATGCAATCCCCATTAAAGCACCTCTGTCATACTTTAAAGATATGGAAAAACTAGTAATTCATTTTATATGGAAACAGAAAAAACCTTCAATAGCCAAGACATTACTGAGAAATAAAAACAAATCAGGTGGAATCATGCTACCAGACTTCAGACTATACTATAAATCTATAGTGATCAAAACAGCATGGTATTGACACAAAAATAGAGAGGTAGATGTATGGAACAGAATTGAGAACCAAGAGATAAATCCAGACACTTATCATCATTTGATCCTTGATAAGCCAGTCAAAAACTTAAACTGGGGGAAAGGCTCCCTATTTAACAAATGTTGCTGAGTGAATTGGCTGGCAACTTACGGAAGACTGAAACTGGACCCACACCTTTCACCTCTAACAAAAATTGACTCTCACTGGATAAAAGACTTAAACTTAAGACATGAAACCATAAAGATTCTTGGAAAGGGTACAGGGGAAACACTTGAAGAAATTGACCTGGGAGAAAACTTTATGAGGAAGACCCCCAGGGCAATTGAAGGAATACCAAAAATATGTTACTGGGCTCCGATCAAACTAAAAAGCTTCTGCACTGCTAAGAACACAGTAAAAACAAGTAGACTGCCCTCAGAATGGGAGAGGATATTTCTAGGTTATGTTTCCAACAAAGGTCTGATAACCAGAATCCACAGAGAACTCAAACTTATTAAATAATAAGAATAGACCCTGTTTAAAAAAAAAAAAACAGGTAGAAGATGAGTAGTAAATTTAATTGAGTATAGAATTAAGATAAATCAACTAGCAATTGCGTTCTAGAACAGAACATAAATATCAAAAATCCTAATATTATCTAAATAATATAGTAAAAACAAATTGGAATTTGTAGAGGAGAGAGGAGGAGGAAACGTAAGTGTGCTTATTTCCTCAGCCTTAGCAGCAACTCAATAGATACTCTCTTAAGTCAAAACATGTCATTAGAAATAACTACCTAAATCTCTTACTGGCTTCTTTAATCTTATTTCCTAACTTTAGAGTTTCCTTTTGTGAATTAACCACAGCAAAGAAAAGTCAGATATTAAGAAACTCTTTGAATTCAATTTCTTATTTTTCTAATAAAACTGTATTGAAATGTTAAACTGAAATTGCACATAACATACAAAGGTTATCATATATTACTGTTATTTCATATAGCCAGTTTGGGTGATTTACAAAAAAGCTACTTTTCTTTTTATCCATTTCTATTTCTTGAATTCATGGTGATGGGTATACATTGTGGTTTTTTTTTTTTAAAAAAAAAGCTCAGAATCATCTTACTATATAAATAAATAGCTAACAGATACATTAGATATGAATTGTAATGCCAGAAAAGAAATCCTGTGACAACAAATTACTGGAAATTACTATTTTGAAAGAAAGGAAGGAAGGAGTGGGTAAGTAGGGGAAGGGAGGGAGAGACTTAAGGAAAAAGAAAAAAGAAGGGGAAGGGAAGAGAAAGAGTTTTCATAAAAACATGTTCAAGTTTAGGAAATGGCTTTCTTACTGGCATGTTCATCCTTAAAATTCCCCTTGTCTCGCCATTTGAGACTCTGCTGTTGTTGGCTGGGCTTGCCCGCCCACACTCCATTTGACTCTGTTGCACAACTCTCATTGCAGTGTTCTGTCAGCTGTGGTGCTGGGATCCAGAAGAGGGAGCAGGTGTGTCAGAGGATGACAGCCAAAGGCCGGCGCGTTCCCCTCAGTGAGACCGTGTGCGGGGATCTCCCAGGGCTCCCTCTTGAAAGATCCTGCCAGATGCCTGTGTGCAGGAGTAAGTATGTGACATCCGTGCTTTAGGAAGATGTGCTGCTCCTGTCACTTTGTCCCATGTCTTTGTTTTGCATACATTAACATATTTCTAATCTTCAGTTAAAGTAAACCCAGCAGAAATCACTGCTGCTTTAAGGAGCAATCAGTAGAATACAGAAGACTGAGATACAATTCTAAGAACATATCATAAATCTTTTAAAAAATATCTGCCCACTTAATAAATGCATCTTGTGGGTGTCCTTACTTGGCCTTACACCCTCCACTTTACCATGGTCCTTCATGAGTGTTCCCTGCAGAAGTTAAGCCAAAATACTCCCTGCTTCACTTTGCTAGTAATGTATTAGGATTCCTTTAAAAGTAGAAGAGCTAAGTATTCTTAAGTATTCAAGTATTTTTTTCTTATGTGTAGCCTAAAACCTCCAAGGATAAAAACATGAAGTACATTAGTTTTTTAAAAATGGCGATTTGGGTGACTCTTCAATTAATGAAGAATAACAAGCTTACTATAAAGAGTTTCTATTACGACTTCATCATTATATCCAAAGGTGATACGCATGTGGTATTCACATATGGCTTCAGTGTCCATGACAGAATGTATATGCATGTTTCGTGGGAGAAGGTCACAACAGATCAGTTGAGGGTTGCCATGAGAGCAGTCGCAAAGTAGGAAGCAGCATGGGGTGGAGCTGTGAGGAGGGAGGGAGGGGTAGACACACTTGCAGTGACAGCTTCTGCACCCTGGACCCGTTTCCTGCTTTGGTTTTTCACTACCTTTAATTATAAATTTCTAAAATAAAATTTATTATCTCAGGAACCTGAGCTTATGGTAAGAAGAAAGAATCAGAAATGAACTATTTTAATGCTGCTGATTAAAAAAATATAGAGATAGATATATAAAACCTTAGCTTCCAAACAACTCTCTTGCAGAAACTCACAAAACAAAATAAGAAAAACATTTTTTAAAAAAAAAGTAGTAATGGTGATTCAGCACTTAGTCTGTGGAGTTCCTCGTATGTGCTAGCTCAGTTAGTCTCCCTAGGAAAACTGTGAAACAGATATTATACCCCTTAAAATAATAATCAATCTAGTCCAGGTGCAGTGACTCACAGCGGTAATCCTAGAGCAGGCATCCTCAAACTATGGCCCGTGGGCCACTTGCAGCCCACCTAGGACATTTATCCGGCCCACCAGGTGTTTTTGCCACTGATGCCTGTACTGCTTAGCAGCCAACTCGTCCTAGGGCCCACAGTCCAGCCTTGCAATGGTCTGAGGGACAGTGAACTGGCCCCCTATTTAAAAACTTTGAGGACCTTGTCCTAGAGCTTCAGGAGACTGAGGCAGGAAGATCTCTTGAGCCCAAGAGCTCGAGGGTGAATTGAGCTATGATCAAGAAAAAAACAAGATGAAGGAGGAACCCAAGAGGGAGAGAAGGTATGAGACTTGCCCAAGGGGGCTGCCTGCTGGCCCCTGGCCAGTTTGAACACAAGTCAGTCTAATTCCTTAGCCCACACTCTCAGCTGCTTCTCTAGGCTGATTCATGGACAACATTAACATTTTTTTTTCCTGGAACCTCTCTGAGAACAAATTTCAAAGTCTTGAGACTCCACGTTGTGAAGTATCCTGGAACTCAGGAATGTCCACAGCATACAGTGCACTGTCATGCTTCATCTGAGCTGCTTATCTGTCAGATTTTTATTAATTTTGGATGGTTGAGTAGCACTGGGGCTAGACTGTGAACTGTCTTAGAAGAAAGTTAGATGAAAGTAATACTGGCAGCTTCCTCTAAAATAATAACAGAATAACATGTGAGAATACATCATGGTTATTGGGGCATGCAATGTGGTATGAGATGAAATTATAAATTAGCATGGCATGCAGTGGAGAGCAGGGAAAATTATAAGTTTTAGAGAGAAAAGAAAAAATACACTAATATTTCTTCTTTGCCCCACCCCACTCCATAGCCTGCCAAACATGTAGGTCAGGAAAGTAGACAAGAGACAGGAATACTTGCTCCCAGCACAGCCAAGTTGCTCTGAGCTGGGCCTCACGCGGTCACCTCTGACCACCAGCCCTTGCTTGCTGAAAGTTGGCTTTTCCTTCCATGTAGCTTCCTCTTCTCCCCACCCCATATCACAGGACCAAGGGATGACCCTGGCATCCTCCTATCCTCCCTGCCCCTGCTCTCTCTGCCCCATTAGATTATCCTCATCAGGCTTTCAGAGGCACCACCTGCAGATCTGAAGGCAACTCTGCCTTTCCCCAGGATGCACCAACACTGCCAGGTCTGTTCTTCCTCCTCTACATTTGCCAACATCAGGACAATCAATATTCATGTTGACAACTCTTTCAACCTATGATATCCCAATGTCCCCAGCCTTGTCAATTCCACTCCTCCTGTCACCTTAGCATGGTGACAGCTTAGACGTCCTCATTACTGGCACTCAGAGCTAC
This sequence comes from Otolemur garnettii, assembly GCF_000181295.1. Classification (NCBI taxonomy): domain Eukaryota; kingdom Metazoa; phylum Chordata; class Mammalia; order Primates; family Galagidae; genus Otolemur; species Otolemur garnettii. The sequence goes on along the minus strand of NW_003852406.1, from coordinate 34,246,945 downwards.
CTTTCTTCTCTTTCCTTTACCCTCGGCTCACTCCTGCTCTTGAAGTTAATGCCTTACTGTGACTTCTGGTTCTTCCGTAACTCCCTGAGCTCCTCGGACTTTCTACTCTTGCAATAGAAACTACTCTTCTTAGCTGTAATTCCCTAGGCACCCCCTTAAAAATTATTACATCTTTTGTTTCTATGAGATAAATTGTTTTTCACATTTAGCTCCCATATATGAATGAGAACATGCAAGATTTATCTTTCTGTGGTTGGCTTATTTCACTTAACATAATGTTCTCCAGTTTCATCCATGTTGTAGCAAATGACAGGATTTTATTCTTTTTATGGTTATATAATATTTCACTATGTCCAGGCAGTCCCTGAGTTACAAACATCCACCTAACATACAACTAACACCTGTGAATGGAGGCTATTACTAGTAATAGGTAGTTACCTGTTCCAAATTTATGTACAAATTCAAATTAAGAACAAACCTACAGAACCTGTCTCATTTTTAACCCAGGGACTTCCTGTAATCACAATTTCTTTACCCATTCCTTTGCTGATAGACACTGAGACTGATTCCAGACCTTAGCTATAGTGCTATAGTAAACATGGGAATGTGGATATCTCTTTGAAATACTGAATTTCCCTCCTTTGGATGTTAACTAGCAGAGAGATTGCTGGGTCGAGGAACCTCCATACTGTTCTCCTTAGTGGCTGCAGTAGTTTACATCCCCACTAACAGTGTTCCAGGGTTCTACCTTCTCCACGTTCTTGCCAACATTTGTCATTGCCTGTTATCTTGATAAACTTTTGACTGGGGTGCAATTGTACTTTTGATTTGCATTTCTATGCTGACTAGATGTTGAAATTTTTTTCATATGAACATTGACCATTTATATGTCTTACTTTGAGAAATGTTTATTCAAATCCATCGCCCATTTTCAATAGGATTATTTGGTTTTTTCTATTGAGTTGTTAGAGTTCTTTATATATTTTAGTTATTAATACTTGTCAGATAGTTTACAGACATTTTCTACTGTTCTATATATTATCTCTTCACTTTGATTATTTTCTGTCTGGATGATCTGATTTCCAGTACTGAAAATGGAGTTTTGACTTCTCCAATGATTACTATATTGGGTTCTGTCTCTCTCTTTTGCTTTAGTAATACTAATAAGTAATATTTGCTTTATTGTAAGTAATATTTGCTTTATATGTTGGGTTCATATTATTTAGAATTGTTATATCCTTTTGCTGAATTGACCTTGTCATTATATAATGATCTTCTTTGTCTCTTTTTATGAAGAGACTGTTGTATTTTGGTTTCCATTTACATGGAATATCTTTTTCTTTCCTTTTATTTTCAGTCTGAGTGTGTCTAAGGTGAAGTAGGTTTCTGACATCATATAGTTGGCACTTATTTTTTTGTGTGTAATCCATTTAGGCACTCTATGTCCTTTGATTGGAGAGTGTAGTCTGTTCACACTCAGTGTTACTACTGCTATGTTTTTATTTCATTTCTGGCTGTTTCATGGTCTTTTCTTTTTTGTGACTTCCTCCCTTCCTTTCTTAAAAATGATTTCCTCTGGTAGCATGTTTTAATTTCTTGGGGTTTTTTGTGTGTGTATCTGTTGTACGTTTTTTCATTTGAGATTACTGTAAGGCTTGCAAAGAACATCTTATGGCCAATTACAAATGAGCAAATAAGCAAACAAACAGAAATTTTAACCTTTAAGTTTGCTGGCCCCCAATTTTTCTTTAACCAAATACTCTGTTGCTATAATTGTAGTGGATAAACCACCTATATCTGGAGTAGGAATACTAAAAAATAAACCTATCAAAAATAACTGCAACAACTTTTTGAGAGATAGTATAAAAAGATATAGATGGAAACAAAAAGATGTTAAAGAACCATGGAGAAGGAAGAATCTCAGAACTTGAAGACATGACTCTTGAGCCAACCCAATCATTTAAAGAGGCAGAACAGAAGAGAGCAGAGTAATCTCTTAGAGAGATAAGGAGTGTGCAGAGCATACAAACATATGAATTATAGGATCCCTGAGGGAAAGAAGTGACTCCCCAAAGGATGAAAGCTCTTCTTAAAGATATTATAGTGACAAATTTCTCAAGCATTGACAGAAACTTGAACATACAGTTAACAGATGACTAGCAAACTCCAGGATGACTTAATTCAAACAAAGCATCTCCTAGACACATCATACACTTGATCTTATCCCAAACACCATCTAGACACATTGTAATTAGCCTGGTCAAAGTAAAAATTAAAGATAAAATTCTACAAGCTATCTGGCATAAACAGCATTGACCTATAAGGGTAAACCTGTCAAATTAACAGGTGATCTCTTAGCAGAAATTTTACAAGCCAGAAGAAAGTGGGTTCCTATCTTTGATCTGCTCAAACAGAAAAACTGTCAGCTTAGGATTCTATATCTAACAAAACTCAGTTTCATATTTAATGAAGAAATCACATCTTTTTCTCACATGTAAATGCTGAGAACATTTGTCACTACTAGACCTTTCCTACAGGAAGTACTAGGACCTGCACTACACACAGACCAACACAAGTAAAGAAAATCAAAGATGGACCTTAGGTACTGGCCAAGGGAACAATACAACAAGAAGACACAACAATTCTAAATATTTAAGCACCCAACACAGGAGTCCTATATTTATAAAACAAAATTTTACAACACTATAATAACCAGGAACTTCAACACTCTACTAACAGATATGGACAGATCCTTCAAGCAGAAATTAAGCAAAGAAACTTTGGACTTAAACTCAATTCTAGAATAAATAGGCTTAACAGACATATACAGAACATTTCACCCTAATACTACTGAATGTACATTCTTCTCATCAGCTCATGGATCATTTTCTAAGGTTGATCACATCCTAAGTCACAAAACAAGCCTTAAAAAATTAAAAAAAAATTATACCACTTATCTTTACAGACCACAATGGGATAAAAGTAGAAGTTAATTCCAACAGAACCACCATCTCCACACAGTCAGGAAAACTAAACAACTTATTGCTAAGTGATAGCTGAGTGATAGCTGGGTCAAAACCTATGAGATACTGAAAAAGCAGTCCTAAGAGGGAAATTCATTGCATTAAATTCTCAATCAGAAAGTGCAAAATCAACAATCTAATGAATCATCTCAAGGGACTGGAAAAGGAAGAACAATCTAATCCCAAACTCAGCAGAAAAGAAATTACCAAAATTTTATCAGAACTAAATGAAATTGAGAACAAAAGAACCATTCATAAGATTAACCAAAAAAAAAAAAAAAGTTGGTTCTTTGAAAAAAATAAACAAAATAGATGAACCCTTGGCCAGATTAACCAGAAACAGAAAAGTAAGATGAATCAGAAATGAAAAGGGGGAAACAATTACAAGTACCAAGAAATACAAAATATCTTCACTGAATACTATAAAAATCTCTATGCCCTGAAGTTTGAAAATGTGAAGAAAATTGACAAATGCCTGGAACCACACTACCTCCCTAGATTCAACAAGGAAGAAACAGAATTCTTGAACAGACTAATATCAAGCACCAAAATTAAAACAACAATAAAAAATCTCCAACAAAAAAAGTCCTGGACCAGACATTTTCACACCAGAATTCAACCAAACCTTCAAAGAAGAGCTTGTGCCTATATTGCAGAATCTATTCCAAAACATTGAGAAGGAAAGAACACTCCCCCGCTCATTCTATAACGCAAGTATCACCCCAATACCAAAATTAGGAAAGGACACAGCAAAAAAAGAAAACTACAGACCAGTATCATTAGTGAATGTTGACACAAAAATACTCAATAAATTCTTAGCAAGTAGAATTCAGCTACACATAAAATAATAATAATAATAATAATTCATCATGACCAGGTGGGCTTCATCCCAGGAATACAAGGCTAGTTCAAAACACACAAATCCATAAAAAATGTAATTCACCACATAAACAGAAGTAAAATCAAAGACCATATGGTCCTCTCAATAGATGCAGAAAAAGCATTTGACAAAATTCAGCATCAATTTTTGATAAGAACACTTAAGAAAATTGCCAGATGATAGAAGCCCTCTACAACAAACCCAGAGCCAACATCATATTGAATGGAGAAAAACTGAAATTATTCTCACTCAGAACTGAAATCAGACAAGGATATTCACTATCACCACTACTACTCAATATAGAACTGTAAGTCTTAGCTAATGCAATTAGACAAGAGATGGATATCAAGGGTATCCAAATAGGGACAGAGGAGGTCAAACTTTCACTCTCTGCTTATGATATTATATTATACCTAGAAAATCCCAAGGGCTCAACCACAAGACACCTAGAATTGATAGAGAAATATAGCAATGTCTCAGGATGTAAAATCAGTGTATATAAATCAGTAGCTTTCATGTGTAGTACTTGCCAACAGCAGTAAAGCTGAGAATCAAATCAAGACACAGTATCCTGTACAGTAACATCAAAGAAAATTAAATACCTTGGAATATATTTAACAAAGGTTCTGAAGGATCTCTACAGAGAGATCTATGGAACACTGAGAAAAGAAATAGCAGAGGATGTTAACAGATGGAAGGACATATCAGGCTGAGAAGAATCAACATTGTTAAATGTCTATACTACCAAAGTGATCTACAGATTGTACACAATCTCCATTAAAACACTAACAACATACTTTGAAGAACATGAAAAAATTGTACATTTCATATAGAACCAGAAAAAAAAAAAACTCAAATAGTCAATGGAGTTCTGCAAAATAAAAAATCTGAAGGCATCACATTACCAGACTTCAGATTATATACTCAGTCTATAATGATCAAAACAGTATAGTAATGGTATAAAAATATAGACATTGATCTATGGAACAGAATTGAAAATCTGGGGATGAAATCAGCCTCATGTTGCCATCTGATCTTCAATAAATCAAACAAAAGCATACACTGGGGAAGAGAATACCTATTTAATAAGTGGTGCTGGCTCAGCACCTATAGCTCAACCGGCTAAGGCGCCAGCCACGTACACCTAAGGTGGCGGGTTCGAATCCCCAGCCCGGACCCGCCAAACAACAATGACGGCTGCAACCAAAAAAAAAAAAAAATGCCGGGCGTTGTGGCGGGCGCCTGTAGCCCCAGCTACTTGGGAGGCGGAGGCAGGAGACTCGCTTGAGCCCAAGAGTTGGAGGTTGCTGTGAGCTGTAATGCCATGGCACTCTACCCAGGGGGACAGCTTGAGGCTCTGTCTCAAAAAAAAAAAAAATAAGTGGTGCTGGGAGAACTGGTTAGCAGCATGCAAAAGACTGAACACTGAACCTACACTTCTCACCACTTGCAAAAATTAACTCATGATTAATTAAATCTCAGACATGAAACCATATAAACCCTAGAAGAGAGTGTGGGAAAATCTCTTAATCTTAGTGGCCTAGGGAAATAATTCATGAAGAAAATCCCAGTAGCAATTGCAGCAACAATAAAAATAAGTAAGTGAGACCTGATCAAGTTAAAGCATTTCTGCACAGCTAAGGCCACAATCAGCAAATCAAAGGGACACCTTTAGAATGGAAGAGGATATCTGTGTACTACCAATCCAACAAAAGGCTAGTAACCATAATATACAACGAAATCAAACAAATCAATAAGAAAAGATCAAACAACCCATTAAAAATTGGGCAAAAGACGTGAACAGAATGTTTTCTCTTGAGAACAGAGGAATTGCCTGCAAACACATGAAAAAATGCTCATCATTCCTAATCATCACAGAAATGCAAATATTCATTGTATCTAATCATCAGAGAAATGCAAATCAAAGCCATTTGGAGATATCACCAAACCCCAGTAAGAATGACCCACATCACAAGGTCCCAAAGCAACAGATACTGGTGTGAGTATACAGAGGAGTGAACCCTCATGCATTGTTGGAGGGATTGCAAACTAATACAATCTTTAAGAAAGAAGGATAGATAGTTCTCAAAGAACTAAAACTACACCTATGATTTCATCCTGCAATCCCATTTGTTGGTATCTGTCCAAAAGAAAAAAAGACATTTTAACATACGGACATTTGCACTTGAATGTTTATAACAACAAAATTCACAATTGCAAAGATAGGAAAACAACCCAAGTGCCCTTCAACACATGGCTAGATTAATAAACTATGGTACACATATACTGTGGAATATTATTCTGCCATTAAAAAGATGGAGTTTTATACCTTTTATAACAATCGAGTTGGATTTGGAGAATCTTCTCCTAAGCAAAATATCATAAATGGAAAATACAACCATCACATGTACTCAGTACTAAATGGGAAGTAGTAGATTAACAATTACATACTCACATGAGAGAAAAACTCAGTTAAATTCAGGAAAGGAGGAGGGAAGGAAGGGTTTCAGTGATTTCCCACCAAGCAGGTACATGGCACAGGTGTACAGCACACTTCCCGGGTGAAGGGCACAACTACAACTGGGACTTCAACCTTACAGAAGCAAACTATGTCACCTAATTGTATGTACCCCCATATTAACCTGAAATTTTATTTAAAAACAATGTGTTGTTTTTTAAACATCTGATGCATTTCTGGGATACCTGACAAGAGTGAGGGGCCCAAGAACAGGCACAGTGTTTATGAATGTTTGACAACCTGCTCCAGGAGCAGGGTGAGAAGTCGGGGGTGGCTGTCACTTGTTGTGTTTGCGTATTTCCTCAGTGTAAACACTTCCACCACTGCCTGTTTCTGGCTTCCACTGTGACCTCATTGAATGCAGAATTGGGAATAGATGCCAGTGGTGTGACCCGTTGTGTGTCAGTGAGAGACAGGCCAGCACACCACTGGGCAGGAAGACATCTATGTGATTCTCCAGTAGCTGGCTTGAGGAAATCGTTAGAAGCTGATGCCATTAACTCAGGGAATATAAGAAGAGGATGATTAGGGTGGGCTGAGGGGACACATAATGTGTTTAGATCATTGGTTCTCAACCTTCCTAATGCTGCGACCCTTTAATACAGTTCCTGTGGGTCGTGACCTACAGGTTGAGAACCACTGGTTTAGATGATGCTATTTTAAACTTGAGATATTGGTAAGAGATGTCTAGAAAGCAGTGGATAATTAGGTCTGGAACTTCAGAAAGAAATCTGGGCTAAACAGATAAACTCGGGAGGCATCAACCCAGAGTTGCTACTTAAAACTGTAAGACCATCCAAGGAAAAGTAGAGAGCAGGAAGGGAAAATGGCCAAGCACTGGCACATGAGCAGGTAAAACATCCCCAGGTGCTGGCAAGTGGAGAGTGGCAGAGAGAATCAGAGGAAGGAGAACATAGGGAGGCAAGGCTTCCTCCTGGACCCAGTGATCACTGGTGTCCAGGGGCCTAGAATGGGATCTGAATGCAGCACAGACAGGGAGCTGAGGCCACTGTTATAAGTGGCCTCGGCACCTGCAGCTGGCCTTCACTGAGCATGGCAGGCTGGCAAAAAGACCCAGAAGAAATACATGCAGAAGAAAGATCTTTTCATTTTCTAGAAAAGCCAAAAATATGGCATTTCTCTCATCCAACACATGGGTCAGGTGGAGGGATGGGTGGGTACTGTGGCACTGCCCAGCAGCCCTTGCCAGAGGGTGCTGTGGGGACCTGGCCACTCTCTGCAGACTGGACGATGCCCCAGCTTAATCAGCCTTAGCCAGTGTCGACATTTGCCGGCCTCTCCAGAGGTGGGAGGAGGCAGGCCCCCAAACCATACCAGACTCATGCCCAGGAACTGTCTCCAGTGAGGCCATTCTCCAGGTGCGGCTCTGAAGGAACTCATGGGAGTCTCAAGACAGCAACTAGCCCAAATGCAGACCCTGGCAGCCTGGTGGAGCCGAAGTCTTTCTGTCTCTGGATGAAAGGCAAATCCAGTATCCAGGCATACCTGCTACCTGAAATGCTGTAAGCCCCGGTGTACACGATTGCCAACCAGAGGTCGGGAGGAGGCTGGCTGGGACCACAGGGCATGCAGCCGGAAGGAGCAGCTGGGCTTCTCCTGTGGCTCATCCAGCCACCCAGACAGGTACTTCACCAAAGCCCATGTTCCACAACCTGCCTTGGAAGGGGCCAGGGGTCCCTTCACCTTAAGCCCTAGCTCAGCTAAAAGGTATCTGGTACCAATGCATCTGAAAGTAATTACAATCCATTTCTGTATTGCTCCCAGGGTGTGAGGATGCTAAGGCTCATCCCCAGCTTGAATCATCCAGCTAGAAAGTCCCTGTGTGGGCTTCTGCGCCATCCCAGTGAGAGCAGGAATGTCCAAGCATTTACCCCACATCTGTTAGCAGCCACTGCTACCCTGACATAGCTATCTCCACATATTCCTCAGTTGCAAGAGTTGGAAAGTTTGACTTCAACCCCCTTTGTATTTTGTTTATAAATAGTATCATCCACATTTTCTATTTTCTACTACCAAAAGACCAGTAACAACACAGGGTGTTCACCTGTATCTTTTTAATTAACAATACACAGTAACAGACACATAGGTAGATACACACTTACGTGTATATATACACATAGAGATGTACATATCCTGCCTTGTTACAATAGGCCATTTATAAGTATTCGTAAAGTGTAAGAATATTAGTAAAATTAGAAGCAGGTGAGTAATAACCACTGTTGCATACAGACATAAATGTGACTCTAAACCTGTTAATGCAACAATCAACTTGAAAAGAGCCACCTGACAAATTATAAGTTCAGTGTTCATTAGGTAAGAAATAAATGAATTACTCAGAGTAGAGCTGGCTCTTGAGCAATATGGGGGTAAGGGGGTCTAATCTAATACCCCACACAGTTGAAAGTTCATTGTAGTATTTGACTCTCTGAAAATTTAACTACTGATAGCTTACTAATTACTGGAAACCTTCCCTATTATAACACAAAGTCAAATAGCACACATTTTGTGTGTTACATGTATCATATACTGTATTCTTACAATAAAGTAAGCTGAAGAAAAGAAAACATTAATAAGAAAAATGTAGAAGTATTCACTACTCATTAAGTGGAAGTGGGTCATAACAAAGGACTCATCATCTTTTTTTTTTTTTTTTTTTGAGACTGGGTCTCACTATGTCACCCTTGGTGGAGTACGGTGGCATCACAGCTCACAGCAACCTCAAACTCTTGGGCTCAAGTGATTCTCTTGCCTCAGCCTCCCAAGCAGCTGGGACTACAGGTGTCTGCCACAATGCCCAGCTATTTTTTGTTGCAGTTGTCATTGTTGGTTAGCTAGCCTGGGCTGGGTTCCAGCCTGCCACCTTCGGTGTATGTAGCTGGTGCCATAACCACTGTGATATGGGCGCCAAGCCGGACTCATCATCTTCATATTGAACAAGCAGAGGAGGAGAAAGAGGAAGGGTTGACTTCAGTGTCTGGGGGGCAGAGGCAGGAGAGGTGGAGGGGGTGAGAGGGAAGCCAGGAGATGCAGGCACACTCAGTATGATGATGTTCAGAAGAAAGAAGTCCTCAGATCAGCAGATCCACAAAGTTCAAATCCATATTGTTCAAGGCTCAGCTGATGCTAACACCAGAAAGAAATCCTCCCATGCTCGTCTCACAAAAGACATTGCCTGTCGTGAAGACTTTGGAGGGTTCACACAGATGACACAGAGACTATTTCTTGCTTCTACCCTCTTGACCCAGAAGCATCCCTTAGTACAAGAAGTTGGGTCAGGAATGCCTGACTCCTGCCTTGGTTTAATCCAGTGGTACCCTCTTGGGAAAGGGTCCTCACATTCTGCCACAAATTTCAGTCACTCAGGGAGCTTTTAAAAACTCTGATGCCCAGGCTGAACCCCATAAATACCCCCATATTTGAGGATGAGACTCAAATACTGAGATTAATAAATAATACTCAGAACTGATTTTTTTATTCTTAATATTCAGTCATAAAAAATATAGAGATTTTGTATCTTTTATATTTATCTGATGGATTTGGAGAACAGATGATTTTAATGTATAGCAGAATTTGAGAGCTATTCATTATAATATCTGTGATCAGAGTTTTGATACTGAACTTATTCAAGTAGCAGAGCTAAGATTTAATCTTAGATTTGTATAATTTCAAAGTGCCTGTTCTTTTCTTTTTTTTTTCCTTCATTTTAAACTTTTTTTATTTTTTTAGAGGTAGGGTCTTGCTGTATTGTCCAGATTGAAGTACAGTGGTACAATCATAGCTCATAGCTCACTGCAACCTCAAACTCTTGGGCTCAAGGGATCCTCCTGCCTCAGCCTCTCTAGAAGCTGGAACTATAGGTGTGCATCAGCACACCTGGCTAACTTTTTTTTTTTTTTTCATTTTTTATACAGATAGGGTTTCGCTATTTTGCCCAGGCTGATCTGGAACTCCTAGGCTCAAGCCATGCTCCTGGCTCGGCCTCCCAAAGGGTTGGGATTACAGGAGAGAGCCACTGTGCCCCTCCCTACCTTTTCTTTTTAGATCATAGCTTCCTATTGCTTCCTCAGCTCCTCCATGCTAGTTTAACTGACAAATCTGGGTTATAGTCTGCAGTTGGCCAACTTCATCTTCCTTCTCAATATATAGACCCTTCAAATTTATTCACTCATGTTCCCACTTTCACTTCCTCCCTCAAATTTGATGTACACCATGGCTCCAAGCCAGGCCCTGACTCCTTACCAGATGGTGGAGGCCCGGTGTATCAGACTAATCCCTATTAATGACAACTTGTACCCAGGAGCTGTGTAGTTATGAGGCCATCATATGATCATGACCTAGGACAAATATTCCCTAAATCTAGAAATAACCCTTCTCTTTATTTCATGGAACTATCATGCCAAGGGTGACCAGATTTTAATATTTGTAAAGTGGGACAACCTGGCCGGGGGTGGAGCCGGGGTGGGGTGGGGACAGGGTGGGGGCGGGGTGGGGACAGGGCAGGGCAGGGCCTGACAACAATGCAAACTTTGATAAGCAGTTCTCGATAATCACTTCTCAACAATTATTTGTTATTATTACAGTTTAACATAAAATTAACAAAAATAATATAAAACTCATATTCTGGTGAAATAGCCACATGGCAGCCAAAAACCGCATATTCATTCCCTTCCTGTTCTCCCACCCATTCATGCATTCTTTCCAAAAATCGGGACTGTTTTAAAATGCTGTGGGACGCAGGACAAATTGTTCAAAAGCGGGATGTCTGGTCACCCTACTCATGCCTCCCCAAACCAAGGTTTGTCAAATAATTTACATGTTTTCATGCAACTCTTTAAACTCACATTCTTTGTTGCTAAAGTACTAATAGTGCAATTTACTCCAATATGTGGATTTATGACATTTGTCTGGCTCCAGAGAGCCTGTTCTATCTTATTCATCTTTTCATCCTCAAATGAAAATTTAGAAAGATACATTTGTTTGCTTGTACCAGCCACAAAAGATTATTGTCAAAATGTTTTTATTTTTGAGATGTTTATTTTCTTATTTTCCTGCAGAAATGAAACCAGAGATGAAAACAAAGCTTGGTGAGCAGGGTCCCCAGATCCTCAGTGTCCAGAGAGTCTACATTCAGACGAGAGAGGAGAAGCGTATTAACCTGACCATCGGTAGCAGGGCCTATTTGCTGCCCAACACATCTGTGATAATTAAATGCCCAGTGCGACGATTCCAGAAATCTCTGATCCGGTGGGAGAAGGATGGCCATTGCCTGCAGAACTCCAAACGGCTTGGTGTCACCAAGTCTGGCTCACTAAAGATCCACAGTCTGGCAGCCACCGACATCGGCGTGTACCGGTGCATTGCCGGCCCTGCACAGCAAACAGCAGTGCTGAAGCTCATAGGTACTGACAACCGGCTCATTGCACACCCAGCCCTCCCAGAACACCTGAGGGCGTATCCTGGGATGGACCACAAGGAAGCCAATGACTTGGGAGTCACATGGCATAAAATGCGACAGATGTGGAGTGGCAAACATGAGCTTTATCTGGGTGACGGCCAAATTCATAACCAGTCTTTCCTGAGAGCTCTTTTAGGTCACTGCAGCCACTCTGAAGGAAACACCAACTCCTGGGAGTTTAAAGACAAGCAGTTTGAAGCGGCAGTTAAACAGGGGGCCTACAGCATGGATGCAGCCCAGTTCGATGAACTGATCAGAAACATGAGTCAGCTCCTGGAGACGGGAGAGGTCAGTGACGACCTGGCATCCCAGGTGATTTACCAGCTGGTGGCTGAGTCAGCTAAGGTGCAGCCCACACCCAGGCAGTGGACGGGCATCCAGGAAGAGGTGGCTCCTGCTATTCAGCTGAAGGGGGGGACAGAAAGTGGGCGCCAAAGCACGAATGCAAAGAACTCAGGCAAGTTGACATTCAAGCCAAAGGGACCTGTCCTCATGAGGCAAAGCCATCCTCCCTCAGTCTCATTTAATAAAACGATAAACTCAAGAATTGGAAACATAGTATATATCACAAAAAGGACAGAGGTCATCAACATACTGTGTGATGTTATTACCCCCAGTGAGGCCACATATACATGGACCAAGGATGGAGCACTGTTACAGCCCTCGGTGAAGTAAGTAAAATAAGAATGTAGCATTTGTTTTTGGAGTACCTTCTTAATGGCTATTCCAGTTTTCTTGAAAATATTTTCAAACTCCTTCTCCTAAGAATGTGTTTCCAACAGGATTCTTTAGAAAGGGAAGTTGAAAATGTCAGGATGTGTTTTTCCCAGAATTTTTTAATGTGGTACAAGACTGGATGTAGTAACAATGAGTGTATGCATATATAAATTCTCCCTTTGCACAGCACTTAACATTTAAAAATGAAATCACTATAAGACTATTTAAAAAGTAAATAGTCTTGCCAGGAGTAATCCTACATTATGTTGGGTCTGCAGATCAGAATTCACAGAGCTCTCCTGTATCTAGGGGACACGACATTGCATTTGCCCTCACATCAGCCCCGGGAGGTTGTCAGGGCAAAAGGTTCAGCATTCTGATGGTCACTGAGGAACAGGTTCACACGGCTAGGCTATCTTGTGGCCATCCACAGACAGGGCTGTATCTCCTCAACACCACCAGTGATATTTAAATGTCATACAAATAGTAGCTTTAATAGAAATATTGGGTATCTGAAGTAATTTTCTATTACCATGCTATTTTTTATGTCATACAGTCTAAAAATTAGATAATAAGAATCAGTCTTGTGAGATGTTCAAAACATATTAAGTCATATTATTGTGATCTTTGTGACAAAAATGTCATTCATTCATTTCACGTAAAACATCAAGGACAACAGACACATGTATTAATTTACATTTGAATTCTTTACTGTCTTCAAATATTGCTGTTTGTACTCAAAAAACTGTAGACATTATTCTTTTTAATTTGCACATAAGAGCTCAAGTTATACCTTATTTGTCTCTAAGGATTGTTAAATGACACAAACAAAATGGCAGATGTAAAATAAATAGTTTTGTAGACCATAAAGATGCTTTCAAACTTCAGGTTTTATTTTATCATGTAAAACATTATAAGAAATCCAGGTAAAATTAAGTTTTTTCATAATAAACTATGAGGCCATGTCTTGAACTGAAAAAGAAAAATATCTAATTTTTTGATCTTCTATCCTAGAACTCTGAACAAGAGTGCAATGAAATTTTAGAAGTGAAATAAAACTTAGCAGTTCTTGGAGCTTTTGGTCTTAGGGCTCCTTTAAACTTAAAAATGATTGAGAAGTCCAAAGAGCTTTTGAAATGTGAATTATATCTTGCTATTTACCTTATTAGAAATTAAATCCAAGAAACATTTAATGTCTCTATTAATCTCTTTCAGAAACAAGACCATTACATTTTCACATAAATAGCATATTTTTTGAAAAGCATTATCCCACCTCTCCCCAAACCACCAAAATTACTGCTAATGGTGGACTTGCTTTAAAAGACAGCTGTATTCTTGTTTCTGCATCTCTTGTGACATGTTGTTTTAGTTGAAGTATTTGAAGAAAAAAGTGCCTCATACAGATACATTTGTTGGAAAAAGGAATATTTTAATACTCTTCCAGATCACTGTGAATATTATCCTTTAGTCCTACACTAAAACTGGAGAAATGGTAGTTTCTCAAAGGTTAGTTGGAATGTGAAATCTGAACCCATGTTATTGAAATGTTAGTACTCTGTTCATTGAAATCTACTGATTTATCTGATACTTTGAATAGATTTTTTTTTATCCAGGCAATATTTTGTAACATGGTATATATATTGGTCATTTGGAACATATTGGCTTACTGAGTTATATAGATCTTCCAAATATTGACACATTGCATTACACAATATAAAAAAACACATATTCTTTAATCTTACCACCATCTTTAGACTATGTGCAGAGGCTCATACTTGTAATCCAAGCACTCTGGGAGGCTGAGGTAGGAGAAATGCCTGACCTTAGGAGTTTAAGACCAGACTGAACAAGAGTGAGACCCCCATCTCTACTAAAAATAGAAAATTAGCTGTAGTCCCAGCTGTTTGGGAGGCTGAGGCTTGCTTGAGCTCAGGAGTTTAAGGTTGCTGTGAGCTATGCTAATGCCATGGCACTCTAGTCTGGGCAACTGAATGAGATGAGATTGTCTCAAAAAAAAAAAAAAGTCTTTAAATTTTGTGAAGCTGTCAAGCTCAAAATGGTGGAGACTAGTTTTTCAAAATTCTAATTTTCACTTGAAAGCTCAAGCTATTATCACTGGCAATAAATACAGTCAGTTATTTCCCTGAATTGTCCAGCTCACTTCATTGTGAGCTGGACATACTTTATAAGTGTATATACTTGCAAACTGCCCAAATGCAAATCACAGTGTGAACTATTTTGTTTTAGTTGTCTGTCATTCTTTCAAGTAAATACTGTCTCATGATATAAGCAGCTAGTTAACTAGTAACTCAGACAATCAGGCCTACATCCTTCAGCATGCCCCACAAGTACTTTTTTCTCCCCATTTTTCCTACAGGTTATTAAAAAGATATGACTCAAGGGTCAGGGTTTCCTACTTCCTTAAGGGCATTCTTAGGTGAAATTGGCATTTTTTGTTTTTAATTGTAAGTCAAGAATGCAGAGACTCCTGGCGCCATCTGCTGCCGCAGCCTCACCTGCACAGCCAGGCTTTGCACTGTCACTGCAAAGGCCAACAAGTGAAAAGGCAAACAGTGGTTATGAAAATAGTTCAATAGTTTGTGTGTTGGGCAGTTTGTAGTGTTATGAACATAGTTTACACGGTTTAGTATTGTTATGAGAATAGTTTTAACTTCATGGACTCTTCACCCTTTGAAGACTGGTGACATGGCTCAACAATGCCATGTCATAAATTGTGAGAAAACAGAGGCTGAGAAGGTTGATGTGTATGGTCAGTTTGTAAATATTTGTGGAATTGAGTTGATTTTAAAGAGTTTGAGTTGATGAAATGGAATACACATAAGTTTCTCAGACTAAGACTTCTGGGGCTCTTATCAAATAAAAAAAGATTTTGATATAATACACCCTATTCATCCTATTCTACATACTATAAGGATCAACCATTTGAAATTGAAGCAATTTCATATCTGTAGTAAAATTGCTCAGTTTTAATTTTTTAAGAGTTTAACATCCATTTTAATTTCTGTTTGTTTCTCTGAAACTTACCCTATTTTGTTTAACTTGTGTTTAATTCCCTTGACATAACAAGGTTATCTTGGGCAATGCCTGTGACTTAGTGGGTAGGGGACTAGCCCCATATACCGAGGGTGGCGGGTTCAAACCCAGCCCTGGCCAAAATGCAACAAAAAAATAGCGAGTGTTGTGGCGGACGTCTGTAGTCCCAGCTACTCTGGAGGCTGAGGCAAGAGAATCGCCTAAGCCCAGGAGTTGGAGGTTGCTGTGAGCTGTGTAATGCCACAGCACTCTACCAAGGGAGACAAAATAAGACTCTGTCTCCACAAAAAAAAAAAAAAAAAAAAAACCCAAAAACCAAGGTTACCTTTAGTATATTTTCTGAATCTCACAAATCTTTTCAACGGAAGCAGTACAGAAATGGAATTTCTAGTCTCTGTCCAACTAGAAGATACTGTGCAGGTGTGGGGTAGTGTTTGGAGATCAAATAAGTAATAAATCTCAGCTGGGAGAGGAAGGCTGCGTGTGGGTGAATTAGGGGTGGTATCTATGGGGCGATCAGCTTTGTTAATACTCGAGAGTGAGATTGTGCAGCAGAGGCCAAGGTCAGATCCGGAGAGGGACTCTGCCTGTTGGCTCTCCAGCCTAGTGCCTGGAGGGCCCGCCTGTCACTCAGGGCTGTGCATGCCTAGCTGTTTCTAATCTCAGTGACTTCTTGCTGGACTGTTAAGTTGAGGCTTAAAAACAAAGGATTTGAGAATTGCTAAATCATATATGAAATCATATATGAAATAATTTCTGGAACATTTTAGTGTGTTATTTTTCATGTATGGGTTACTGGTTAAACTTTTGTTTTTCACCAACAATTTGTTCTCAGTAGGGATTTGGCATTGAAAATCTTGCCTTGCTGATAGTCAGGTTTGCTATTCTCCTGTTGCTCCTAGACACTTGAGCTGTGTTGACTTCTGCCCACTTATGTGTATTACTCACGTGTGTTGCAGGGTGAGGGTGGGGGTTGCAGCCTTCCAGACCTTTATCCTGTGCTACTATTCTGTTCTGTTCTAATCGTTATTCAGACATTCATTCATCCCATTCATCATAAGGTTTTGAGAACCTGCTGTATAAAAGTCACTGTGCTAAACTCCAAGAATTCACAGCTGTGAATGAGAGTTGGCCCCTGCCCTTGAAAAGATCACAATCTAGCAAAAAGAAATTGATATTTCATCAAATAAATATATGAACCAGAAAAGAAGACACCCAGAGGAGACAGGAGATAATTCTAGGAGTTTGGGGGAAAACTTTTACAGGGGAAATTACATTTGATCCAGGACTCAGTGGGTAAGTCAGAGTTTGCCAAAAAGGGGGAAGGGCACCTCAAATAAAGTGAACAACACATGCAAAATCTCAGAGTGATGAAAGCTTATGGAATGTTCTGGAAATAGTTAGTTCATTATGGTTGGAGCATAAGGTGAACAACACGGGTTACAGGAAATGAAGACGTGGCCCAGCCCAACTCATGAAGAAATAGACAGTATTTAGAGGTCCAAATAGTCCATATTGCTAAAATCTATAATGTGGAATGGGGAAGGGGGAAAACAGTATACAGACCACTGATCTGAGGGTTTAGAAGCACATTCAAATCAGTAAGAAAAAAAATTAAAAGCAGAACAAGCACTCTGTCCCACTTCTCTGATCAGTTAGGATACACCTGACCAACTCTGATTCCTGACGTGGTATTTACATGTAGGCTTTCAGGAATACCAGTAATTGGGAAACTATAGTGAACTCATCCCATTGAGTCCTAATTCTTAACAGCATGGCCCAAATCTAGTGTATACCGCAGACTCAGCTTTGTTACCTTAATTGACTTCTTCATATGGTAACAATGAGACGAGAATCCATTGCAAAGCAGTCTTGACCAAAACCCACTCACGTCCGGTGTGAAAATCCAAACTCAGAATGCATACCTACAGTTTGTTAGAAAGGATTTGGGCCAAAAATGAAGGTTTAACATCCAGCTAATGAATAGCTTTGCTAGGTTTTCTTTTTAAAAAGTGGTAGATGAAGCATTGAGTTCATCCAGCAAAGTCTGTTCTCACGTAAAGTGAGGTGGGAAGGCTGGATGTCCACTGTCCAGCTCCACTGCTGGCACGAATCTAGGAAAGAGGAAAGACTACTCCCCTTTCCAGCCCTGTGTAGTTTGCTGCCTAGGGCCAGATGCTTGCCTAGGGCAGCTAAACGTGCTCCATGCATACAGCCTCTTTCTAATTGTTGCACAGAATAATTCTGGATGGAACTGGGAAGATGCAGATACGGAATCCTACAAGGAAAGAACAAGGAATATACGAGTGCACTGTAGCTGATCGCCACGGGTCAGATGTGGAAAGTTCTTCTGTGCTGTATGCAGGTAATGCCCGTGGCTGAAACCCAGAACGCCTGTTTTTCTGTTTGCTTATTTGTAACGTCACACTATAAGCAGCGCTTTTCTTTAGCAGGCATCAGACTCACCTGAGGGGCTTGAAAACACTCGCAGGGTCCACCCCCAGAGGCTCTGACTATGGTTTAGGATAAAGTCTGAGAATTGGTGGTTTTTGGGGGTTTTTTTTGAAACAGAATCTCACTTTGTCATCCTCGGTAGAGTGCTGTGGCGTCACAGTAACCTCCAACTCCTGGGCTTAGGCGATTCTCTTGCCTCAACCTCCTGAGTAGCTGGGACTATAGGCGCCTGCCACAACACCTGGTTATTTTTTTGTGCAGTTTGACCAGGGCTGGATTTGAACCTGCCACCCTCAATATATAGGGCCAGCGCCATACCCACTGAGCCACAGGTGCCACCCAAGATTTGGTGTTTTTAACATCCTGAATTATGCTCGATGCTAGTGGTCTGAGGACCACACTTTGAACATGGGCTGCTCCTAAGAATTGGGAATTCATGAGCTCGAGTTTAATGGGCAAAGCTGATATTATAGACTTTGAATTTTTGAAGTTCCCCCAGTCAATGAAAGCATAATTATCCACCCCAGGCTGGCACATGCCTCCCAGCAGCATACTTACCAGTCCTATAGACACCTCCAGGAAGTTGTGACTGTAAATTAATGTGTGTCTCCACAGGTGGTGGACAGTGTCATTTTGATATTAAAATGTACTTTTATCATAAAGGAACGTGTTTAGGTGGTAAGGTTGCAGGCAATGCTTCCTTGTTTGGGGGATTAAAAACAAAGCAAAAGAGCCACCCACAACTTCTTACTCTGATTTCTGGCATCTGTGGCTCAAATGGACTCAGATGACAAGGTGGACGATTAGGCACTGGAATCCAGCATTTAGTCAACTAACTGCTGAGCTTTGTGTCAGGCACTTCATATCTAAAAATGAAGAGGTTGATTTTAAAATGCCTTTGAATGTGTATGTATGGCTTGAAGATTCCGAGCCCTTCCCCAGCTGTCTTCCCAAGGCTGGGCCTTCAGGCTTTGGTTTTCTATGTCCTGATCCTCCTGGGTCATTCTGTCCTGTGAGTGTCAGCTCCTTTCCAGAAAGCATCAGTTCCAAGATTCTGGAATGCCTAGTGGGATAGGAGTCCACCTTGCAGCTCTCAAGTTGAAACCCATCCCAGAACACTCCAGATTCCAGGCAGAGCTGGTTCAAGTCCTCAGGAACCAGAGGAGCTGTGACAGCCAAAGCCCCTTCCTGAGGAAGGGTTCCTGTCTTCCTTTCACCACCCCAGACACTCCAGGATGGAAGAACATTTAGTCCCCAAATACCATTGTTCCTAGACTCTCTTTCCTAAAGTGCGTCTCACCCTTACCAGTTCTTTCACGCACTAACTATGCAGAGGTGGTAAAACTGCGTAAGGAAGTGCAGCCTCTCCCTCCAGGAGCTGGCGTGTGGGTACAGACGGCGTGTCAGGAAGCTGAGCACTGCAGCAGCACTGATGTAGAGAAATGCTCTGCCAAACATTCTCTTAGGATGTTGCCTTCCGTGACCGCCACAGGCTACCGAGAGACCCCTGGGTAACCAGTCCCATTCTCTCCGCACCCACACTCTGCATGGTAGTGGCGTCTCCTACAGGTCTAGGAACTCCTGGAGGGCGAGATTTATGTTTTTCAACTTTGTGCTCCTCATTGTCCAGCTCATCAGACACAAAATGTGTTTCCTGAGTGAATTAATACATTAATCTGTTAAGTGTTAAAATCCAAAGTAGAAGTCCTTGAATGGGTATTTGACTCTCTGTGGCTTTGTTTTTATTATTATTTTTTCCATGAAAAATGTATGCAGATATTTGTTTCAGGTTAATTAAAATGTCAACTTTGAATTTGTATTGCAGACAGGTCTAATCCACTTGTAGTAACCTCATACAATCTCATAAATCAGGCCCTTAAGACATTTCCCCCTCGAGACCTTCCGCAGTGTGGAGAAATACAAAGAATGTTTCCAGTGGCCTCTCTGCAGTTAATAGTCTTTAAATTAGCCTCTCTGTTTTGGACTGAAATTAGTTTATGTAAGTAGGATCAGAAAGGGCCTCTTTGAACACACACTAGGTGAGAGAACTGCAGTTGGAAGAGACCTAAGGGATCTTCAGATCTTCAAGCTCAATCCTTTTACTGAGATTCAAACTGAGGCCCAAGGAGGGGAGATTTTGCCCATGTGCATGTACAGCTTGTCATAAGAGGCTGAGCAGGACTTGGGGGCTCCCATCTGTCTGATCTTTCTGCGGGGAGCTGTGAATGAGCTCTGAGCCCACTCATATTCCGCCACGCCCCTGCCAGCCTGTCCTGGCACATGCAGAGAAATTTTGTATTAGAAAACACCTGGGGGCATCTTCTCTGCACCAGCAGACTGTGGGCATTAAGAGAGAAGGCCCTTCTCATCCTGTGCACTGGTGCAGGCCACAGACTAGACACTCGAGAACTGTTTAAATGGAGTAGAACAGGTGTCCTCAAACTACGGCCTGCAGGCCACATGCAGCCCACAGGCCATATCCAGCCAGCTGTGTGTTTTTGCCTCCACTGCCTGTCCTGCTTAGCAGCCGATTTGTCCCGGGGCCCACAGTCTGGCCCTCCAGTGGTCTGAGGGACAGTGAACTGGACACCTGTTTAAGAAGTTTGAGGACCTCTGGAGTAAGAACCTTGTATTATTCTTAGCTCAGTGTGAGAGAGTTTCTCGAGTTTTCTCCATCAGGGTAACTCTACCAGAATGCATCAGGACCTTCTGCTCTGTCTTCCTCAGCCCCCTCCCCCAGTATCTCACATCTGTTCGTCAGGGGTCCTGGGCTCTGGGGTGTTTCAGCCCTGCATTACCCTATCCAAGGCCGCACTGCAGAGATAATATTCCTGCCCTGCCATGCTTCCTTTGCCTCTTCTAGGCTTCAGAATTCCTTCTTTTTAAAATTATCAAAGAAAAATTTATACATCATTTTGATTGTAAAACTAAAATATTTTCATAATCTATATTTGACCCTGGAAAACTAAAATATTCTCATAATCTATATTTGACCATCTATCTATCCACCCGTCTGGCTGTCCACTGGGCATCTCCCACAACATATGTTCCAGTCCCAGTGGTGCACCCTGGAGGGGCACAGAGATGAGCAAGACACCACCCCCCACCCACCTCTCAGAGAGCTCCACAAAGTTCACCAGCTGCAACCTGGTTTATCAGACAGCAAGAGCCTGAACCTAACACAGTTTCCTGCTCCCTTTGAATTAAGAGGCACCTGTCATCTTGTCTATTGAAAGAAACATTACCAAACCAGAGCACAACCATCTGTCCATTGTGGTTGGAGGCACTGTGGAGGCAGCCCTTCAAGCAAATGTGACGATCCGATGTCCTGTGAAAGGTAAGCATGGCCAATCCAGCGGGAGGGTGAGTGGCTAGGAGCCGCCAGCTGGCACTTCAGTATTCTAGGCCTCAGCTTGATAGGCTTAAAATTCTAATTTCCAATCTGACCTTGGATCTTACTCTCAGGGGTGAGCTCACAGCTCCTGAGACCAGTGTATAGAACAAAATGCCAGTCCACGTGTTTCCAGACTGTACTGTGATGCCATGTACTCTGGAATGTTTTCACTGGCAAGATCAGAGCACTCTGTCCCTGTGGGCACATCTACAGAAGGGACTAACTTGTATCCAGATGATTGCTTGGTGAGTACAGAGTCAGAGTGAGGGAATTAGTTGGAAATTGTTGGATGTGTCCTCCAGGCAGACACAGGATATGGCAGGCAAAGCCAGGCAGGGAGCAGGAATGTCAGTGTCCCTGGCCTTGGCTCGGTTCTGGACTGTCCCTGGGGAAGCCGCAGTAGCCTGTACCTCTGTGGAGCTTTCTTCTGTGTTTGTAGCTGCAGACAAACCTCCTTTCCAATGGAATGTTCATGCTTTATTGTACTTTCAGTCTGACCTTGCCTTACCCTAGGGCCATTCTATCCCCATAAGCCATGGATTTTTAAGTCTTCACCTGGGCCATGCATCTCTGAACTGTGATGGTATCACATGCTGTACAGAGGGACATTCTGCAGGGGACACAGAGTGCTGGGGGTGAGTGGGTTATGTGAGTAGCTTTTTATCAGGTCTTTAGAGAGATTTACAAAGTTCCCCAAATTGATATCTGCTAGTCTAAGATGACTTTGTATATGCCCTTGATTTACTGTACATCAACTTAACTCCTGGATCACTGTATTTCCAAATTTCCAAATTATAATAAGATAACCTGTTTTTACAGCCACACAAGATAAAACTTAGCTAGGCTGTGAGCCAGTCAGCCCAGGGTGACTGAGGAGCTCGTGCCACTGCTCTCAGGAGCATGGAGGGGTGCATGTAAGGAAAGCATCCTAGGACCCACTCACCAGCTCTCAGGCTGTCCCTCCCCTGCCACAATTAGTTACTTGCCATGTTTCTAGAACTGCACCTTTGGCTACACAAACAGTGGAAATTTGCTAACCCCCAAGGTATTTTTCACCCCTTGGAAATCTCTGCAGTGTTTGGCCTATACAGACTTTTGAAAAATCTCTCCAGGCTTTCAACTGACTCCGCCCACAAATATCTGCATTTTCTTGCAAAGCACACCTAGCATTACAGAATGAGGCGGCATTCTCTCTGGGCATGGCAAGGAGAAGAGCAGAATGGGACTTTGCAGATGCCAAGCCACAGAAGTCTAGAGTTTCTACAGCCCTATACCTGCAGAGGATTCTGAAAAACAGATCTGACTTCTATTAGGAGCAACCTCAACTTTTAACATTACTTCTAAATTTTTCACCTCCACAATAGTTTAAAATCAGGCTTGCAGGGAGATGAGCCATTGAAAGGACTGTGGTATATTATTTACTGTCATAAGTCAGGGACTGGATTGGGAAAATATTTTTGTGAGTAAAGCCTCCAGCAAAGACCATTTAGTTCGTCTTGTTTTATTCTCATCCAGGCCGAGTCAGCACGTGGGGCGTCTGACCCTCCCGAGCTCTGGCTGCCCTCCTTCCCTGTGTGCAATGCTGGTGGCCTGCAGCACCACTGGCTCCATGGAGCATCTTGTTGAGAGCACTCAGTCTCCCCCACTCCCCGCGCTTTCAACTCGTACTTGGAATTGTCCCATTTGTTCTTTCTTTACCTGGCCATCAGCCCCTGTGGACTCAGACCCCAGGAACTCATTAGCAGGTCTTTCCCTTTCAAAATAAATCTGCCTCTGGATGTTCCACAGGCATTTTGAGTTATGTGCCACTTTTAAAATTCTATTTGTTAGAGACGGATCTCACTCTGTTACCCAGCTTGGAGTGCAATGGTGCAGTCAGAGGTACTGTAGCCTCAAACTCCTGAGCTCAAGCAGTCCTTCTGCCTTAGTGTCCTGAGTAGCTGGGACCACTCAATACCCAGATACATTTTTTAAATTATTTTTAGAGATAGGTCTTATTATGTTGTCCAGGTGGGTTCTCAAACTCCTGGCCTTAAGTGATCATCCCGCCTTAGCCTCCCAAGTTACTATGATTACAGGTATGAACCCCCATTTTAAACGAACCTGTAGTGAATTCAGACTGTTTTCTTATGGGCAGAAGCTGTAGCTCACTTAGCTGTCTGTGGGTATTCATCTTTTTAAAACCAATGGTGAAGTTGATAAAGGGTCAGAAAACTCAGGTTTTTTTTTTTTTTTTGAGACAGAGCCTCAAGCTGTCCCCCTGGGTAGAGTGCCGTGGCATTACAGCTCATAGCAACCTCCAACTCCTGGGCTCAAGCGAGTCTCCTGCCTCTGCCTCCCAAGTAGCTGGGACCACAGGCGCCCGCCACAACGCCCGGCTATTTTTTGGTTGCAGCCATCATTGTTGTTTGGCAGGTCCGGGCTGGGGATTCGAACCCGCCACCTTAGGTGTACGTGGCTGGCGCCTTAGCCGGTTGAGCTATAGGCGCCGAGCCAAAACTCAGGTTTTAGAGACAGTTCTTGACTAGCTAGTACATAGCCACAGGTGAGTCATACATTGTTCTTACTTCATCTCTAAGATAAGAAATATACTATATTAGTGTAAGAAGGGAATCGGGTTGTCATCTAATCCAGTCCTTCATTTTATGGATGAGGACATAACATAACTTATAACATCGAGTGCTGCCTCACAAATGACATGTTTGTGGGATAAATTTTTCCTTTAATTTTCAGTAGCCTTAAAATATTTTTTAATAATTATACTGAACTCATTTTTATAGATCCCGTAGCACATATCTATAACTTCTAGACAAATTAATATTTGTGTTATAGCCAAAAATGTTTTGCCCAATGCATATGGTATAGTTATCAATAATGATTATCTCATCACTCTTCGAAATATTTCTATTAAGTATAGTAAATAACAGAACCAGAAAATCTACATATTTCTGAAGGTTAAAAGTTATAAGAGTTATTTATCCTCCTCTTTAAGTTCTTTTTAAAAAACAGTTTTTTGTTGTTAGAGAGGGGATAGTTTATAACGCACCCTCTCTGCCACCTTCTGGTCAGAAAGGGAAGCTCTCTGAGGAAAGTGACCAGTAAAGGTCCCCCGCTGTGTGTCTGTGTTTTCCTCCTGTCAGTGCACAGTAAGAACATTACTTTCCCTATAATTTCCCGTCTTGTGTTATGTGTTGTTCATCTTATTCCCTGAGCTCATCACAGTGCAGTGGGGGTGAGTCCCGCCCTTAAAGCACCTTGCTGTCTGTCATGCTTCTCTTTAGTCTGTAAGACACTCTTGGCCCACGGAGTGGATTGAGCTGGGAAGATGGCACTGGCAGAGCTATCAATGGCCCAGGCCCAAATGTAGAATCTCTTGAACACAAGGTGCCTCGGCAACTGCTTCATCAAGCCAACTGAATTGCCTAGGAGAGTTAGAGATGCTTCAAATTACAAGTAAGCTCAAGAATAAGAACACCTTATAACGATAGCTATAGAACGTCAGTATATATCTGCTTTAGGAGGAAGAGTTCTACAGCTATGGGCAGGACTTGACCTCCCACCAGACAGTGGGTCCACGTGGATTATACAAAGGGCACATTAACAATAGACGTGGGATCAAACAAACAAATTCAAGTACTACCCAACTGAATCTGGTCATGTATGTGACTAAGGAGAGTTTGTCCCAGAAATGCAAAGAATTTTTCAACACTTGAAAAGTATTCATTTCAGATTGTCCGAGGCTAAGTTGTCTGGGACAAGACATTGAAACTGTGCTTGGCATACAGGATACTGACATGCATTGGTTACCCACGTGTGTGGAAGGGAGGACGCAAGCAGAAAAAGGAGAATTGGGAGGCCAGCCCACAAAGCTGCACCAGCCACAGGGGCGCTTTGAAGCATATTTGACTTATCAGAGTGCCCACTGAGACACACAGTGACCTGGCCTTCATACACCTGCCTCCCACAATCACCAGACTGGTCCTCTCTGGCGGTGGCCCCCTCTCGGGTGGGCTGAGACAAATTGTGATGGTGCTAACACTGTAGGCTGCCAGAAACAGGGATACTGAGCCCTTCTTTAAAGGGTAATTTGGGTGGAGCACCTCCATGTCTACCAGGGAGATTTAAGAACGTAAAACTTAAGGTTGTCTTAAAATCAGTAGAAAAGTCATTTGATTAACACAAAATGGTATTAAACTGGTTGGCAAACCAGTAACAGAAAGGATCATCCTTACTCTGACTTTTTTTTAAATTAAAAGTCCCTATCAAAAACCTATAGTAAACGTCATACTTTAATGGTCAGGTTTTAAAACATGCCCTTAAAAATAAGGAAAAATTATAAGATACTCTTTATGACTGCATCTGTTCAACACTGCTTTAGCACTAGCAGTGCAACAAGATAAAATTATTTTTAAAGGAAGTATAATAATTAGAAATTTTTCCTCTTATTTATAGATAATATAATTATCTTCACTGAAAAACTGATGAAAACATACCACGTGTGGATCTCTAAATTCAGAATAATTTCGATTTATAGGATTGCTAGAATTTAGCAGACTAATCTTATAATTTTTTTTTCTTGTTTTAGAGACCATCTCTCTCTCTTGTCCCAGGATAGACTGCCATGGCATCAGCCTAGCTCACGGAACCTGAAGTCCTGTGTCAGTCTCCCCAGTAGCTGAGTCTACAGGCATCCACCACAGTGCCCAGCTCATTTTTCTATTTTTAGTAGAGACAGGGTTTTGCTCTTACTCAGGCTGGTCTTGAACTCCTGAGCTCAAGGGATCCTCCCACCTTGGCCTTCCAGAGTGCTAGGATTACAAGTGTGAGCCACTGAGCCCAGTGGGCCCTTCTAATCCTATAGTTAATATAGAAGAGCAAGTGGATAAGTGAGATTTCCTCTATCAAATGCAATGACCGGTTACAAAACTTGATGACTTACAGCAATGGAAGACGGATAGGCAAATAAGGGGAATATAGAGCCCTAGCAGATTCAAGCATAGAGTATATGAAAACTCAGAATTTAATAGCAGTAGAATTAAAAATCTTTAATAAAGGACAGACTATTAAGTAAATGATGATAGGATAATTGGTTATAAATTTAAAAAACACTCTACCAAAAATAAATTTTAACTGTTTTACATGTCTAAAATATGAAAAATCTAAAAACTTTTATAATAAAATATGAGATACCGTTATGACTTCAGGATAGAAAAGATATAAAAAGAACATGTTATAAAATATCTATTACATAGTGGTGGTGGCTGCACAACTGCTATGAATCAACACAAGTAACAAACCACCCAATATAAATGAGGAAAAGCTATGAACAGGCAGTTCTCATAAAGTGAAACTCTAATGGCCAATAAGCATATGAAAATGTTCTTATTCTCACTGGGAAGGGAATGAAAACAGAACTGAGATTTCATTTTATATTAGACTAGCAAAACACTGTCAAAGATTGGCAAGAACATGGAGAAATAGGATCTCACGTACTGCTGATCAAAGTACATATTAAGAGAAGCAACTTAAAGAACAGCTGTATAAAATCTGATCAAGGCAAAGATGCTCAAAACCAGAAATTCCATCTTTTGTATGTAAAAAGACAGTAACAAGAATGTGCATTGTGGTGGCTCACACTTGTATTCCCAGCATTCTCGGAGCCCGAGGAGAGGCAAGTGGATCGCCTGAGCTCAGGAGTCTGAGATCAGTCTGAGCAAGAGCCAGACTTTGTCTCTACTAAAAATAGAAAAACTAGCTGGGCATTGGGTTGGGTGCCAGTGTAATCTTAGGTACTAGGAGGTTGAGGCAAGAGGATCGCTTGAGCCCAGGAGTTTGAGATTGCTGTGAGCTATGACGCCATATCACTCTACCCAGGGCAACAGTGAGACTTTGTCTCCAAAACAAGTTTTTATAATGTGCATTGCACATTGTTTGCAGTAGCAGAGAGAGGGAAGGTGCATACCAATGTCAAGATTGCTGGTACTCCTTGAAGGAAAAGTTTGCAGGTAGAACTTTAGCCCTTTTTGTAAAGTTTTATTGCTTAAAAAGGATCTAAAGCTATGGGCATGGTGGTACCTGTCTGTAGTCCCAGATATTCAGAAAGTTGAGATGAGAGGATTCCTTGAGCCTAGGGGTTCAAGGCCATACTGGGCAACATAGTGAGACCTCGTCTCTTAAAAAAAAAAAATTTAAAGCAAATACAGGCAAATATTAATGTCTATTAATTTGGGATAATAGACATATGGTTATCAGTGATATAAGTTTTTTTTTGTTTGTTTGTTTGTTTGTTTGTTTTCCCTCAAACCTGGTCTCCATTAGGCCTATCCCATAGTCTCTTTGGCCCTTGGTTTTCTGTTAATGAATGAGGAATTAGGATGGAATGACCAGAAGATTCCTAATAGTCCTGAAATTCTATCCTGGACCATTGGTCCTTTGCAGGAAGCTGGGACAAAATAAAAATAAAGCTAGGAAAAGTGTCTGAACTAAGACACCTGGCCAGTCATGTCTTGGAACTGAGTGTCAAGAGTCCTCACTCAACATTGGAAGACTGGAGAGAGAACCTAGAAAAAGAAAACTCTCAAAATAGATAGTACAATGTTCTTTACAAAGGAGTTACTTCATAGCTGAAATACTAGCCTATGAAAAACCCAATTACCTGTATTATGACTTAAAATCACAGTTATATGAAAAAGACAGGAACCAGGAATTTATGATTCAATGAAACCAAAATTTGCTAAATTTTAAGAGGTCTTTGATGGGAAAGCTGGTGTTTAAAGCAAAGCAAGTTAACTAGAAGAAAGTAAGTACAGAGGGTAGTGTGAGATGTGAACAGCCTTAGACAGAAACGATGCAGGTCTTGGTTGTGACCTCAGAACACACAGCTCTGCTGAGATGTCTGGATATACCCACAGCTGTGTTTACCAGCCTTGATCAGGTCCCATCTTGCCTCTAAAAAGGGAGGAAAAATAGGCTCGGCGCCTATAGCTCAACCGGCTAAGGCGCCAGCCACGTACACCTAAGGTGGCGGGTTCGAATCCCCAGCCCGGACCCGCCAAACAACAATGACGGCTGCAACCAAAAAACAGCCGGGCGTTGTGGCGGGTGCCTGTGGTCCCCGCTACTTGGGAGGCGGAGGCAGGAGACTCGCTTGAGCCCAGGAGTTGGAGGTTGCTGTGAGCTGTAATGCCACGGCACTCTGCCCAGGGGGACAGCTTGAGGCTCTGTCTCAAAAAAAAAAAAAAAAAAAAAAGGGAGGAAAAATAAACAAGGAAAGTGATTTCCCCTGAGGTAACTAGGAAAGATCTGGTTGGAATAAAAACTTGGGAGTTAAATGTGGAGGGACCTGAGCGATCCTTGAGTCCGGCCCTGGCGTGTTGCAAACAAGGCCCAGAGAGAAGAGACCTGATGGACATGACTAACCTAGATAGAGGCGGGGTCCAAATAAGCACCCAGTCACTGCTTCTAAAGTGAGCGCTCTTTCTGTTCCGAATGCCTCCCCTTTCAAGTGTTTTCTTATAAAAGTGACACATCTCACTATAAAATATTTAGAAAACACAGGCCAAAAAAATTTTTTTCCTATAATCCCATTGCAAAGACACAACTATTATTTCCATTTTGTTACATTCCTGTAACCCTTTCTTTACATTTAAGTTATAGAATTTTCTCATGTTATTAAAAAATCATAAATATTATTTAATGACTGTACAGATGTATTATTGTATGGATATAGCATATTTAAACTATTTCCATATTTCTAGAAATTTAAGCTATTTATTCTCTTTACAATTACATACAGTAGTATAAGAAACATTTTTGTGTATATACCTTTTGTGTCTTTTGGATTACTTTTTAAAAACAGTAAACAGAATTGGAATTACCATGTCACAGGGGATTCCATATTTTTCTAACTTTCTAAATACATTACTGATAAATTGCCTTCTAAAAAATCTAAACCTATCAATCGTGTAGGCTTAAGCCCTATGCCTCTGTCATTTTTTTTCTTGTTAGCCCTTGATAGGAGAGAATAGAAGTAGGCACAAGTTATGTAATGAACCCCGCACAGTGTTCACACAAGCAGATGATAAGAACCACAGGTTTTTCTGGGTCAAATTAGGTTTCTTGATGGTCCAGGAGGGGTGGAGGCAGAGAGGGCATTTCATAGCTACAAGATGGTGGCTGGTTTTAAAAGAAACCTATTTCATGAACTCAAAAGGCTTTTCTTAATCAGGGGATTTTTTTTTTTTTAGGAATAAAATACTGTGAAATATACCTAACAATTTTGTTGATGTCTAGCCAAGTTATTAGCTTTCTTTATTGGGTGTAATAATTCCCCTTTCAGGAAGGGATCTGGAGAAAATATTTGTGGTGCAGAAGGATTATGTGGTTAAATTCCTAAATATGGTCTCATCATTCTAACAATAATTTTCCCTCATCAACTATTGGTTTATATTGTATAGAGTGGAATTTGATGGTAGTGATTCTCAAACATCTTCAAGTCATAAAAACCCATGACCCCCTCAAAAAAAGAACCATCTCTCCAGAAAAATACCTTTACCTGTGAAATTTTGCTTATAACATTCAGATTTAAAAAGAAAATCTGAAGATTATCTGCTTGCTTCTGTTTTATCAGTTGAATATTTTGGTGCTTTTTCACCATATTCTAAACTAAAGCTAATTTATTTTTCTGGATTTGAGATTTTTTTCTTCATCTTTTCTTTTCTTTTTCCTTTCTCTCTTTCTCTCTCTCTCTCTCTCTCGCTCTCTCTTTTTTTTTTTTTTTGAGACAGTCTCACTCTGTTGCCCTGAGTAGAGTGCTATGGTGTCATAGCTCATAGCAACCTTAAACTCTTGGGTTCAAGCATCCTCTTGCCTCAGCCTCCCAAGTAGCTGGGACTACAGGTGCCTGCCATGATGCCTAGCTAATTTTTCTGTTTTTAGTAGAAACAGGGTCTCACTCTTGCTCAAATAATCCACTCACCTCAGCCTCCCAGAGTACTATTCTCTCTACTATTGTTTTTAAAATCATATACAATCCTTGAAATAGATAAAATCCTGTTTTAAGTACATTAGAGTGCTTTTCCCCCATTCAAAAGACTCCTCCTCCACCCCCATGTTTTCTACTTTCCCACTTCAGCATGTAGTACAGAAATCTTTCCATCATCTTGCTCTGCTAATCCTACATTCACTTAAACAGTCAATCATAGACAGTTAGAAATTCCATCCATATTCCCAGCCATGCAGCAGACATTCCCTAAGTATCCAGTAAGCCAAACCTCGCTCCTGTGTGTGCAGAGATGAATACAGTCTGCTTTCTGCAGCTCTACAGACAAAGGAATGAGGGCATGATGTCACCAATGTGAAGACAGAAGTGTTTTAGAGTGGATCAGACACTTAAAGGAGAGACTAGCTAGGGCTTCTAAAGAGTTAGCAAAAGTTTATAGGCAAGATGAATTATAACCAGGCCACTTGGAACCACAAGGAAGGGCATCTTAATCAAAACAGTGTATACACTGGAACACAGCAACATAAGAGTGGCTGGCTGATTCGCAAGACCACAAGCAGCTCTGTGTGACTTAAACAGAAGATGAGTGGAAGAGTGGGAAGAGGTGGGCTTGGAAGTGTGATTGGGGACCAGCTTGTGAACAGCTTTGAATGTCATGGTGAAACCACTAGGCTTCATTTTGTTGGAAGTGGGGAGACAAGAAAGGTTTTAAGCAGCATAATGGTCTGACCCAATCTTTGTTTCAATATGAATGAAAAATTAGAGAGGAAAGAAACTGCAGAAAGCCTTCCACTGATCCCAACCAAATTGTATCAGTGGTCATTGACTGAAGTGTTGAACCTAAAACCTAAAACCTACTCAAGATATTAAAATAGGATTTTATACCTCTGATTTACCCAGGAGACAGCAGACATATCTGGCATTTAGCAATGGATGTGTCATTAATTGAAGGGCTGGGACACTGGTGTCCCCAAGCTAGAGCTGGATTTTGGCACACGGAGGCTGAGTCACTCAGCGAGAGCAGCTATATTGTGAAGAGCTATGGTGTCTGTGCTAACAAGCAGCAAAGAACACATAGAGAAACCATCAGAGCTCATCATCAAAACAGCAATCACTTGCGTGCCTAATGTGTGTCAGTTTCAGCAGCCCGTTCAGTAGCTATTATTGTTTTGCTGATGAGGAAACAGCCTTGTACATTACTTGTCCTTGTTCATATTCCTAATCAATGTGTAAGCCACTACTGTGTGACCCCAAGCGAACTGGACAGAAAAGGAGGCTCTGGGCTTGAGAGTATGCATTTGAGTGCGATAGAAACCACCAGGAGATTCCTCTCCTGACCAGAGAAATGAGCACCAGCAGGGGCAGCACCCAGGTGGTTCTGAGATCTAGGATCCAGGCAGAGCACAGTGAGGGACTGGCATCTTTCCAGCTTGGTAGGGTGTCAACCAGTGTCCAGCCCATTGTGCTGAGCCAGGCCTCAGGCCAACAGGGCCCCACGGCCTTGCCATGTGCTTTTACCATCACTGCAGCAGTGGGAAGGGAAGGTGGGAAATTGTGAGATGTGTGAGAATGACCCCCAACTCCCCTCACCTAACTCTTTAAGTGATTGCCCCAAACCTCTTTGTGCTTGGACTGTTGATTT
The DNA here is from genome assembly GCF_000181295.1 of Otolemur garnettii. NCBI lineage: Eukaryota > Metazoa > Chordata > Mammalia > Primates > Galagidae > Otolemur > Otolemur garnettii. Next base: position 34,214,786 of record NW_003852406.1, on the reverse strand, counting down.
AGTGGAACAAAAAGACTAATTTGTAAAACAATTGTCTATTTCTTAACAATCCCCTGAAGCTCTGTTCTGGCTGTTTTTTAGGAGATAATTTTCTTCTCATTTTTTAGAAGTTAGTTTCCCATTTGGAGAAAGCATGGGTCTTTGTACAATGAAGAGGTAGAACAAAAATGGAATAAGGTAGCTGGATATGCAAAATAAAAACAAGGTGCTTTCTGAACACCTGTCAAATTTCAGGCTTGTCTCAAAAACCCTGTGCTTGGACTTAGATGTCTGTGTATACTAAGCCTCACGGCATCTTGAAGCTTTCAAACCATAGGTATTGTGACCCAGTTCTATCATTAGCAACACTACTTTTGTCCCCAGATATCTATACTCTTAATCCATGTGCAAGTCCTGCCAATACATTTCTCTGTCCTGAAAACTTCACATTTTCACATACTTGGCCCCAGGTTCACATTTACACTGTCACATGGTAACAACAGGCTGATCCATCAGGCATCAAGTAACTCCATGCCATGTGCCCATCCATTCTCTATCCTCCAAACAACCACCCACCTTTCTTTTCTGGACTTCCATTAGATCAATGGCTAAATCAATGGTTTTCAAACTTTAGATTTCCTAGAGCCTTGTCAAGGATGCTGGTCTTCCTGTTCAACCTTCCCTACTCTCTCTCTCCCAACAAACTGGACTTTCTTTCACACTCACACACACACACTCTTTTAAAGAATTAGCATTGCTATAATAATGTTTGAAAGCCATGATCTGGAACATTGATATAGGGCCTATAACCATAGCAGATTCCTGCTACCAACGTGATGTATGAACACTCCATACTGGTATCTTATCTCAGATTTCACATAGCATTTTTCATTACCATAATGCTGACAGTAAAACTCATTTAACTCACCTAAATTTTAATGTTAATAAAATGCCCCTGGTGAGCTGCTATGTGGTGCCCTACACAGCTAGTGAGCCAGGAGGCGGGGCTGGCATCCTGCTCTTGGCTCCTGGACCAAATTCCTCTCTCAACGCTCTCCTGCAGCAGGGTTGTGTTCTCTTCCTCCTCAGATTGCTGTCAGAGTAGGACCAGAGTGGCTAGTCTAGAGTTTCCCAGAGCTACCTGAGGTTTACTCGTCAGCTACCTGAGGTTTACTCGTCATACCAGGTGATAAAAGTGAAAGGTTGCAAACACCCCAAACTGATGAAGCCTGCTTACACTGAGAGAAAGGCCTTTGCTCACTTTCCGTCCTGCAGGACTCTGCTTTGGGCTCTGTGCTGTGAGACCCTGGCAGTGGAGCACAGGGAGGCTGTGGGGGACGGAGCAGGGTATGTTTTATAAAACAGAAAAACCATCCCAAGCCCTTGAATCCCCCATTAGTTCACTCCTGTGGCTCTGACCTAACTATGACTTCATAGCAAGAGACAGGAGCCCACAGGACCCACATAGGATGAGGAGTGGGGTAAAGAAAATTTTGTTAGATTTCAACTCCTGCAAATAGAAAAGCATGTAGGTTTCTGAGTACAGTCTGGGAAATGCACCCAAGACCTGGCATCCTGCTCTTGGCTCAGCACTCTTTTGGGGGATGGCACTACAGGACCTGTGTCTACAGATAATTCCCACATCTCTAGTAACATCCCAACCTCTGTGCCCCTCTGGTTTTTTCTTTTCATTCATTTTTTCCTTCTAGTTATTTATTTGATAATTCAACACTACATTTATTTGTTTTCATGACTGACACATAATACAATAAAGTCATTTTATTGTTATGGATAATGTTAGTTCAGGCCTGGACACCGCAATATAATCCCTCACCACCACCACCCATCCCACCCTGGGAGATTCCGATTTAACTCATCAGCAGTATGGTCTGAGAGTCAAGGTTTTTCAAACCTCCCCCAGAAGATTCTAATGGACAGCCAAGGTTAAAAACCAGTAAACAGAGCTAAAGAGGTCCCTGGGAATTATCTCAAATTTAGAGATTCTTCCTTAGGAATCAGTGGGTGACCAGGAGTAAAGGAGAAGCTGGGGCCAGACCCATGGCTCTTTGCTCATTCTGATGGTAGAATTAGGCCAACAATTGATATTTCACTATATAAAAGCCCATGAAAGAGAAGTCAGCTACCCATGTCCAAGATCAAGGAAGTGATTTTGAGGTAGGTCTTTATGAGTAGAAATGTCCTCTGGGAAGATCACTTGAGGTCAGAAGTTTGAGACCAGCCTGAGCAGAGCAAGACCCCATGTCTACTAAAAATAGAAAAATTAGCTGGGCATTGTGGTAGGCACCTGTATGTAGTCCCAGCTATTCAGGAGGATGAAGCAAGAGGATTGCTCAAGCCCAAGAGTTTGAGGTTGCTGTGAGCTGTGATGCCATAGCACTCTACCCAGGGTGGCAGAGTGAGACTCTGTCTCAAGAAAAAAAAAAAAGGAAAAAATGAAATGTCCCAGGTGGTGAAAAGGAATAGCACATAATCTGTGGTGAAGGGAACAACACATAGAAAGTCTTAACATTACAGCCACTGTGGCCTGTTAAGAACAGAAAGGGTCCTGGGCTGTTGTTAGGGTGGCTCCATAAATTGAAAAGATTTCTGTGCTTTTCTCCTCCAAGAACAAGAAAAGCTATAGACCTAGGAAAATTGGCTTTTACTCGCCATAGTTCCTGAGGAGAAAGGACCCCCCCAGAAATAGAGTGAGGTGGCTCAGAAGAATCAAGAGAAGAGTTAATGCCCTGTGGAAGGAGGACAAGGAGCCCTGGGAATCAGCATGGGCATCTCCAGCCCCTGTAGTCCTCTGGGCTTTGGTAGTAGCAATAGTGGGACCAACTTCAAGATCATGGTACAATAAGCCATATTTTAAACTGCAGCTTTTAAAGAACAGGTAATGGCTATTTGTTCGTCTATGTCCCAGTTCATTGATAGATTACCAAAATTTCCACTTATTAGGGAAAGCCTCAGAAATGTGCATGGTTCTCCCAATTTGACTGTTGTTCAGTTTTCTCCACCTCTATGCTGGAATCAGCAATTCACACCATTTGTATAGCTCCAGCATGGATTTGCACCAGCTTTTGACTTTGAGTCTTATTCTTCAAGGAATCACTGGAGGTTTTTAGTGTTGAGGTTCTATATGGGATAATTCTAATTGGCACCTTCTAGCCTATAAATGAGACTCTGGAGGACAACACCCAGCAGTGAACAGTATTTTGCTCATGAGATCTGACTGGTAGAGTCAAAGCAGTGGGTCTCGACCTACAGGAACTTTATTAAAGGGTTGCAGCATCAGGAAGGTTGAGAACCACTGAGTTAAAGAGAGCTGCTCAGGCCCCAGCAAGGCAGAGCTCAGGGTGTGTGAGAAATCAAGACAGGAAGAGAGAATGTCGACACCCTCCCCTGGGTCATAGGAAACACATTTCAGTAGCCTTAGGGAAAGACTTTGAAGTTTGGACTTGGGGGATAAATACTGTTCCTCAGATGATTTCTGAATCCTCTAATCAAAGTAAATAATAGGCCTGGTATGGTGGCTCAAACCTATAATCCTAGCTCTCTATAAGGCCAAGAAGGGTGGATTGCCTAAGCTCAGGAGTTTGAGACCAGCTTAAGCAAGATCAAGACCCCTGACTCTATAAAAAAAAAAAAAAAAGTAAGCTAGTGTGGTGGTGGGCACCTGTAGTCCCAGCTACTTGGGAGGCTGAGGCAAAAGGGTCACTTGGGCCCAAGAGTTTGAGGTTGCAGTGAGCCAAGACACCATGGCACTGACTGAGGGTAACAGAATGAAACTCTGTCTCTAAAAAATAGTAAATAAATAACTCCTCAAATCAAATTGCTTGGGGAACTGAGTATGCCAATCTGTTAACATCAGAGAATAGAAAAATACTTTAATAGCTATTCAAGAGAACTCTGTAAATGGTAAACCTCTTAGCCCTATATGTGAAGACAATTCTGGATGTGATATCCTGGGTGAATAGTCCTTCATATCCAGAAAGTATAGATAACATACTGCCAAAAAGAACAAAAGGGTATGCAGTTAACTTAAAAGAGGAGCATTCCTGAAAAAATGTACTATGCCGCGCAGATGCACTCTCAGCTGAGAAAGATACATTCATTATTCTGGCAGCTTTGGGGTATTTTCTCTGACACTGAACCCTTGAACTCTTGTTACTAGTGATGACTCCCTCTGTGGTTTGCCTGCTCTGTGTCCAATTGGCCTCTTACCTTACGAATTGGCAACATCATTTCTTCTTGATTCCCAGGAGGTAACTAATGGTACTTAAACTTACATTTGTCATATGTGGGGAAAAAAGGTGCTGAATAGTGTGTGAGTGTTGAGTGGCTAGAGGAAACGAATGAGCAAAAACATACAGGTATGATAAATATTTATATGAAGATGCAGCATTTTAGAGCCATCTGAATAGGCCAAGGATTTTATGGCACGGAATATTTCATGGGCCTTCAAGAATGAAGGAAATTTGTTTTTAAAAACTGACTATTTTAAAGACCCCCCAGAGGTGCAGCTTTTTGCAACACATGTTTCACAGCCCCTCCAGATCTGAACTTTTCTCCACAACATTTGTCTGCCAAGACGATTTCAGCATTGTGGAAAGACAACATTGAATATTTCAAGGCTGTAAGTCTTGGGGGAAATAATCTGTCTTTAAGGTTAGATAAATAAGTTTAAACTATTTCTGGCTTTTTATAGCTATTTCAGCAGAGCAAACATTTGTTGTTCTGAACGATGGTAAAGTGCTGTGCTATGAAGAAGCCTGTCAGAATTTCCTCTGGCCTCTTGAGTTCTTTGAAAATGGTGGTGGTGGGGCTTCTGAGTGCTGAGTCCCAGGGGCAACTTCTTCCCTCAGCCCTGGATACCTTTGTCTGTTCTTTTACATTTAAACCCTTGCCACATTTTGTTTTATAAAATTCCTTGTATCTGTGGAATATCATTATTTGTATAAACTCAGTATCATGCCCTTGCCATCCTGAGATTTAGGGTGAAGCGTAAACTCTGGCCCCTGTTATTCCTTCAGAATCTGGACACTCCTGAGCTGTCTGGAGCTGATGTCTGACTTCCTGGGGACTTGCGCTGGCCTGGGCCCTTTGGCCTCCAGCCCCTGTGTTAAGCCGTGTGGTCTTTGCTCTGCTAACCATCATCTGGGAGCAAACCTCAGCCCCCTGCCTGCTGTCTGCTGCTGAAAAGAGATCTGTTAGTCCCAGGCCTTCAGCAAACTTAGTTAGCAAAGCTGAAGTTTGGGGACTGTGGCAAAGGCATCCGGTTACCCAGCTCACCATGCCCCCTGTCCTCTGCCCCTCACCCCTGATCTCTTGGATCACCAAGGAACCCCAAATTCCTCTGTCCCTATTATGCAGCTCATGCCTACAGCGCACGTGTCCAAATCTTCTGGAGCACAGAACAAAACTGCTTCTCCGACCCTGGGACTGTTCTCTTCATTTCACCTCAACAAGACTCCTGTGTGCAAGACGCTGCTCTGGGGCTTCCAAGGTCTGTGCCGAGTCCGAGGCCCTCAGAGTGCATCTTATGAGGTTGCTGAAGCAAGAGGCAGACTCCTGAGAGGATTCTCACTCTCCCTTACTCTCCCAAAAGCTGAAAAGGTGGGAGAAGCTGATGTCCAGCCTTCCAGAAAAGCTATGATCCCAGCACCGAGAACAGTGCTGACACACTTTAGGCACCTGGGAAATATTTGTTGGGTAGATAAATTCTCGATGACATAGAGGCACAGGGGCATCTGAGTAGCATCTGTGCTGCCCTACGCCTGTGGTACCTAATGATATAAACAGAGGCACAAGGGACTTGAACCAACCAGGACTAATAGAGTATCAGAGTAATGTGTAACCAAAATGGGCTCACTAAATAAAAACCTACTTGGGGGGGAGATTTTAGTTTTAGTTTTTGTTTGTTTGTTAAAATTCTGTTGAACAACAAGTTCTGCTGAGGTGAACACCAGACTTATCTGGACTATGGGGTGCACCACAGCCCTCACCATTTCAGCTCTGCATTTCAGAACTCCTGAGTGGGCAGTGTCTGCAGAAGCTCCTGATGTGGGAGCCATTGCCCCTGTGGGGTTTTCTGAGGCTCAGACTTCTGGTTAGCTGAGTTTCAGAAGGACTTGGAGGTCTGTCCTGAGCTCAGGGAAGCCAGCAGAGCAGGGCAGTCCTGCGGGAATGGAGGTGGCACCACATGGATGCACTCAGATGACCCCCTTGAGGTGTCACTTTGAGACATCACGGTACTTCCGCAGCCAGGCCTGTAAAGGCAGAAGAAGACATTTCCTGAAGACTTGGGGATAGATGAGCCACATGACAGGCAGTTCCTTCTCTAGAGCCACGAATACTTGCAATCTGACAGGCCTCTACTGAGCACACCTGCACCACTGCACGTCCCGCCGTGACAGCAGGCAACCCCCAGAAGTCACAGTGCAGTCCGGGCCATGACATGGCTGGAGATGCACCAGTGTCAGCATGAATGATGCAGAGCAGGGGCCGGAGGAACAAGCACCCAGAGCAGGGCACAAGGTCTGTGAGGGCTTCCCTTGGACAGGGACAGGGACACGAGGAGGAACGTGTCAAGCTGAGATGGCCAGAGCACTGCCAGGGGAGGAGAGGGTCAGCTGCAGGAGTACCGCCAGGGGAGAAGAGGGCCGATGGCTAGCATGCTGATGGGAAGTGAATTAATTGACTGCATGTGAGATGGTGGCGGGAGGGTCAGGATGTATGGGTCAGGGTGAGGCTGGGGCCACAGGTGAGAGCCATGTGCTGTAGAGCCAAGCATGTCCAGCCTCCAGCTTCTGTGACAGCAGGAACCCAGTGGGTTTCTAAGCACATCGTTCCCGCTGACCTTGCATGAGAGAGAGTTAGGATGTAGGGAAGCAGCTGAGAGGTTCTTTCAGTAAAGCAAGAACTGTGATTTGAAGCTACAGCAGTGACCATGAAAATGGGGAAGAAGAGACCAATCCAAGAGAGTTCTTAGGAAAAAAATGTTTGAAGGTTCATGGAAAATTAGACAAGGAGGATGGAAGGACGGCAAGAGGCAGCAGTGGCTGTGCGGCTGGGATGAGTGGAGCGGCTGGGGAGCTCTGGCTGAGAGATGGGGCCGCTGAGTGTGAGGAGCTGTCCAGGGAGAGGCCTGAACTGGATAGGTAGATATGGGAGTTTTCAGCATAGGAACTGTCCTTACATTCCTCACAGCAGATGAAAGTGCTCCGGGGTGGTGAGTACAGGGAGAAGAGGAATTTGTCCTCCATTCTGGTGTGGTCTCATTCTCTTCATTTTAAGTTTCCTATTTCTGACATTTTCTTTTGGAATGTAATTGTGTCAGTTTGTTTTCAGATGTTCATGCCAGTATGGCCATTTGGCCGTCTGGGTTGTTTTCATACCTAAGTTTTTAGTCTAGACTCCCATGATCACAAGGGACAGAGAACCATCTTGAATTGGCTTAAGAGAAATGGAGAAAATCTTGGCTTGTTAAACTTAAAAGTCCTAGGGTAAAGCTAACTTTGGGCATATCTGGATCTAGGAACTTAATTTTATCAAGAATCTGTCTCTCAACCTGAAGTGGTGGACACTGATAGTCCCAGCTACTTAGAGCTCTGAGGCTGGGGGGTCAGCTGAAGTCAGGAGTTTGAGGCTATGGTGAATAGTCACTGCACTCCATCCTGGGCAATACAGCAGGACCCCAACCATTAAAAAAAAAAAGAAAGAAAAGACCTCTCTCTGGCTGGGTTTTTTTTTTTTTTTTGTATTTTGAGCTAGTTGGTGGGGCCAGGGTGCGTAGGCCTGACCATCAGCCTTTTATTCCACATGAGATGGCAGCCATCAGAGGATTCTAAGCAGAGGAATGTCATGACCTGAGCTGCACTATAGGAGAAGCATTCTGCCTACTGTGTTGAATATTAACTGTGAGAAATCACAGAGTGGAAGGAAGGCAAGGGTGGAAGCAAGGAGATCAGTTAGGAAGTCACAGTGAACAAAGCCACCTCCAGATGTGTCTCATTCCTCAAGTTCCATTTAAAAGCAAAATGCCTTTAGAGTAGTTTATATTCACTGTTCTCAATTTCATCTCCCCTCATTCCTCTGAATCCACTCTAACCTTGCTTTGTCCACACCATTCCACTCTCATAGGTGTTTTCAAGGTTACCTACAGGCTGACCGTGTGAGTCTGCATTGCTGAATTCAGTGGTCAATTCTCAGACCTTATCTTACCTGTTCATTTGACTGTGATGGCTTTGGACAACTGCTCATGCCCTCCTTCTCAGCTTCTAGGAGATCAGTCTCTCTCAATTTTCCTCCTACCATGTCATCTGTTCCTTGTCAGTCTCCTTTGTCCCACCTGTCATCCCCAATTTCTAAGTTGAATCCCTCAGGACTTAGTCCTCAGACATTTTCTCTTCTCTCCTATACTCACTTCCTAATGAGCTCACCCATGCTCAAGGATTCAAATACCTTATCTGTATGCTGGAAATGCCTCAATTTGTATTTCCAGCCCAGACCTTTTCCTTAAGCTCTAGATCAGTGGTTCTCAACCTTCCTAATGCCTCAACCCTTTAATACAGTTCCTGTGGGTCGCAACCCACAGGTTGAGAACCGCTTCTCTAGATTAATACATACAAGTGCCTACTTGGCAACCGCCCTGGCTATCTAGTAGCTGTTTCACACCTAACATGTCCAAACTTCACTCCTGAGTCTTGGCCCCAAAGTGGCTCCTCTCGTGGTGCCCCTTGTCTCCGAGGATAGCAGTGCCATTATTTAATTGGCTTGAGTCAAAAGTCTTAGAGTCGTTTTTTACTTCCTTTTCTTTCTCACTCCACTCCCCCGCCCAGTCAGATTCCATCTGCTCCAGCTTCAGACCATCCCCAGAATCTGACCATGCTTATCATCTCCAGTGCTGCCACACCAGCCAAGCCTCCATCATGCCTGGGCTGGATTATGATAACTGCCTCCTCTCCGGTCCCGCTACCTCTGTCCCCACTCCCTACAGTCAACACAGCAGTAAAAGCAATCCTGTAAAGACAGACATCAGATCATGTCATTCTTCATAATCTTCAAAACAAAAACCAAAGCCTGACAATGACCTTAATGGCTCTCCTGGACCCGAGCCTCACCTCCTTACCTGCTGCCTACTGCTTCTCTGACCCTATCTCCTAACGCAATCTCCCTGGCTCATGTCACTGCAGCTACACACTCCTTACATTCCTCTAAAACAGGGGGAATGAGTTCATCCTGACAAGGCCCACTTCTCAGAATAATATTTGCAAAGACATAAAATACATGGTGTTATAAAAAAAACCAATTATAATCAAAATACAGATATCAAAATATTAATAAGCTGAATGTGTGATCTAATAGCATATTAGAACTTTGTTGTTAATGCATCAGATTCAAAACCTAGCATTGGGGCTCAGCGCCTATAGCACAGTGGTTACGGCACTAGTCACATGCACCAAGGGTGGTGGGTTCAAACTTAGCCCAGGCCAGTTAAACAACAATGACAACTGCAATAAAAAATATAGCTGGGCGTTGTGGCAGGGACCTGTAGTCTCAGCTACTTGGGAGGCTGAGACATGAGAATCGCTTAATCCCAAGAGTTGGAGGTTGCTGTGAGCTATAACTCCATGGCATTCTAATGAGGGCAACATAATGAGACTCTGTCAAAAACAAACAAAAAAAACCCCCTAGCATTGGGTCCAATAATTACCGTCATTTTGGAGTGGTGGTGGTATAAAAGATATTTTGACATCTGTTCATATTTGTAATATGATTGAAAATACTGTGATTTCTACTGGTACAAAGTCAAAGGTACTGCTACCTTGGTTTGTTGCTTACATTCATAATTGATAGTAATGCTAAATTGCAGTTAGAGTTAATAAAAAGAGCACAGACCCATGGACCCCAATCTATGGACCCACATGTGGCTCATAATCCCCAAGTTAAGAAAAAACCTGTCTCAGGGCCAAGGCACATGCTCTTCCCTCTGCCTGGAATGGTCTCCTCTGAGACCTCTACACAGCTTGTTGAGCCTGGCTGAAGGCCTGTAGTAAACCTCTTTCAACTGAGGTTGAAGTATGATTGACACTATTGCTTACAAGGGGCTTACCATGGAGGATATAGTGAATGTGTCAATGTGTCTGAAAGGTTTAGGGTCCCTCACTGAACCATAAGGGGTTTTATGACTTGTGAAAAACCTCACTAATTCACACTAACTGTGAGAGGTAGTGAATAAAGATCTCTGAATTACAAAATGTTTTCAAACCTATGAATTGCTTTAAAAAGTAGTCAGTTACTTAGCTGGGGTCTTAAAGGAAACTCCTTTAATTAATAAATAACAATTTAAGTTCATATATCAATTGTGTATATTTTATGGATTCCAGTGAAGGATTTCAAGGGATTTATGAAACAATTTGTACTTTTCCCCTCAAATATTTAAGGAGATATTTTTCTTACTTGTTACAATAGCCCTTCTCTAAATTACTATAGATTCCAAAATAATAGCACCTGAATTTATGAGGATTTATCACACAGTCAGCATTTTATTATCTTTCCTATTTGGAAGAAAGCATTGCTGTGAATAACCAAAAAAGCCACGCTGATGTATCTTTGGGATGGCACGTGGTTTTCCTCTAGCAAATGTATCTCTAGTTCACTCATTTATGGATTCAGCAAATGTTCACATGTCAAATCTTTGTCTACACTCACGATCTACTGGGGAGATCTGAAATTAATACAGTAATAATGCTATCAAAGAGTTCTGGTCTTAGAGAGTACATAATAAAAATGAGTTGAGTAACTACAGATATAAAAGAATGAATGAATGAATTTATCTCGCATATGTTTTAGAGCTGAAAGGAATCCCAAGAGATAATTTAACATGAAGTTCCTTGCCTCATATGATAAAATCCTCATCAATTCAGATACTCTTTATTCCTCTAAAAAGGGAATAGAGTATATTTGCCTCCAGCTTCTTCAGAACATTGAATTCCACATGACATTAGAGGGCGTGAGCAAAGGGTAGAAGAACGGAGTGACAGCGCTCCTCTGCCCCATTAGGCTGTGCTTCTTGGTGAAGAGAAGAGAAAAACTTCAAGGATTCACGATCTATTTTATTCACTGACCTGCCTTTGTGGAAAAAATACTCCAAGGTGCTTGCTCCACTGTCAACCAAGAAATGAATCTTAACAAAGACCTCAATTGTGGAGATCTTGCCATAGAAAAGAAATGGTGAGAAATAATTGAATAACTTAAAGGTATAACTTAGTTTAAATTTTCTTTAAAATGATTTAAAAGTAGATTGAAAATCTCAAAAAAAAACTTTAAAACAAGATACATAATGAAAAACAATAATGTAAAATGACCTGAATTTTGAATTCCATCCTCTATCAGGAAAAATAAAACAGATGAGAGATGATAAAAGAAGCTGCTTCTCATTTTTCCATTGTAAGAATATTAGGAAATTAAGGAATGCTAGTTATTCTTTTCTTTATTTTTTTACCTTTGGGATACACTTTTATTCCTAATATTAATAATAATCAGAGAAATATTTGGAGTTTTTTAATTAACTTTTTAAAATTCAGAGATAGGTAATACATTCCATCAATAAACAAGGCACATTGCCGTGAAAAGCCCTGCTGTTGCCCTGCGTCCACTGCCGTGCTTTCCACCCTCTCTGGCCATCCCTGCACCTCCCTGCTTGTATCACCCCATCTCTCCAGTCTACAGAAGGTGCTGCTTATATGTTTCAGTGGCATCTAGTGTTCACCTTTATCATGAACCTTTATCTCCTTGTATTACAATCCATCTTTTCCCTTCATAGCCCCAATCTAGGTTAAAACCCTTGAGTAACTTAGTTCACTGCTATGCCCTTAGCATCAGCACAGACTCTTCCACATAGCAGGTGCTCCGGAAACATTTTTGAATGAATGAAATAATGGCAATGGTGGTATACATTTCAAAACACAACATAGGTAGTTAAAGCTATACTCAGAAGAAAATTAATAGCTTAAAATATTTTACTTTAAAATAAACAAATTATTCAACTCAAAGATGGAGAGATTTTCTTATAAGCTAGAAACCAAAGGAAAACATCATGCTTAAAGGGAAAACATTAGTAATATTCCCAGTAAAGTTGGAAATGAGACAAATACGCCTTTCATCTTAGACCTTCAGGGCTGCCATCATAAAAATACCATAGATTGGTGGTCTGGAAAGCAACAAAAACTTATTTCTCACAGTTCTAGAGGCTGGGACATCCAAGGTCAAGGCACCACAGATTCAGTGACCAGTCAGACCACCTTCCTGGCTGGTGGACGATGACCTGAGTCCTCACATGCTGGAAGGACCCAGAAGATGTCTGTGGTTTCTTTAAGAAGGTCACTAATCCCATTTATGAGGGCTCTGCCTAACCACCTCCCAGAGGTCTCTCCTTCAAATAACATCGAACTAGCTTTGAACATCTAAAATTTGGGGAAACACAAATATTCAGTCTGTAGCACCTACTATAGCTGTTATCATTCAGCATTGTTCTGGAGATACTAATATGATCAGATAAGAAAAAAGAAATCAGAATTATGTATACTGGAGAGGAAGAGATAAAATTGGCATTATGTACAAATGATATAATTACTTACTTTTAAAAAAGAAAAGCAATTGAAAACTATTCAAAATAATAAAGTTTAGCAAGTTACAAGGTGAGTATGCAAATGCTTATATCTTTACCAAGTGTTAGCAATACACTACTACAAAATTTATTTTTAAAACTCTTGCTTATTACGACAACAAAAAAAATGAGTTGCTTAGAAATAAATGTATTAAGAAATGTATAAGATCTACCTATGTGTTGTTAAGACAGGCTCTGGACCAAACCGCATCAGTGTCAATCTAAGCCCCAGTATTTAATAGCTGGATAGCTGGGACTTAGGAAATCTTAACCTGTATGTATGTATTTGTAGAAGAAAAGACTAAACAGGTATATGCACATGTGACTAGTATCCCTCTGGCTATTTAGGGCCAGCCTAGTTGACATAACAAAATTTAAACTGAATCTCTCACTGTATTAGTTTTTTATTGCTATTATAACAAATTTCCACAAACTTAGAGGATTAAAATAACATCCCTTTATTATCTCACAGTTTGTAGCTCAGTGTCAGGACAGTGGGGCTGAGCTGAGTGTTCTACTTAAGAGTATGAAAGGCTGAGATCAAGGTGTGAGTGGGCTGTGCGCAGTTTTGGGAGACCCTCGGGATACATCTGCTCCCAGCCTCCTTAGGTTTTTGGCTGAATTCAGCCCCCGTCATTGGAGGACAGAAGTTCCCACTTCCTTGATAGTGGTCAGCTAGACACCACCTGCATTCCCTGGCTCCTGGCTCCTTTTATCTTCAGAATTAGCAATGGTAGATCATGTCCCTCTCATATCTCTCCTATATTCTCTCCTATCTTATGTCTCTTATTTTCTCTTTCTCCACTATTTCTCTGACCATTTCTTCTGCCCTCCTCTTCTGATTTTTTTTTTTTTTTTTTTTTTTTGAGACAGAGCCTCAAGCTGTCCCCCTGGGTAGAGTGCCGTGGCATTACAGCTCACAGCAACCTCCAACTCCTGGGCTCAAGCGAGTCTCCTGCCTCTGCCTCCCAAGTAGCTGGGACCACAGGCGCCCGCCACAACGCCCGGCTATTTTTTGGTTGCAGCCGTCATTGTTGTTTGGCGGGTCCGGGCTGGGGATTCGAACCCACCACCCTAGGTGTACGTGGCTGGCGCCTTAGCCGGTTGAGCTATAGGCGCCGAGCCCTCTTCTGATTTTAAGAACACACAAGATTCCATTGGGCCCACCCAGAGAGTCTCCTCATTTTAATGTCAGCTGATAAGTAACCTTAATTACATCTGCAATAATCCCTTTCCCATAGATTGAGTAACCAAAGGGCAAGAAGCTTAGGGAGGCATCATTAGAATTCTGCTTACTATACTCAGATCAAATAAAGCCACAAAATTAAGGACAAAAAGCCCCAAGGGCAACCATCTCAGACTCAGGTTCTAAAAACCTCAAAGATTACATCTGAACATGATGGAGTTCCTATTCTTAGTTCAGATTTCTTTCACAGATGAGACAGTTGAAACCCAAATTCCTTATTCAAGACTGGTGGACTAATAAATATTAAGAATGAGAACAAAGCCTTCTCCCCACCCCAAGACAGTGATTTTTTCTTACTATGTAGTTCCTCTCCCTCTTAGAGTAGGAGTTGAATTTTCTTCTTACCTCGAGTTTTCAGGCAGTACTTCTGGGCCAACATCAGGCTTTGGCTCCTACAAGTAAATTTAAGCATTTCTAGGTAGACTGTTTTCTCTAAAGCCACACAGTAATGGCCCTAAGAGACTTGAGTAACCAGCTTGGTGTAGTGGACAGAAAAACTTGACCTGAAGTTAGAGGCTTACCAGCTTCCTCAGCTGCAAGACAGAGAGAATGGTGACTGCCTCACAGGGAGGAGGAATAGCTGTGAGAGTGGAAGTGTCACCATGTTGTTGCATGCACTCTGCCTACTTCAAGGTGTTTCACATGACAGGATAATAGTAGTGACTTTTGTCAGAAAGCCATGCAGTGTCTTCCATATTCTCTCCAGCCAGAGGACTGCAGGATGAGAAAGAATCCCCAAAACCAGTCACTTGAGGCATTATCTGAAGCTGCCTCAACTCTTAAGAAGAAAATGAGAGTCCCTTGAGTCTCAAATTGCACAGCCCAGCAAGATGCTAAGATTTCCAAGATCTGGGGAAAGAAGGTCTTCCTATTCTTTGTGCTCACCTCTGTGCCCAGGCCCTTGCAATGATGCTTACAGCCTGTGCACCTCACTGCATTGATCCAGACCTGAAACCCAGCACTTCCCTGTTCCCTGAAATTGTCCGTTTTATAAAAAAACTTTATATCACCTTTACTGGATCATCAAAATTATCCTCTCTTACAAAAGCATCAATGAGCAAAATCTGTTTCCCTAAAGACTGTATACAAGTCTGACAATTAAGTTCACAAACTCATCCTAGAAAAAGTGCTACACCCCATTGCTGAATATCACTATAGTAATATTTGAAGTACTCCCCTTGGGAAGCTATGCACTCATGCCAGCCCCCAGTCCACTCGTCGAACAATTTTGGGACCCTTGTTCTGGAATGGCCATCAGAGCTGTCATATTACCCTTAATGTCCTGAATGTCATCAAAATGTCTTCTTTTCAATATATATTTTATCTTTAGGTAAAGAAAAAAGTCGTTGGGGGCCGGGTCAGGTGATTAAGGATAGTGTTCTAATACAGTTATTTTTTTACTGACTAAAAACTCCCTCATAGACAGTGTCATGTGAGCTAGTGCATTGTCATGATGCAAGAGCCATAAGTTGTTAGCTAAGATTTTCAGTTAAGATTCTCCAAACTGTTTCTCTATTGGTGTTTACTTGGTCTGCTATGCTTCTCACAGTCAGCTGACAATTTTAATGTGGAATTCAATTGATTTTTACAATGATTTCTTCAGTTCTGCTCATTACTGGCCACCCTGACCTCTTTTCATCAGTGATGCTTTTTTCCCCTCAGAAAAACATTTAATGTATTTGTACACTGCCATTTTCTTCATGGCATTATCCCCATAAACCTGGACTAACACATCACTGATTTTACTTCCACTCTTGCCAAATTTAACAAGAAATTTATGAATGTTCATTGCTCTAATTCAAGCTCTGACATTCTCAAAATAGCACACAAAGGCTCGGCACCTGTGGCTCAAGCGGCTAAGGCGCCAGCCACATACACCTAAGGTGGCAGGTTCGAATCCCCAGCCCAGGCCCGCCAAACAACAATGATGGCTGCAACCAAAAAAATGGCCAGGCGTTGTGGCGGGCACCTGTAGTCCCTACTTGGGAGGCGGAGGCAGGAGACTTGCATGAGCCCAGGAGTTGGAGGTTGCTGTGAGCTGTGATGCCACGGCACTCTGCCCAGGGGGACAGCTTGAGGCTCTGTCTCAAAAAAAAAAAAAATAGCACACAAAAACGTACAACAACAATAAAGAATGCCACTCAGCAAGATACCACCACACATTGCCATGTACATAGCTGTGGGACACTGATATCACTGATATACCAAGGTTATGTAATCTTACTGAGTTGTTTGTACAGTGCTGCCAATGCAAGTGCATAGTGGCAAGTTTGCAAACTTAGTTGACAAGCATCATATTCCTATGAAAGGAGGAATGTTTCACTGCATATGCACGTCAAACAGCTTAAAGATCTATATTAGGTATTTTTATTGTTGGAAGTCTTCCTCATAAGACTTCTCATAAGTGGGAATTTCTCTCTCTGACTCTGCCTTCACTCCCCCTAGGTCAGTGGTTCTCAACCTTCCTAACGCCTCCTAATGCCGTGACCTGTTAATATGGTTCCTGTTGTGAACCCCCAACCATAAAATTATTTTTGTTGCTACTTCATAACTGTAATTTTGCTACTGTTAGGAATCATAATGTAAATATCTGATATGTAGGATGTATTTTCATTGTTACAAAGGGGTCATGACCCATAGGTTGAGAACCGCTGCCCTAGCTCTACCCACTCCTTCCTCCCAACCCTTCACCTTGTCCAACTTCAAGATGCCTCCCTCCCCAGTACAGTGCAGCCCCCCTATCCTCAGCCCTTCTGGTACCTTAGCTTATAGATGCAAATCAGTCAGGTACTCAGTAGACCAAAGCACTTTGCTTTGACAAGATCTCCCTTCCCACTGTAGAGGAACTACTGAAAGAGAAATTGCCATTTTTTAAATTTTGTACAATTAAATGATTTGCTGGTTTGTGGTCAAAACACTAAATGGTATTTGTAACATGATTCTGTGGCCCTGTTGTTAAAGGAATTGCCTTTGTCATATTTTTTTGTTGTTGTTCCCAAGGTGCCCCTCAGCCTAATATAACTTGGTTGAAGAAAGGAGGATCTCTGAGTGACAGTGTTTCCTTGCTTTTCAATGGATCCCTGTTGTTGCAGAATGTTTCCCTTGAAAATGAAGGCACCTACATCTGCACAGCCACCAATGCTCTTGGAAAGGCAGTGGCAGCATCTGTGCTCCACTTGCTGGGTGAGTGTCAGATTCTTATTGTTCATTAAGTACCCCTATAGTGTGTACAAAGTAGGGCTTGGTTTTGTTGATTCTGGGGTCAAGGCATGAATAAGATAGACATTAGATGGTTTGAACCATAACTACCCTTTCCTCTTTAAAAAGAAGCACTAAATTCTATCAGCCTGTCTTAACCAGTTCTTCTCTCAGAAGCTGTGACATTTTTAATGCTACTCCTCTGCATAAGAACTTATACTATTAAACTTTTCTGGCCCAAACTAAGACCCTTCATGTTCTTCCTCTATATTTGCTCTTCCTCTGAGCCCTATTCTTAGCTAGCACTGAGGTATGTTCTAGCCAGAATAGTTACACACATCATGCTCCTCCCTCCTTGCTCTCCTAGAAAGGAATGTCCTTCACTGTTTTCCCTGCATGGCCCAAATTGCCATTATCCTGTGGAACCAGCTGAGTCCCTCCTCTTTGTGTGCATCCTTCTCAAATCTTGTCGACCCTCTCCTTTCTTTGCTCTCACTACTTGGTGCCTGATTGAGTCCTCCTGTGCATTGCTCTGAAATGCTTTCTTCTTTTATTTCTGTTTCCTCAGTAAAGTTGGAGGTCCCTCAATGGTAGGGACCATGTCTTAAGAAGAGAATAGAGTGTGAGGTACACAGAAGGAACCCCAAGAATACCAGCTTATCACTCTTAAAATACTGTTGTGCAGTTGGGTCAGTATTGCAATTTGGAGAAGGTCATTGCAAGGTGCCCCCAGCACAGGATGAGAAGCTAACTTCTGTCTACTGTGGTTAATATCTTGTCAAGCTCTTGCCACTAAAGTAAGCTTCAAGTTACTGGGGTTTTCAGACTCAATAAGTTTTCCACTAGAGTTTACAAAAGTTTGAGAGTTAGTCACAGAAATCAGTCAGAGATCTTTTTTTATTCCCCTCTGTATCCCCAGCACCTAACACAAGTACATTAAATACATGTCTTATGAATGAATGAAATTGAATCACCAGCAAAACTAATAGAATCTGTGGTGAACCAAGAGGAGAGGAGAGGATGTGAATGAGTGTCCTTTGTGGCTTTCCTTGTTGGTAGTTAAAGGGGCCTAGAGATGTAGTGATGGGCAGTGCTGTGTAGGGCTGGGTTAGCTGCCATACACCACCACTGATTGTAGTGATATTTACAGCAGTACCATGTTGTGAACAGTAATTTTTAATCTTACTGCATTTATGAAGAACCTTGAGGCTCACAGGGCATGTGGACTCATGCTCAGGCATGTGCTCTGCTCTCCCAGGGCCCTTCACACGGCCTGTCGGGGGTTCTCAGTACTGATCAGAGAGGCAGTGACAAGCTCCAAGTGACGCTTCCCTAAGCACAGCAGTGATCTTCTGAAATCTCGGAACAGAAGAGTTTCAGTAGATGGGCAGGGCTAATCCTGATAGATTCTTCAGGGACTTCTCCCTGATCTCTGAAGAGTCCCAGCCTGCTCCTTGCTTCTGTCCATCTCCACTGATGGCTCTGCCTGGCTGTCTCATCCCTGCCCTGCACAGCGTTTCTTTTAGGAATCCCCTCAAGCCTAGAAGCTCATGACTTTGGTAACTTGGCTGAGGGACCAGGTCACAGCATTCCTAATTTGACTGAGAAAAATTCGCAACATGGAATTCTTATGCTGAAGCTTCACAACCCTCCTCTTATGCTGAAGCTCCACAACCTTCCTAAAACCCTGCACTCCTTACCCTGTGAGGTCCCCTGGGGAACATTCTCCCAAAGCCCCTCTAGCCAGCCAGTCTGTTTCCTCCAGCCCCATCTGGAATTCCGGTGCCACATATTAGCCGAGTGAATGTCTCTAGCTGAACTCCTATCCCCCCACATGGTATGCTCACTCCACTCCCAGACCCACGTGAGCCTCAGCATCCAGGGGCACGGATGTTATTACAAAGCACTGATTTCCTAGTAGCTGTCTATAAGAACACCCACGCTGAAACAAGAATTAGATCATTTCTAACTGGTAAAAAGTATTACTTTTTTGTGTCCTCTCAGAACGAAGATGGCCAGAGAGTAAAACTGCATTTCCCAAGGGACATAAACAGTCTGTTCTCAAGGCATCCAATAGTGGAACCAACAGCAATGGCCCAACAGGAGAACCCCTGCTTCAAGGTCTGGGATTTTGACTTCTTTGGGATTTGCTGTTTGTGAGGCATGTGGAAGGATAAGGAATTAGCTAAAAGACCCCACATGTTTTTCACTTGGCAATGTGGAAAATCATTCCTAGGCATTTGGCCAACCTTTTTCTTATCCCTCAGTCTTTGGTGGTTCAATTTATTCTTTCCACATTGAAGGAATTTTGTAGAAAAATCCACTCCTGCGGCAGCCTATATAGTTCATATCCCAAATATGGATCATTATTTATAATAATGTAGATATTGATTTTCCAGTTTCAAAACTACTGCCAAATTGGTGAATATCAATAGAAGGAATGTTTGCTAAGAGCACTGGGATTGAGTCTTTCATTGTTCTCTTTTCACAAAAATGATTTTTCCATACATACCAACTTTGTTATATGTCATTGCTTAATCAAGAGAACCTAATCTAAGTATTACAAGCAAAAGTCTTCAGAAGGCTAAGGTGGCAAGATAGAATTTAAAAAGTCAAAATGCTAGAATCATAGGAAATCATCACTGATGCTCTTAGCTCTTTGTAGTTCAAAAGTGGGTAAATCACAGAAGAACACAAACTACTATTAAACCTGATGTTTTATCCATTACACAGAATAATAATGGCTGCGTCATTTCTACCCTTTAAATCTTGCCTCTCCTTTGCATGATATATTATGCAGAATATAACACACAGGTGGAGAATCTGGAAAATGAGCTTCTAGGCTTCTACCTCCTGAGATGCAAGCGAGAACACAGAAGCAGAAGACAATGTTGAACTGCCAATCAGTGATCCCTCACACGTTATTCCTAACACAATATCTTGGGGGTATTTACGTGTTATACTTTCCTCCTCTTTTAGACATACTCCTCCTATTATTCCATGCATAATTATCCATTCATTGGACATTCAACAAATATTTGCACAGTGCTTAGCTCTTCTGAGGACCAGAGATGCAGGGATGACCTAGTCTTTGAGAAGCACTCATCTGAAGAGGGAGGCAGCTGTGTGTAAACAGATGCTCTGAAGCAGTGTGACAAGTGCCCGCAGAGAAAGAGGACCAAAATTGGATTGGATGGTAGCACCAAGGAAGAGGCTCTGTGTCGCTCTGGAGAAGTCAACTAAGCTTTCATGTTAGTCATGATGTTTATTCTGAGAAGAGGAAGAAGGACATTGTAGTCAGAAAAGCAAGGCTGTGCAAAGGCACAGACAAGTTCCAAGTGGCATAGAACACCAAGATCAAAAGAATTCCCTCAAATCAATTGATGAAAGAGTTGCATATATGTGAGGCTGACGCTACTGTTGAAGGTAGAGTCTTTGGAATAGTCAAACTCTTGTTTATTTTATTTTATTTTATTTTTGCAGTTTTTGGCTGGGGCTGGGTTTGAACCCTCCACCTCCGGCCTATGGGGTTGGTGCCCTACTCCTTTGAGCCACGGGCACTGCCCCAAACTCTTGGTTTATTAGAACTACCTACATTGTTCAGCCACCTCCTACAGATGCACACATACATGTGTAAAGACATGCTCACACACTGTGAACTGTGCCAACCTTTCAATGGACCTTAGCTTAACATTTCAAAAATACTTATTAATTTGACAAATATTGGCTGAATAACTAATATTTTCCGTTCTCTGTCCTAGTGTTGAACAGGACAGTGTTTATGGACTTGACATTCTGACATTCTATTAGGTGATATTGACAATAGCCAAGTAAATATAAGATAATTATGTAAGCTATTTCTCTGTGGTAAGTACGATGAAATACATAGTCATTGGAGGTAGCCAATTCTATGGCCCACCTCAGCGTACGCCTTCTGAGGAGGTGATGTTTGATCCCAGACCTGGAGGATGAGATGGAACCATTCGTGTAGAAAGGGGAAGAAGGAACCTTTTGGACAAAGGGAATAGTAAGTGCAAAGACCACAAAATGAGAATTAGCTCCACACAGTGGAAGGACAGATAAGGTTCATGGGACAAGTGCAGTGGGTGTGGGGAGAAGAACTTGAGATGAGGTTGGAGAGTTGCTGAGGACCAAATCATTCAGAGATTTGAGGACCAAGGTAAAGGCTCAAGAGTTCATTCCTAAAACAGGGGAGGCCATTGAGGAGTCTTATATGGGAGTGATGTGATACGATCTACTTTTCAAAGGCATTTCTGTCAAAAATACTTAACATACAACAAAAAAATTATCAAATTGGACTCCATCAAAATCTTAAAGATCTGTCCATTAAAGACACCATTAAGAATATGAAATAGATGGGCCATAGCTGGTAGAAATTTTGGCAGAGTATGTTTGATGGAGAGCTTATATCTAAAAAATATAATAACTTATACAAATTCATAGTGAACATCCTACTCCCACACACACTCACACACACACACACACACACACGGGGCAAAAGACTTGAGAAGACACTTCTCAAAAGAAGATATATAGATAGCATCAAGGAAATGAAGTTAAACCTCAATGAGATAGAATCGCACAGCCAGTAGAATAGCTAAGAGCAAGACCACCCATGCAAGTAGGTCCCTCACACCTGGCTTAATGTGTAAAATGGTAAAAAACACTTTGGAAAACTTCTTGACAGTTTCTAATAAAGTTCAGCATATACCTGCCCTTGACCCAGCAATGCCACACACAAGTATTTACCTGGGAAAAAATAAAAAACTTGTTCACAAAATTCTTTGTACAAGAATATTCATAATGGCCCTCAATGGGAGAACAGATAAAAAACTGGGATGTAGGGCGGCACCTGTACCTCAAAGGAGTAGGGCACCGGCCCAATATACTGGAGGTGGCAGGTTTAAACCCAGCCCCGGCCAAAAAGAAAAAAATGTCATACAAGCAAATATTCTTCACCTACAAAAGAGATGACTACTGATATTCACTGTGATGTGAGTGAATCGCAAAAACACTATGCCAGGCAAAAGAAGCCTAATGAAAAAGCATATACAGCTCAGAAGCCAGGAACAGGCAACACTGATGTTTACTGGTAGACATGAAGAAGTGGTTACCTGGGAGGGGTGTAGGGTGATGGAAATATTGCTAACCTCTCCTTGGATCATGGTTATGCAAGTAATTGGGAACACTCATAAAACTCTGCACCTGAGAGGAGCTAAGCATTTTATTGAATATGAATTATGCCTCAGTAAAAACACGTTTTTAAAGAAATGAACATATGTCCTGCCTTGAATTGTCAAGGTGTGTTCATGACATGTGGCACCATAGAAAGAGATGTGGAGTCAGACATACTTGGGTTCCAGTCCAGCTAACAGGTGATGGACACTGGGCACGTTACTTAGCTTCATTCAGCTGCCAACTCTGCAAATAAAAATATCTACTTCACAAGATGACCATAAAGATTAAGTGAAAAATGGATTACAAAGTGTCTGACCCAATACCTGTCATCTGGGAGGTTCTCAGTAAACTTCACTATTTAAAAAAATTATTTTAAAATAAACTGCAACTTGAAGGTCCTTGCTTGCACATAACTAAAGCTATAAGTAAAATATAACTTAAAACATATTTTATGTTTCTGCTTTGCAAATGATGCCATGTACAATTTAAGACAAAAATTCAAAAATCAGAAGGCAAAACTGGAAAACAATAAGTGAAAGAAACCGCTCTGCTGTGTGAGAGGGCCTGTGGACACAGCTGGTAGCTATCAATTACTTGTGATTATTACAGGAAAACCTGGCACCTTCTGTGATCATACACAAATCTGTCATCATCGTGTCCTACCTCATCTTTTACCAAGCGTCAGCAGGGGAAAGAAAGGCTGTTTGGAATAAGCACTAAAATAAAAAAGCTGGGATTCCTGGAGGTGGTCAGCTTCTACTTTTCTAAAGGAAACTCCTATTTTTACCTTCCAGATGTCTCCATGACAAATTATTTAAGCAGTTTCAGGACAAATCTGAAGTTTCAATTAAGAATTAATGGAAAAATAGGAATGGAACTCAATGCATCTTTAAACTTACTGCTTAATCCCTGGCCCTTGTTTCTCCTGCTAAATCATCTTTCATTTCTCGGCCTGATTCACTTTTGAGAACTCAAACCCAGTAGGACACCCCATGTAGAGGCCCACCTCTCATGTCCTCTCGGCTCTGCCTAAAGAATCCTAAGGAGACAGCCTACTCAGAGCGCCTCCTCCCTCTCTCTGGGGTATTTCTAGCAGATCCAGCTGGCCTATGACAGCCCCTTTCCCAGGCTGTGGTCCAAGGACCCCATTCTGGCTGCCATTCCTGCCAGTTTCTACATTAAGTGAATTAAGGAAAGTAAGCTTTAAGGGACCTCCTTGCACTGTGAGACAGCTTTCTCTCCATGTGCTGCTTGAAGACCCAGACAAGCAGCCACCCAGGAAATAGGCCATGGGGATCTCCGGACATGTCCTCTCCAGCCCGTGGTCATTTCTCATTTGTGGCTGTCATGACATTTCATTTTCTTTCTGCAGAACCTGTTTGGGAGCCTGGTAACTGGTCACATTGTTCTGCCACCTGTGGACACTTGGGAGTCCGCATTCAGAGACCCCGCTGTGTGATGGCCAATGGGCAGGAAGTGAGTGAGACCATGTGTGATCACCTCCAGAAGCCACTGGCTGGGTTTCAGCCTTGTAACATCCAGGACTGCCCTGCAAGGTACCATGAAGTCACTCTTGTCTCATCAGTACCAAGTTTTGCTTGTTTTAAAAGACACAGTAATTTGGACATAATGATTCAATAGCTAAAATTTACTCTGTACTGGGCATCCTGCTAAGTGTTTTATATGGATTACTTTCCATCATCTATAAGGGAGATGTTGCTAATCTCCCCTTTTACAGATGGGGAAGCTCCCTAAGCCACCCAGTTACAACGGCAGCCAGAGCTCAGACTGAAGCGGTCTGCTCCTCGCACTCACA
Source organism: Otolemur garnettii (assembly GCF_000181295.1). Taxonomy (NCBI): domain Eukaryota; kingdom Metazoa; phylum Chordata; class Mammalia; order Primates; family Galagidae; genus Otolemur; species Otolemur garnettii. The sequence continues at coordinate 34,190,675 of NW_003852406.1, read as the reverse complement.
GGCTGATAGCTCCTCAACATCTCAGTGAGGCTGATTTCATGGGTTTACCTAGAAGATGATGCGGATGAACAGAATCACCAGTGCCACTAGTTAAAAACACACAGTTCCGGCTCGGCGCCTATAGCTCAACCAGCTAAGGCGCCAGCCACGTACACCTAAGGTGGCGGGTTCGAATCCCCAGCCTGGACCCGCCAAACAACAATGACAGCTACAACCAAAAAATGGCTGGGCGTTGTGGCAGGCGCCTGTAGTCCCAGCTACTTGGGAGGCGGAGGCAGGAGACTCGCTTGAGCCCAGGAGTTGGAGGTTGCTGTGAGCTGTAATGCCACGGCACTCTACCCAGGGGGACAGCTTGAGGCTCTGTCTCAAAAAAAAAAAAAAAAAAAAAAAACACACAGTTCCCTAGACTTGACCCTGAGAGGTAAAACAATAACTTTTCTAAGTACTAAATGATACAGACCTGTAATTTTAAAGATACAGATGTCCAAAATACATCCTGTGATCTCCCATCCCCAGTACTCTCCATCTCTATGACCACAGTTCAGACTCCCTTTTCCTCTGACTTCCATCTGTTCTCATCATTTCCCACTGTCCCTCCTGGAGCCCACGCCATCCTCACCATCATCAATCATCATCTCTCCCAATGCTTGTCTCCATCCCCAGAATAAGGATCTTTGCAAAAGAATTCCTTGTGGTAGTCCGCTGCTTAAAATGCTTGCTTAGGACAAAGGCCAAAATTTCTACACTGGGACTATGTCTATCTTGTATGCCTTTTCATCCTCAGTGTCTAAAATAGTGCCAAGGATGTGGTGGATGCTCAGTAAATATGTACTGACTAAAAAATAAATCAGTAAAGGAATTGAAGTCCCTTCCTTTTGGGGCCTTCCACTGCCTGTCTTCCCATGTTTTGCTTGCCTCTCTCAGACTGAGTTAACTGATCACCATCCAAGCTAGTCATTTTTGTCTCTTATATGTGCTATTCCTTTTCTGACTCAGGGCCTTTGCACACACTGCTCTGTACCTAGAACGCTGTTTCCCCTCTCTTAATTATTCCTCCTCATCTATGTGTACCCAATATATTTTCAGGGAAGCCATCCCTGACCTTAGTCCCCGAGCTGTACGATTTTTATATTTTGTATCATTCGTATTTAATAGCTCTTGTTACAATCTGTCTGTCTTGCTGTCCCACTAGATACAAGTTCTATAAGAGCAAATTCATGGCTGCTTTGCTCAACAATTTATTCCTAGCATTAGAACAGTATCTTCCTCATTATGTATACTCTATAAATATTTGTGAAATCAGTGAATAATTGGATAGCATAGACTTTAGCAGATAATTGACCAAATGGCACCAAAATCCACATTAAAAAAATTTTAAAAGGACATAATGCAAACCTATTAGGCAGCTACTACTATCCACCTCATTTTATGGATGAGAAAATGGAGGAATGCTTAATATTATACATCTCACTGCCCTGTACAAATGCCCACACTAGACCCGACTGCCTATGCCTTGGAGGAGGGTAGGAGGCAGAGTCACACTGCAGAACAGAACAGTTGCCCTGAGGCATGTTCTTGGAAGAGGTATCAATATTGTGTGTATCCTAACTGAACTGTCTGTGGTACCCATTGCAATTCTCAAAAGGAAAATCTCACACTAAGGCTAACTCTCAGAAAGCAGAAAACATATGCAATTAACTAGGGGTAACAAAATGCAAGAAAGCTTGTTTCATGTCAATTCTTGATTTTCACAAAGTAAATAGAATACACATTGGGAAATTTATCAGCAGACTTGTTTCTTAAAAATTCACAAGGCTTTGCACGCTCCTAGAATAAACAGAGTCATTCACTTTCATACCTGGGGGAGACCACAGAGAGCATCTAACCTCAGATTCCCAGATCCCTGTGTCAAGTGTCCTTAACATTTCTATGCCAAAAAAAAACATTTCTATGCCATAGCCCCTTCTGGTAGTCTAGAAAAGCCTATGGATACCTTCTTAGAATAATATTTTTCAATATATAAAATAAAATACATTTGATTACAAAAGAAACTGATCATATTGAAATATAGATATTGAAACATTTTTTATACAAAGTGTCTCAAAGGTCACCCATAAAATCACTATAAATAAGGAAAGTGGGAAATTGTAGCTAAATGTACCTTTAGAAAATATTCATTACAAAATTTTACAAAGAAGTGGCCAACATATAGAGAACATTTTGTATAATTATGTAATGAATATTTTGTAATGGATATAAATGGTATTTTGAGGACCTACCACAATTGTAGTGTGATATGGAAATACCTATGATTTCTACTGATAACAAAATCACAAGTATTACAGATTACTGTAGTTTGGGACCTATGTTTTTATAATTGAAGGAATTAAAATTCAGTTAGATCTTAGTGACAACAAAGAAGTAATTTGTTTTATCGTCCAAGTACTTGGTCTCTGTGGATAACCAGAGGTGGTTAGTATCCCAGCAGCTGCTTAAACATCTTCAGGAACAAAACATTCAATATCTCAAAGGTATCCAGATCTACATTCAACCTTCTGTAATAATTACATGAACTTTCAGGTTAGGCAAATCTGGAATGCAGGCCTAGCTGTCCTGGCAGCTCAGTCATGTGACCAGAGCAAAGTTATTTAATTCGTGGACATCAGTTTCCTCCCATGGGAATTATGTAAGGTAACCCATCAGTGTCTAGTAGACAGACAGCACATACGGACTTAAGGAGGATTTCCTTCCGCTTAGTTTCAACGAATTGAACTCCTCCTTTTTGAAATTTCTATCTAAGTTTGCCGTAGCTTTATGCTCTAAGGCCACACAAGTAATGGCTCTTCAGAAACTTGAGGACAACGGCACCTTACTCCTACATTGGTTGTCCCTAGATGGTGACACTGTTTCTACTTGAGTAACACAATCTGAGGATCGGGCTGGGCATTACTGTGCTGCTCATTCCCATGGAGACATGTGGCAGCGCTGAAGCTGCCATGGTGTTAGGATTGACTTGTTCTTTTGATAAAACTTCTGGTAAAAGTCTGGCATCCCAGTCCTTACTAACATGCTATAGTTTTTCTTCCTAGGTGGCTCACAAGTGTGTGGTCAGAGTGCTCTGTGACTTGCGGTAAAGGATTCCACAGTCGGCAAGTGACATGCAAGCAGACAGGAGCCGAGGGGATGGTGCAGGTGGTGTCTCCAGCAGCATGTGCCCGTAGAGAGCGGCCTCTGGGAAGAAAGCCATGTTCTGTCCATCCGTGTGCTCCACGGGAACCAGGGAACCAGGTAAAGCTGATGGACCTAGTGGGTAGACCATAGAATCATCACCTTGTTTCCAATAAACTTTTTTTTTGGGGGGGGGGGGAATGTCTGATTGGACTTTTAAATGAATTTTATATCTTTGACCTCAAAGTTTACATAGTGTCACTGTCTTCCAGAACAGAAATGAATGAAGTTCGCGCCCTTTGAATACAGTAGCACAGTAACAAAGCTCTAAGACAGAAGAGTTTAGGGGAGTAGGAATGGGAGTAGCCTTCAAGAAAAGGAGGACAAAAACATTCATGTTCTCTGCACAGAAGTCTAAGAACCTATATCTCAAATGCTACCTTTAATAACATTATAATAAAAATTAGGAAACAATTATTCATAATGTGTAGAAGCTATAAAGAAAAATTATTGAATACATAAAGTAAACACTGACTAAATAAAATAATAAATCTCTATTATGTTCCTGAATGGAAAAATTCAGTACTATAAAAATGTCCATTCCTTTAAATGAATAAATGTATATAATATAAATCTGATTAAAATCACAGTAGAACTTTTTTGTGGAATTTAAGATAATGCTGACATCCATGTGGGAAACAATATGATAATAAGCACAAGAAATTTTTATAAAAACAGATTGGTGGTAATATAGAGAGTCCTTCCTCATCCTACATCAAAGCATGATACAAAACGGTTACGAGGAAACCAGTGTAGCTAGCATTGGTGCAGAAATAGACACAGGTTAGGAGTATAATTAGTGCACAGAGACAGACCCATGTTTAAGGGGCAATAAAGTTCCATGGCAGTTAATCATAAGAGGAAAAACAGTTTTTCAAAATAAAGGCTACTACCAAGCATGACAATGTGTGCCTATAGTCCCAGTTAATTGGGAGTCTGAGTGGGAGGATCACTTGAGTCCAGGAGCTCAAGACCTGGGCAACATAGCAAGACCCTATCTCAAATAATAATAATAAAGGGTATAAAACTACAAAATTCGTGTTTTTTTATTAAATGATAGCTGTGTATATTAATGCAATCATGGGGTACAGTGTAGTGTTTTCATATACAATTTGAAATATTTTCATCAAACTGGTTAACATAGCCTTTATGCCATTTTCTTAGTTTTTGTGTTAAGACAATTATATTCTACTCTTAGAAATATTCACTTGTACCCTTGTAAGATAAACCATAGAAGTGATCCCTCCAATCACCCTCCCTCCACCCATCACAAAATTAGTTGTTAAAGAAATTAAAGAAGATGTAAATAAATGGAAAGATATAAGACATTATTGCTAATAATGCAATACTCCCCAAATTTAACTACAGATTGAATGCAATCCCTATCAAAATTTCATGTGGTTTCTTTGCAGAAATTGACAAGCAGATGCTAAAATTCACATGAAAATGGAAGGCACTCAGAATAACCCTAAAAATCTTGAAAAAGAACTTAGAAGACTCACACTACCTGATTTCAAAACTTAATAAAAAGCTACCATGATCAAGACAGTCTGATATTGGCGCAGGATAGACTTAGAGATCAATGAAATAGAAGAAGTGAGTTCAGAAATAATGATGTCTGTGTCAATTAACTATCTTTAAGGGTGACAAGACCATTCAAAGGAGAAAGAATAGACTTTTTATCAAATCGTGTAAGACAACTGGATATTCACCAAAAAATGAAATTGAACCAACTACTTTTTAACTACTTTATAACATAGACCAAAAAATTAACTTAAAAATGGATCAAATGGCTCGGCGCCTATAGCTCAACCGGCTAAGGTGCCAGCCACGTACACCTAAGGTGGCGGGTTCGAATCTCCAGCCCGGACCCGCCAAACAACAATGACGGCTGCAACCAAAAAATTGCCGGGCGTTGTGGCGGGCGCCTGTGGTCCCAGCTACTTGGGGGGCGGAGGCAGGAGACTCGCTTGAGCCCAGGAGTTGGAGGTTGCTGTGAGCTGTAATGCCACGGCACTCTGCCTAGGGGGACAGCTTGAGGCTCTGTCTCAAAAAAAAGGATCAAAGACCTATATTTAGGAGCTAAAACTATGAAAGTGTTGAAAGAAAGCATAGGTATTAGTTTTCATGCTTTAAGAAAGATTTCTTAGATACAACATCAAAAGCATAAGCAAGAACAAAAGAAAAGATAGATTAGTCTAAATAAAATGAATAAACTTTTGTGCTACAAAGGAAACTATCAAGAAAGGAAACAGAGAACCCACCGAATGGGAGAAAATACTTAAAAATTATGCATTAAAAAGGAACTTATACCAAAAATACATATAAAGAATACTTACAACTCAATAGCAAAAACACACACACAAAAAAAACAATTAAAACATCCCAAATGATCTGAATAGATAATCCTTGAATAAAGATATACAAATGGCCAAGAAGCACATGAAAAGATGCTTATCCTTAGTCTAGAGGGGGATGTGATCAGATACAACTTTACACCTACTAGGATGACATTAACAAAAAAAAAAAAAAAACATAGCAACACAGATTATTGAGGACATGGAGAAATTGGAAACTTCATGCATTGCTGGTGGAAATGTAAAATGGTGCAGCCATTCTGGAAGACAATCTGACAGTTCCTCACAATGTTAGACGTAGAGCTACTTACAATATGAGAGAAATGAAAATACTCTGTATGTCCACACAAAATATGTACATGAATGTTCATGGCAGAACTATTCAGAATAACCAAAAAGTCAAAACAACACAATAGTAATAACCTCTGATAGGAAAAAAGAAGAAAGAACTGATGAGTAGATAAACTGTGGCTTGTTTGCACGATGGAATTACTTGGCCATGAAGTGAGGTGCAGAGAAGCACCCCACATGGCTAAGTCTTCAAAACATTGTGGGAAGTGAAGGAAGATGGATGCAAAGGACACATACTGTCTAACACATTTATGCCACCTGCCTGGGCTGGGTAGAGGCATAAAATCCATAGAGGCAAAAAGTAGGTAAGTGTCACCTAGGCCTGTGGGGAGAGGTAACAGGAGGAATGAGGAGTGACTGCAAAAAGTACAGGTGTCTTTTGGGGATGATGATAACATTCTAAAATTGACTGTGGTAAAGATTATATAACTCTAAAAAACCATTAAATTATATACATTAAATGGTTATTTGTAAAGTTTGTGAATTATAACTCAATAAAGCTTCTTAAAATGTAAAGAAAAATAAGTAAAATCAAAGCCCACAGTCAGGTTATGCACCAACATAAATTCCAACCTGTTTAAAGAGCTAACTATCTATTTAAGTAATTAAATACAAATAGAATTATCACTACAGGAAAGACTTTTTCAAGCATAAAATAAATTATACGGAAAAATTAATAGACATTATTATGATTAAGTAAAAAATTAAAGACTTCATGTCAAAAATTTTTATATTTTTCCTATAATTAAATTCATATTAGCATTCAACCCTTCATTTTTGCTCATAGCAGAAAACCCAAACTTGGCATTTACTTATGATTTTAAGTGTAATCATTTCCGGACTTAAGCCCAATCAATTCAAGATTTGCCAAGTCCTTTCCCCTTCTCCCTAGAGGTGGTCTAAGTTTCAGGGGTGTAAAGGAAGGGAGAGGAAGCTGAAGTATCTTCTTGGCTCAAAAGGAGGGGTATCTGGTCCCCAGAGATGCACTCTGATCCTCTAACAGGTGGTCCCCTTGTAACTGGTCTTTGGCTATCCCTCGGTACACGATCTCAGGATGCACAACATGCATGAGCTTATGGATTTACTCTGTGTTATGCTTTGGTTCCAGTGTCCTGGACATTGCAGGGGTCATGGTGTGAGGATGCAGCAGCGCCACACAGCTTGTCAGCACCACAACAGCTCTGACTCCAACTGTGACAACAGAAGGAGGTACTGGCCCTGCTCTAGAGCAGCACACTGGCCCTTGTCCCAGTCAGTGACTGTAACCACTTGAAAATAGAACCATTACTAGTGTCTACCCCCTCTTATAACTGACAATTTTCCATTAAATTATGAAATTAGTCAAGCACAGTGGAGTACAGCTGTGACCAATCCCAGCTACTTAGGAGGTTGAGGAAGGAGAATCCCAGGAGTCCTAAAGTTTGAGGTTGCTGTGATCTATGAGGACACTGCTAGACTATAGCCAGAGCAAGACAGAGAGACCCTGTCTCAAAAAAAAAAATAAAAAATTATGATTTCTTTAGTGCCATCCTCAGTAGTATGTATCATACTCAATTAGTAGTTACTATATACTATTTATAATTATAAATGATTTGGCTGTTAAACAAAGAGAAACTACCCTAAAAGGAAAAAAATTGTAGCATTGAAAATAGGCAAATACTTCTTCCTCTCTATACAAAGTTGGTCAAGCCCAGTAACATTTTATTTAGGTTTATATATTAAATCTCCTTAATGTTTTTAATGAATTGCTTTCTTCCTGTTTAGAAACTGTTTTGATTAGGATATTGGCACAGTCGTTTAACAGATAATAAAATAAACTTCTATCTTATTGTGGGGCTTAAATAAGAGTGGAGTTTGCTTTTCTCTTCTATAAAAGTCTGACCTAGTAGATGGTTTAGGGCTGGAAAAATTTTTATGAGGTCACCTAGAGATCCAGACGCCTTCCATCTGGCAGCTCCATCATCCCAGAGAGTAACATCCACCCCCCCAGCAAAAAGTGGGAAAAAGAGCCTGGAAGGCTCACTAGTCAGGGACTGTGGAGTTCTGTCCTCTTTTATTGTGTGACCTTTGACTACCTAACCATCTAATCTGCAAAATGGAATATTATTATCCATGTAAACTCAGAGCTGGAAAGTTTTAATTATTTGGCTTAGTATGAAGCACCTTAGCAGCCTGGATCATGGAAAGTGTTTAACTGAAAACTATTTCTTCCTCCTCCACATACTGAGTCTTTCTGAAGAAAATAGGATGACCTTGACAATTGGCTCAGTTACCATTTTGAACCTTCAGTGAGGTTTGGCAGTGTAGAGTCAGCTGTATTTCCTATTCCCCACAACATGATTTCAAGCCAGAACCATTTTTCTCAAATGGAAAATGTTTGAAACGGCTACTCTCATTCTCAATAAACAACCTAGTTTCCCATTTTGCTGAGGAGATAGAGACCACACACACAGATTGACATGCATCATTCCAGATGTTTTACTTTGCATTCACAAAGATGTTTTCACAAAAACAAATACATACATATTTGTTTATTGAACTTTTAAAAGCATATGTGTTTTTTTGAAACTTGCTTCTACTTCTTAAGAATATACTATAAACTCATGATATAAATAGGAACAAAAACAAAGACCATATGATCATTTCAATAGATGCAGAAAAAGCATTTGATAAAATCCAGCACCTTTTCATGATAAAAAACCTCAACAAACTAGGCATAGAAGAAACATACCTCAAATTATAAAAGCCATGTATGACAAACCCATAGCCAACATCATAAAGATTGGAGAAAATTAAAAGCATTTTCCCTAAGAACTGGAATAAGACAAAAGTGCCCACAGTCACCACTTCTACTCAATATAATATTGGAAGTCCTAGTTAGAGCAATTAGGCAAGAGAATGAAATAAAGGGCATCCAAATTGGAAAAGAGGAGGTCAAACTATCCCTGTTTGCTGATGATATGATCCTGCATTTAGAAAACCCTAAACACCACAGCAAAAGACTCTTAGAATTGATAAATAAATTCATCAAAGTCTCAGGTTATAAAATCAGTATACATGTATCATAGCATTTCTCTATACTAATAATAGTCAAGCTGAGAATCAAATAAAGGACTCAATACCATTCACAACAGCTACAAAGAAAATAAAATACCTATGAACGTACTTTACAGAGGGGGAAGACCTCTACAAGGAGAACTATAAAACATTCATGAAAGAAATAGATGACACAAACAAATGGAAAAATACTCTTGCTCATGGATTGGCAAATTCAACACCTTCAAAATGTCCATACTTCCCAAACTGATTTACAGAGTCAACTCTATCTCCATCACAATATTAAGGTCATATTTCATAGATCTAGAAAAAATAATCCTAAGTTTCATTTGAAACATGATGAAAATATTTCAAATTATATATAAAACCAGCACATTGTACCCCATGATTGCATTAATGTACACAGCTATGATTAATTTAAAAAAAGAGTTCATATAAACAAAACAATCTTTAAACAAAAGAGGCATCACATTATTTGATTTCAAATTATACTACAAGGCTGCAGTAAATAAAACAGCATGGCACTGGAATAAAAGTACAGAGGTAGACCAAGAGAACAGAGTAGAGAACCCAGATATAAAACCATGTAGCTATGACCAACTGATCATCAATAAAGCAGGTAATATACACTGGAGAAAGCAAACCCTATTCAATAAATATGCTGAGAAAACAGGCTAGCTATAAGCAGAAGAATGAAATAGGATGCCTATCTTTCTCAATTGATAAAAACTAATTCAAGATGGATAAAAGACTTCAATGGAAGGCATAAAACCATAAAAATTCTAGAAGAAAACATAGGAAAAACTATTCTAGACATCAACCTAGGCAAAGAATTTATGATTAAGACCCCAAAGGCAAATACAGCAATAAGAATAAATAAACGGAACTTAATTAAACTAAAAACTTCTACACAGGAAAGAAAACAATTGACAAAGTGAATAGACAACCTACACTATGAAAGAGAATATTTGCAAACTATACAGCTGATAAAGGACTAATATCCAGAATCTACAAAAAAAAAAAAAAAAATCAGCAAGAAAAAGACAAATCAAGAGTGGGCAGAAGACATGAATGGAAGTTTTTCAAAAGAAGATAGACGAATGGCCCAAGAAACATGAAAAAATGTTCAACATCCTAATCATCAGGGAAATTCAAATTAAACTACAATGAGATACCACCTTACCCCAATCAGAATGGCAGTACAAAATACTAAAGTGAAAAAAAGGATGCAGAGAGAAAGGAATGTTCATATGCTGTTAGTGGGACAGAAAATTAGTACACATAACCTCTAGGGAAAACGGTATGGAAATTCCTCAAAAATCTCCACACTATTCAGTCCAACAGTCTGACTGCTGCATATCTACCCAAAGGAAAGGAAGTCACTTTATAAAAAAAAAGACACCTGCACTTGAATGTTTATCACAACACAGTTCCCAATTACAAAAGATATGGAATCACCCTAAATATTCCTCAGTTCACAAGTAAATAAAGCAATAGTGCTATATGTATACCATTGAGTACTACAGAGCCATAAAAAGGAATGAAATGATGTTGTTTGGAGCAACTTAGATGCAGCTGGAGACCATTATCCTAAGTGAAGTATCTCCAGAATGGAAAACCAAATACCATATGTTCTCACTACTAAGTAGGAGCTAAATGATGGATACACACAGGCACAAAGAGATGTAAAGGACATAGAAACCAGGAAGGGCACACATGGCAGGGGGATGAGGAGGTAAAAACTACCTATTGTGTATAGAAAACACTGGTGACAGGCACACCAAAAGCTGTGATTTAAGCATTATACAAGGATCCATATAACAGAAACACATGTACCCCTTAATATTTTGAAATAAATATATGCAAAACTCAGAAATTTGTCAAATAAAATGTTTGTTATACATTTTAAAACATTGCACCCACTGAAATCCATGTATATAAATATATATTAAAAGATCTACCAGAACAATAACAAATAAAAGACAGGTGCAGTGGTTCAGACCTGTGATCCTAGCACTCTGAGGAGCCCAGGCAGGTATATTGCCTGAGCTCAGGAGTTTGAGAGCAGCCTGAGCAAGAGCAAGACACTGTCTCTACTAAAAATAGAATAATTACCCAGGTGTTGTGATGCGTGCCTATAGTCCCAGCTACTTGAAAGGCTGAAGCAAGAGGATCATTTGAGTGCACGAGTTTGAGGTTGCTGTGAGCTGTGACGCCATGTCACTCTACCTAGGGCACAAAGTGAGACCCTGTCTCAAACCCCCCAAAAAAACCTAAAAAGGGAATACATTATAGACTTTTCTCTTCTGGTAAAAGTAAACTTTATTCTTTCTAATCTTTCTAATCTTTTAAGTAACATTGTACTTAATATTCTGCTATTCAGTAGTGGATTTTTTTTTTTTTTTTTTTTTTTTAGAGACAAAGTGTCACTTTATTGCCCTTGGTAGAGTGCCATGACATCACAGCTCACAGCAACCTCCAGCTCTTGGGCTTAGACAATTCTCTTGTCTCAGCCTCCTGAGTAGCTGGGACTACAGAAACCCACCAGAATGCCTGACTATTTTTTTGTTGCAGTTTGGCCAAGGCCGGCTTTGAACCCGCCACTCTTGGTATATGGGGCTGGCGCCCTACTCACTGAGCCAAAGGCACTGCCCCAGTAGTGGATATTTGATATTCAGATTGTTTGATATTTAGATACTTGATTACTTTAATTTTTTACTATTACGGACAAATGCTGTAGTAAACATCCTGGAACTTATATCTGTGTACAAAGGGTAATATTTTTACAGGATAGATTTTCAGATGTGGAATTGAATTGGTAGGCATGCTCATTTTGATACTACCAAATTACCATCAAAATCTGTGCAAATTGTCCCCTTTGTATCAACACTGTACAGGTCTTTTAAAAATTTTGCCAATATGATGGATAAAAAATTAGCCATTAATGCCATAATAATTATCCTCATTATAATTTTATCCTTTTCTGATTACTTTTTACATTCTTTATGAATCTTTGTATTTTTTTTTTCTTGAACTCATTTACTTTTTTCCCTTTCTGCTGCCATTCCCTTTGGCCAGGCTGGTGTCATCTCTCACCTGGTCCAGTGCCACAGCCATCCATCCATGCTCCTTTGCAACCCCATCTCCACACTGAAGCTGGAGTGCATGTTACCAAAGGCAAATCTGATCATACCACCCCCACAACTCATGGTGGACTAAAAATCTCTTAATATTAGGAAGACTGACCAAAATCTTTAATGTGTTTTGTAAAATGCCACATGCTCAAGTCCCACTTCCCTACACAGCCTCATCCAAAACCTCAGACTCCTGCTTTTCATGTTCCAGCTACATCGTGCTTTTCGTTCCTTGGCTATGCCACGCACTCTCTAATGGAAAGCTGCAAAAATACACAGAAAATGAAAAAGAGAAGAGAAGAGGTGTGGAAGAACCTACCAAAGGGTTCAAAATCTGATTAAATGGGGTTTTAGGCAATGAGATGTGGGAGTAAAATGAAAAGGTAGAAATTTCTTTAAAATAATAGGAGAAAAATTTCTAAAGCTAGCAGAAGTGTCCAACCTTTTTTCTTTTCTGCTGCACATTGGAAGAAGAAGAGTTGTCTTGAGCCACACATTAAATACGCCAATATTAAGCAAAGCTGATTAGCCAAAAAACCAAAAAGTCCTGTGCATACTTTTCATGATATCCATCATCACAGATAAACAAAAACAATCCTCACAAAATCAGCACATGGCCATGCCCTGCAAGTTGGACACCCCTGAAGGAATCAAGTGAGCATTTCTCTTTTATTTCTGTTTCCTCCAGGTTTGCAAGCTGTTCTGTTTTTATGACCTGCTGCTTTTCTTTCATATGGTTATTTTTCCTCAAATAACTGGTAGTTCGTGGATAAAGGACTAAGTTGGTTAGTAGTGAGAGCTGTTGAGGGTTTCTTTTGCAGTATTTTAACCCCGTTTCCTACAAGGACCTCTTCTGCTGAATCAGCAATCTGACTGTGGGGTCCTATAGGTAGGTGAGGTGTTAGATCTTCCCTTAGAGCAATGAGAACACCTCTACCCCCCTGTTGCCATAGCAGGGCCTCAGTTAGAGGGTGTTTAAAGGGGTCCAGCCATTCATGGCTGTGGGTGCAGGACCAGAGGTAAGCCGACTATCAGCTGGACATTCTTCTCTAGACCCTGGGAAGAGGTATGGCCACCACTGAAAGGTCATAGAAGGCATGGGGATTATCAGGGTAGAGCTAGCCAGACTTATGGCAAGATGACAACATGGGTACCTGAGGAAATGCTGAGGATGCAGAAAGTTTGCTTCCAAAGTTTGCTTCTAACTTCAGCTCAGAGTCAGAATCGCCTAGGAAATTTCTGCAAAATAAAGAGTCTTGGGACTTACCTCAGACTTTATCAGTCAGAACCTTTAGGAAATTACCTGGCAATCTGCATCTTTTGAAAACTACCCCCTTCTGTCTGCTTCTGCTAACCAACCAGGCCTGTGATCTCTTGTCCTCAGAATTAGTTCTTCCATCTGACTGTGGTAAAAGGAGTTATTTGAGGCAAGAGTGGGGCAGAATGAATAGAAATGAGAAGTTGAGAAAGCTAGTTAAAAACAGAGTGACTTTGATTTCTGCTACCATTTCTACATCCATGTTCCATGGAGTAAAACACCTGAGCCCCAGTTGTGTGCATAGTGCTTGCTGGTGTTCAGTTTTATACATGGGCTCAGGTGTCCCTATCCTGAGTCCTGCCTTTGCCAATGTCCTCTGCTGGACCAGCCTTGCTTTTGTGGGTTTGTTTGTTTGTTTGGGTTTTTTAATTTATTTTTATCTTCTCATTTTGTTTATGTATTTATTTTGAGACAGAGTCTCACTGTGTTACCCTTGGTAGAGTGCTGTAGCATCACAGCTCACAGCAGCCTCAACTCTTGGGCTTAAACAATTCTCTTGCTTCAGCTTCCCAAGTAGCTGGGACTGTAGGCACCCACCACAACACCTGGCTATTTTTTTGTTGCAGTTGTTGTTATTTAGCAGGTCTGAGCTGTGTTCAAACCCACCAGCCTTGTTGTATGTGGCCAGTGCCATAACAACTGTGCTACTGGCACCAAGCCTGGTTGGGTTTTTTTTTAATATGTTCTCAATTGCCGCCTCTGAGATGTTCTGGACTTCAGTTCTGTTTTTGTCTACAGGTCCCTGTTCCCTTCTCATTCTTTGTATTTAGGAAGCTTAGGGGTTCCTCCTGACTTCCCGCTGAGCCCTACCTTCCATTGAACAGAAGTGGATATATTACAGCCCTTTGGGCTGAAAACAAAAGTCAACTTGGAATGATTTATGCAAAGACAACAAGGGACTTAATGAGACAAGACCACCCAACACATTTGATATCCTTTTAAATATATTTTTTGAATATTTGTTCAGTGTTCTTCAGTAGAAAAGCTGATCTCCATATAGGGAGGTAGCTGAGCAGTACTCAGGCTTTGCTCTGTTATTCAAATCAATTCAACTTTTGGTCTCTTAGATTCAAATCCACGGGGGGAAACTAAATCAGTTAACAGGGCACCCCTCTACCTCATTAACCTTATAAACGGTTTGGTGGGACAGTATTGTTTAAGCAAACCTTTTGATGGGGGTCTCCCCCTACTGCTTAATCTCAGTATTGCAACTGTGTATTACACAGTATGTGTAATACTCTCCCTTAGAAAAGTTACCAATTATCACAATATTTTCAATTGTGAAAATAAATCAGGTGTTCCAAATGCCTTATACATGTATGCACACTTAAAAGGAGACTTTGAAAAACTAAATAATTTAATAAGCAATAAATTCAATAAAAAAATGATAATACTGAGAACCAAGGCATTCAGAGATTTCAAATTCATGCTTTTTTTTCTATTGATCCAAAATTTTGTTAACTAAGTTTTCAAAAGTTCAGAGCCAACATTACTCATAAATCCCATACATTTATTATCTTATACATTTACTTTCTTCTCCGTAAAAGACTTTGAGTAGGGGGTTTTAACAATATTACTAAAACATCTCATAGAATCCAAAGGGAGAATGCGGTTAGATGTCCAGAAGGACTAGAACCAAGAGTGGGAGTGACTGGTTCTCCCTTCTCTCTCCTCACCTCTGTGGCTCTGTGGGTTCCTGCTTCATTCCTTGCTCTTTCTGAAAACTTGCTTTCCTTTCCTATCTCTCTGGCCCATGTGGCAGAACGTGGCCACTACTGCTCCCAACTTCAGGGTGACGTGTCTTGTTCCCATGACCATCAAATTCCTAAGAGAAAGACAACTGTTGAACCCTCTTAAGTGAGGGCCCTCTTCAATTCCTCTTTGGGGCTGGGGACACATTCTCATGCAATAAGAATATATCTTCCAGAAGCCCTGCCCTCAATAACAAGGACAGATACCCCAAAATGGGTCCACTAAGGTGACTCTGTCCTTCAAAGTAAATATCTTTTCAAAATTTGGAGGTTATTACTTTTCTGCTCTATTTTAAAGAGCAAAACAATCAGAGAGACTTGATAGTTCCTGACTACAAGTCTTGATGTTCCCTAAATATAAATGTAAGAGCACCTGTTTTAGCAGACTAGATTGCTCACATATAAATTCATACTTGTTACAGAATATGTTTCAAGTGCTTATTATAGACCATTATAGTAAATAATTCCCTTCCTTGCCTAAATTGATCAGAACATATCTTTTGCTGTGTGTGCTTTGACTTGACTTTGGGAATCCATGGAGACACTTGGTTGGCTTGCCACACCTTCCTCATCAGAGGACATCTAAGCAGAGACCATCAGCTCCAGGCAGTGAGGAATGTCCTCACTGTCCTTCTAGACAGTACAGCATAGAAGAGGGGGATATCTTGGTTTTAGACAAAAGAGTCTGAGACTATGATGTCTTACAGTACACCAAAGCCTTTCCCAGTAACCACGATACATTTGCACAATTCAACCTGCACCTTCCCCTTGATTTTCCTCATGTGCACTTTGAGTGTGAGCTCTCACTATTGGCCCTTCTCTTAGTGGCAGTGACTTTAGCCTGACTCATACTGTATGAAATTGGTCACTGGTTGATTCTTACCATATATTTTTGAACTTTTTTGACACTAGGGGTATAATTCACCCATTTCTACTTTCTCACACTCATGTGCCTCACACATGAAAATTCTTAAATATTTATTGAATTGAATTTTTCTAAAACAGGTCTTCTCCCTTCTTTGCCAATCATGCATCTGTGACAGTTTCCAGAACCCTCCTAATACATCTGGGGCTAACTTTCATGGACTACAGGGTTATTCTCAATGGCTTGAAAGTCGACTGCAATATGAAGTAATTCAATTAGTTCTAACATGATTGGACCATTACTTTGCTTAGCCAAAAATGAACTGTGCAAATCAGTGATGATTAGGGCCCTAACTATCAAACCTTTAGTACATAGAATGTATAATAGGTAAAAGGCTTGGTCTCACAAGAAGTGACACCCTGCCTCTCCTGTGATCCACTTTATTTCCTTTCAGACCCACCTTACGGAGGAACTGTGCGTCAGGGGCCTGTGATACCTGTTGGCGTGCGGGCCCCTGGAGGCCCTGTACAGCAGCCTGTGGCAGGGGCTTCCAGTCTCGGAAAGTTGACTGTCTGCACACAAGGAGCTGTACGCCTGTGGCTGAGAGACACTGTGTGCAGAAAAAGAAACCAGCTTCCTGGCGGCACTGTCTGGGGCCTTCCTGTGATAGTATGTACCCCTCTCAGGTATCACCACTGCTCTAGAGGCCTTGATGGTGTTGGATGTTGTGGTGGCATCATTACCACATCAGACCCTAATGGTGCCTGCCTTATCAGGGTTTCATCTGAAGGGCCATTCAGAATGGATACTTGGGACATTATGGGATTAGCTCCTTTGTGTGGGTACAACTGTGTTCTCTAGAGAAGATGCAGTTAAATTAGTAGGGTGCTGGCATTAGGGGCTGCCTTCCCCTTCTCTTCACACACTTCTCTTCTGTCTGGTAGTCTCATCTGCCAAGACAGAGTCCATGAATGGGCTTGTGCAGGTATGGAAAGGTCCTGAAAGTTATGTAGAGATGAATTTCAGGGAGCAGGTCCATCACTTTCATAAGTCTTCCAAGGGGTACCTGACCCTGCAAAAGCTAAGCATTGCTGCTCTGAGCACTGAGAGGGGGAGATGGGCCAAAGGGGCAGGGAGGTCCCCAGAGAGCAGCACCAGGCCACTTGGCTGAGCTGGGAAGGGTCTAATGCACCTCTGACTCTAAGGCAAAGCAATAACTTCAACCAAAGGCACATGTATGTGGTTTCATAAACTCAAGTGACTTTTTAGTATAGAGGAACTCTAATGAGCTGTGAGCCATGGATTTTTTTCTTTCTGGCAGGAGATTGCACAGATACAACACACTACTGCATGTCTGTGAAGCGCCTTAATTTGTGCTCACTGCCCCTCTACAGACAAAGGTGCTGTCAGTCATGTCGAGAAGGATAAACCTCTGGAGGGGTCATGATGCTGCTGTGAAGATAAAAGGAAAATGCCAAAGCTCTTCTCCGCATGTCGCTGGTTCAGAATATATATGTATTTCTTAAAAGACTCTAGATTCTATGATCAAAGAGGGGTTGATACAAAAACACCACTGTTAAAATTTTGTAAAGCAAAATTTTCCCATGGTCAATTTTTAATTCCAATTTTTAAAATTGCTGCATTCTAGGATTAACAAAAATACCATAATGTACCTGCCATTGCATGTCCTCATCAAGTCTGTCTAATCAGGAAATCCCCAGGGTCACAGGGCACCAACATGTGCTAGCTCTTTCCTGTGGTTTGTGGACTAGCGCTGAGTGGTACAGCCTGAAGACCTGGGAAACACAACAGCTGATGACTTTCAAGTTGTAGGGTTTCTATAGGTTTTAAGGTATTTACATTTTAGAAGCTCTGGCCAGTTAAGATGTTGGTGCTAGTGACATTTTCATAGATCCTTAAGTTTAGTCTGTGAAAAAGAGACAGTGTCTCTGGACAGGCTTGTGGCACTGACTGACCACAGATTCATGGGTAATAGCATCTTGTCCTTGCCTTTAGAGCTCCCATGGAAGAAAACACACAGTAGATATTGCTGCCAATTTCACAACTACAGAAATCTGTGACCAAGTGAGACATCTTGGAAGTCAAAGAGGGAAAGTTACCCTTTTCTACTGATTTCAAAGTACACATATATTCAAAGCTTTCTTTTTAAGAACTGTGAATGAATCTTGTTTTAAAGCACTATTCTGTTGCACACAAGCAGAAATATCAAAGCCTTATTAGACCTAATTTATGCATAGAATGGTATCCTGAGGATTTTTATTTTGGAAAATTTATAAGAAAGTAATCTAAATAAGAAACATGATAGTCAAAAAGAATTGTTTATAGTAAATAAATGCTTTAATTTGAGCAATTTTTCAGCAAATCCAAAGTGAATTAGGTTAGGCTAGAAGTTACACTGTTCAGGTTAGAGTTAGGATTTGGTTTAGGATTTAGAGAAAAGGGCAAAGGTTAGTTTTAGTTTTAGGATTAGAGCTAGGACTGGGTGAGGTGAGAAAAGGAGTTAAGTTAGTGTTAAGCTAGAGTTGGCTTTAGGGGTTAGGGATAGGGCCAGTTGAGGTCAGGATTGAGTTGGCTTTAGACTGGGGCCAATGCTGGTGTTAGTGACAGTGTCAGAGTGAAAGTTAAGTTTGGAGTAAATGTTGTTGCTGAAGTAGGTTCAGACTGTCATTAAATTTTCAGTTGTAGAGCTGATTTGGTTATGGGCTCTTTCTCTTATATCCTAGTGATGATTTTAGATGACACACAACCCAAAATAAGTGGTCGTAATTCTTTATTCTGTGTCCCAGCTGCCTGCATACATGTATGTGGCCTACAGCCTTGTCAGCCACAGTTACCTGCAGCAGGTTGTGCTGGACCTGGTCCCTGGTCAGTATAAGTAAATGGTACATTGTGGCTTTGGCTTTGTCTGTGGGCAAGCCTGCTGAGTTCCTCTACAACATTCTGGGCACCAGGTCTGTGCTGTTCTAACTTCAGCCTCACTGACACTGGGATGAGCACTACTGTATGTGGGGGGGTTTGGTGGCTAGGGATGGATAGAAGAAGGTGAAGAGGACACACCAGCCCATGAGTTGTTAATGGTCAATCACATTTGATTGTTGGTTATTAAATTAAAAGAAAGATCATTTGTAAATTACTCTTTGTATATATTTATTATATGAAGTAAAGGTGCAATATTTTATTTTGTACAGTATGTAATAAAGACATGGGACATATATTTTTCTTATTAACAAAATTTCTTATTAAATTGCTTTACCTTTATATCTAAAGTTAAAGGTTACTATTTTTCATTGGCTGTTACACGTTTGTCATTGTCATTCAAATGGCATTCTGGTGTACTGTATTTTACTACTGTTTTTATAACACGAGAATTAATGTTTCCCTTTCATGATCGTTAAGTAATCCAGAAATAAATTCACTTTTATTATTCAGTGGCATCCTTATAAATATAGGCACTTATTTGTGTTATATTTTTGGTATCCTTGGGTATTGTCACCTTGGCTGCCCCACTTGTTAGTTAAGGAGCAACCCCCATGGGGTTCAATGTTGCCTTGGACTGTCCTTTGGAGTGTGAATTACAAGATTCAGACAGATTGCACAGATATTCACTCTAATTCCCACAGCCCACTCATTTACATCTGGTGGATCATATTTCTCAACAAGTCAGAGCAGAAGAGGAACTAAGTCCCAAACAAACAACCTGAAACAGGTATAGAAACAGATGGTAGTTGGGAGAGCAAGAGGTACAAACAGCTGTTTCAAAAAGAGTGTTTTTGTAAGGCAGTTTTTGTTTCATAACAAAATTGATCAGAAGGTAAATCTTCAAAGATTTGCCATATACCTCCTGTCCCAACACATGCACAGCCTCCCACATTATCAGTGCCTCCTACCAGAGTGGGACATTTGTTATCATCAGTGGACCTACACTGATGCATCATTATCACCCAAAGTCCAGAGTTTTATAAGGGTTCACTCTTGGTGTCATACATATGGGTTTGAACAAATGTATAATGACATGTGTCCATCATTATAGTATCACATAGAGTATTTTCATCACCCTAAAAATCTTGCTTGCTCTGACTTTTCATCCTGCCCATTACCCCATGAACCTTCTGGTAACTACTGATCTTTTTACTGCCTCCATAGTTTTGTCTTTTCTAAAATCTCATACAGCTGGACTCATATAGCATGTACTCTTTTCAGATTGGCTTCTTTGACTTTGTAATAAATATTTAAGGTTCCTCTGTGTCTTTTCATATTTTTATAGCTCATTGCTATTTAGCAATGAATACTATTCCCTTGTCAGGATGTACCTTAGTTTATGTTTCCATTTACCTACTGAAGATCCTTTTTTGTTGCTTCCAAATTTTTGCAATCATGAATCAAGCTGCTATAAACTTCTATGTGCAGGGGGTTTTGTGGATGTAAGTTTCAGATTCCTTTGGGTAAATGTTGGAACATGACTACTGGATCATACAGTAAGAATATAGGTGAAACGCCTATAAGCCTCTGGCCAAAAAAGCCGTTTGAGAGAGAGCAGTGAAAAGACTTTGTTCAGGCACACTTATAAGAAACTGAGGCAGAATCCCAAGTGGCCAGGTTGGTTGTGAGCCTAACATGACCAAGGCTTTGGCTGGAATAGCATTTACTGCATTAAGGAATTAAGGTTGACTTTATAAGGTCAATAAAAAAGCCCTTTGGAAAACTGGCCATATACCCATCAGTAACCTTTCCTGATATGGGGTAAGTAATGAAGTCGCTTGCTGATGGGTCTGGAAATGGAAATGTGCTCAGGGACCTTAAGAGAAGAGGAATTTACCCAATGCATACGGGTATCTAATGGCACAGATGAAACCTGGGCTTGTGAAAGGCTTTTGAGAAGTCTAGCCTGAAAATTCCTTATAAAAGATTCCAGCAAAAACCTCCTAACTTAAGGCCTACATGGGAGCAGAGGTTTGCACACAAATTCCTGTATGCCCAAGAATTTTCTTTATGCCTTGTTCAAAGATTGGAAGTAACAGCCTCCAAATGGCAAGGCCAGCAAGGGCAGGTACTCAATCTACCTTGTTCCTCCATAGCCTCAGGGAGCATCAGATAAGAACAAAGAAGTAATGCCTAACAACATTTTCTCCATTAAGTTATGTCAGATTGGGTTATGTTGAAAGGGTTTGTCAAAAGGTGTATGTTGAGTGGATTATCAGAAGCTAATCACAAGGTTGTCACATGATGTTTAAATGGATCAGTGAGATCATTGCTGTATTGTGCGCATGTACAAAAATTTCCCTATATAAACCCAACCGCAAATAAAGAAGCTTGCCTGAGCAAGCAGATGGTCACCTTTATTTAAAACACAATTTCAATAAGCATGCTTATTGCTGTGACATTGCTTTTCCACAAGACCCTTACGGCAACATAAGAGAATGTTTAGTTTTGTAAGAAATGGCCAAAATGTCTTCCAAAGTGACTGTATCATTTGCATCTGCATCCATCAACAATGAAGAAGAGTCCCTGTTTATTCACATTCTTGCCAATATTTAGCATATCAATATTCTGGATTTTGGCCATTCTAATAGTTACGTGATAATATTTTGTTGTTTTAATTTGCATTTCCCTGATGACATATAATGTGGAACATCTCTTCATATGCTTACTTGCCAGTTGTATGTCTTTGGTGAGGTGTCTATTAAAGTCTTGAGCCCATTTTTTAGTTTTTCTTCTTATTGTTAAGTTTAAAGAATTCTTTGTGGTATTTTGGACAACAGTCCTTTATCAGATATGTCCTTTGCTGCAAGACGAGGTCTGTGTGCGCTCATTTCCCCATCAATGTCATTATCTAAGACAATAGGTCTCTTGTTGAAATCTCAAATTTCTTGGGTGAAAAACACATCCACTAGTTTTGGATGAAGCTAAGTGTTGCTTATTTAGTATTTCAAGCCCAGATATTTAATCTTTGAAGGAAACAACATTGAGATTGTTTCAAACTTAGTTGCTTTGATTCAGCAAGCAACAACAGTTAAAATTGAGGATATCAGAAAATTTTTTGATGGTATCTGTGTTTCTGAAAAAGGAAAAGTTCAGGAGGCTGATGAATAAGACTTAAGAGTTGTTCAGCTACAGAAACAGGACACCAGATTATTGCTGAAACCTGTTTACAATATTTTAATGATGCAATAAAAGACATCTGTTGATTCAGGGAAAATGAATAAATAAAAGATAAAAATCATCGCCATATCTATGGTCACCTAGATTTTTTTTTACGTCATCTTCTAGGAATTCATAATTTTATGTTTTACAATTAAGTCTTTGATCCAACTTGAATTAATTGTTTTGAAGGGTAGAAAGTCTGTGTCTTAATGATCTTTTTCTTGCATGTGGATGTCCAGTGGTTTCAGTGCTGTTTATTGAAAAGGCTGTCTGTGTTCCATTGTGCTGCTTTTGCTCCCTTTGCAAAGTTCAGTTGATTATATTCATGTATATTTATTTCTGAGTCTCTATTATATTTCATGGGTCTATTGTCAGTTCTTTTGCCAAAACCACACTGTTTTGAATACTGTAGTTTTAGTAAGTCTTGAGGGTAGTGTCAATCCTCCAACCTGGTTCTTCTCCTATATTGTGCTGGAGATTCTGAGTCTTTTGCCTTTCCATATAAACTTTAAAATCAGCTTGTCAATACCCACAAAATAACTTGCTAAGATTTTGATTAGGATTGCATTGAATCTATGAAGTTGGGAGGAACTAACATCTTGACAATATTGAATCTTCCTATTCACCAACGTGGACTTTCTCTCCATTTATTTAGTTCTTCACTGATTTCCTTCAACAGAGTTTTGTTAACTCTCCTCCTGTAGATTTTGCACATACTTTGTTAGATTGTTATATAATTATTTAATTTTGGGAGGTGCTAATGTAAGTGACATTCCACTTGTTCATTGCTGGTATACAGGAAAGTTGTTGACTTTTATATCTTTATTTTGCATGCAACCTTGCTATAATTACTTATTAATTCCAGGAGTTTGTTGGTTCTTCTGGATTTTTAACATAGACAATCATGTCATGGGCAAACAAAGATAATTTTATTACTGGCTACCTTTTCCCTCTTTCTTGTCTTTTTGTATTAGCTAGGACTTCCAGTATAATGTTGAAAATGAGTGATGAGAGAGAACATCATGTTTTGTTTCTGACCTTAGTGGGAAAGCTTTGAGTTTCTCACCACTAAATGTGGTGTTAACAATAGTTTATAGATATTCTTTATCAAATTGAGAAAGGTCCTCTGTTTCTAGCTTACTGAGAGCTTTTATCATGAATCAATGTTAGATTTTGTAAAATGCTTTTTCTGCATCTATCAATATGAGCATGTGATTTTTTTAACCTATTGATGTAATGGATTACATTTATTGATTTTTGAGTGTTGAACCAGCCTTATACAGCAAGAATAAATCCCACGTAGTCATGGCATATAATTTTTTTGATAAATTGTTGAATTCAATTTCTTCTCATTATGTCACCCTAGGTAGGGTGCCATGGTGCCACAGCTCACAGCAACCTCTAACTATTGGGCTTACACAGTTCTCTTGCCTCAGGCTCACAAATAGCTGGGGCTACAGGTGCCAGGCTATTTTTTTTTTTTTCAGTTGTAGTTGTCATTGTTGTCTGGCAAGGCCTGGGCTGGGTTCAAACCACCAGCTCTGGTGCATGTGACTGGTGTCCCAGCCACTGAGCTACGGGCCCCAAGCCTGCATCCTACAAATTTTTTAATTGTGTTTTCATTTTCATTTAGTGCAAAATAATTTTCAATTTCTCTCAAGTTTTTTTTGATTCTTGTAGTATTTAAAAATGTGTTGCTTAAGATGTCCACATATTTCGGGATTTTCCAGTTATTTTTCTGTTATTGATTTCTAGTTGAATTCCATTGTGGTCTGAGAGCGGACATTGTATTTCTTTTAAATTCCTTAAGGTGTGTCTTATGGCCCAGAATGTGGCTTGTCTTGGTGAATGTTCCCTGTGAGCTTGAGAAAAATGTGTGATTTCCTATTATTGGATGAAGTTGTCTGTACAGCTTGATTATTTCCAGTTGATTGATGGTGTTGATGAGTGTAATTATGTCCTTACTGATTTTCTGCTTACTGGATCTGTCCATTTCTGATAGAGGTGTGGAGTCTCCAACTCCAGTAATGGATTCTTCTGTTTTTCTTCAGTTACCTCATATAGTTTGATGCTCTACTGTTAGGCTCATATACGTTAATTATCGTTATGTCTTCTGCAATACTCCTCTTTATCCCTGTTGACTTTCCTTGCTTTGAAGTTTGCTGAAATTAAATAGCTATTCCTGTTTTCTTTTGGTTAGTATTAGCATGGTATATTTTTCTCCATCTCCACTTTTAATCTCTATGTCTTTATATATGTGTCTTTATATTTAAAATGGGTTTCTTGGCTTGGCGCCTGTGGCTCAAGTGGCTTAGGTGCCAGCCACATACACCTAAGGTGGCGAGTTCGAATCCAGCCCAGCCCACCAAACAACAATGGCTACAACCGAAAAAAAAATAGCCAGGTGTTGTGGCAGGCACCTGTGGTCCCAGCTACTTGGGAGGGGGAGGCAGGAGACTCACTTGAGCCCAGGAGTTGGAGGTTTCTGTGAGCTATGCCACGGCACTCTACCAAGGGGGACAGCTTGAGGCTCTGTCTCAAAAAAATAACAATAATAAAATAAAATGGGTTTCTCATGAAACCAATTTACAATCACTTACACTTTGATATGAAGATAGATCACAACTATGGCCCAGAATGAAAGGGGGAATGGGAAGGGAGTGGGGAGGGAGTATGAATGGGGCATATTGCAAGGGTACATGTCAGATCTATTAAGTATAGAGTATAAATGTCTTAACAAAATAATTAAGTAAATGAGGTGAGAGATATATTAACTAGTGTGATGTAAGCTTTCCAAATTGTATATGAAATCAGCACATTGTACCCTATAAATGCATTAATGTATATAAATAAATATATATATATATACATATATATATAGAGCTAGGCGTTGTGGCGGGGAAAAAAAATGGGTTTCTCGTAGATTTGATGTACTTGGATAACATTTTTGATCCACTCTGAAAATTTCTGTTCTTTTAATTGACATTCAAGTTGAATGTCATTGGGGATTGACCATTGATATTCAAAATTGATTAATGATATAATTAATATTTCCCATGATTTATTACTGTTTTCTATTTGTTGTACTTGTTCTTTGTTTCTATTTTTGACTTCTATTCTTTTCCCATCTTTTGTGGGGTTTTTCTCTTTCTTTTTCTTTTTTTTATGGGCGCAGTCTCATCATATGGCCAAGGAATGCAGTGGCTATTCATAGACAGGAGCATAGCATACAGCAGCCTCAAACTCTCAGCCACAAGTAATCTTCCTGCCTCAGCCTCCTGAGTAGTAGCTGGGACTACAAGCACATACCACCTCAACTGGCAAAACACTGTGAATGTGCCTGATCTTGTCTTTCGTAGTTTTAATTGCGTATTTTATGATTTTTGTCTCCTTTTCTTAGCATACCAGTTATACTCCTATTTGTGCTAGTTTCCCTAGAGTTTGCAATATACATTTATGTGAGTCCACTTTGAAATAGCACTACACTGCTTCACAAGTAGTGTTAGCACCTTATACTAATAGCAAAGTCCTAATCCTTCCCTCCCATCCTTTGTGGCATTGCTGTCATTAATTTCACTTGTATATAAGCACACATAAGCATATATATAATGTATATGCATAATCAAACACATTGTTATTATTTTGAACAAATTGTTATGTTAGATCAATTAAGAATAAGAAAAATAAAAGCCTTTATTTTACTTATTTTGTTTTTCCTTTCTTGACACATATTTGAGTCACTAATCTATATTCTTTGCCTTCTTAATAACACTTTTTAAAAAATTTCAGAATATTACAGTATACATATTTTGGTTACATATTTTACTTTGTACATTTTAAACTCAAAGTTATAAATATGCCCTTTACCCAAAAGTGTGCATTTTACCAGTTAGGTGTGAATTACACAACCCTTTCTTCACCCTCTCACCTACTGGATTTCCATTGAGTTTTACTTCGATATGTGCACATAAGTATTGACTGAACAGTTCCAATTTAGTATTGAGTAATGTAGTGTTTTTTTTTCCATTCTTGCAATACTTAGAAATATAGTCTCCAGTAACATCCAGGTTGTTACAAAAGATACTAGATCACCATTATTTTAATGTGCAAGTATACTCCATGGCATAGATATACCACATTTTATTAATCCACTCATGTATTCATGGGCACTTGGATTATTTCCACATCTTTGTGAGTTGTGCTGCTATAAAGATTCAAGTGAAAGTGACCGTTTTTATAAAATTTTTTTAGTAATGGGACTACTGGATCAAAAGGTAGGTCTACTTATACTTTTTTTTTTTTTAGAGAGAGACAGAAGCTCACTTTATCACCCTCAGTAGAGTGCTATGGAGTCACAGCTCACAGCAACCTCCAGCTCTTGGGTATAGGCGATTCTCTTGCCTCAGCCTCCCAAGTAGCTGGGACTACAGGCGCCTGCCACAATGCCCAGCCATATTTTTGTTGCAATTTGGCCAGGGCCAGGTTAGAACCCACCACCATTGGTATATGGGGCCAGTGCCCTACTCACACTGAGCCACAGGTGCCACCCTACTTTTACTTCTTTAAAGTTTCTCCATACGACTTTCCATAGAAGTTGTGCTAGTTTGTAGTCCCACCAGTAGTGTAGAAGTATTTCTTTCTCTCTGTATCCACACCAAGCACTTATTTTGGGACTTTTTGATGGGAACCATCCTCATTGGAGTTAGGTGACATCTCCTTGTGGTTTCAAGTTGCATTTCCCTGGTTATTAGAAATGTTGAGCATTTTTTCACGTGTTTGTTGGCCATTTGGCTTATCTTCATTTGGAAAACTTTCTGTTCATGTCTCTTGCCCACTTTTTAATGTGGTTTTTTTTTTTCTTTCTTGCTGATTTCCTTGAGTTATTTGTAGATTCTGGTTATTAGTTCTTTATCAGATGTGTAGCATATAAATATTTTCTTCTATACTGTAGGTTATTTATTGTGTCCTTAGCTGTGCAAAAACTATTTAGTTTGATCAGGCACCATTTGTTTATTTTTGTTGGTCCTGTGATTGCTTCTGGGGTCTTCTTCATAAATTATTTCCCTAGGCTGATAACTATAAAGGTTTTTTCTTTCATATGAGGGACACTATGGAAGTTTTGAAGTACTCAATAATTAAGAAATGTAAAATCATTTTGATGACTATATTTTCTCAAAATAATCACTGTGACATTCTATGCACTTTTGCATTCTTGTAAACCATTTTTGGTTTCCATTCATTTTCTTAAGTGCTGTAAGCTTACTTTCATAAGCATGAACAGCTTTTTCAGGGATAGAGAACCTTCTTCCACACATGCAGTTTTTTACTATAGGGAAGAGGAAATAATCACATGAAGATAGATCAGGACTGTAGGGTTGTATGGTGGGTGAGTCATAAGTTTAACCTCTGTGGACTCCAGGAACAGAATGGTGCTTTTGGCTGTGTGGACAGACACATGGTGCAAGATAGTTGCCTACAGTATTGTCCTTGGCCACCATTCTTGAAGGTTCCCAAAAACTTTTGGTAGGCACACTGGTGTGTACCACTGAGCAGAAACAGTCTTTGCTTCCTCCAGAGAAACAGTTACATGATTATTTGGAGAAGAAAGTTGTCATTTTCCTTCCAGCATTTCAGGGCTGCTTCACTTTTGTTAGTGGGTTTACAAGGGGAAAAATCTACACTGTCAATTGACGCTTGTTCTCTGGATCAAACTGGTAAATCCAGGTTTCATCACCAGTAACCATGTCAGAAATGTGTCTAGATTGCTTTTGTCTAATCTGACCAATGTTTCCTCACACTGTTCAACATGTATATGCTTTTGCCGATCTGTCAAAGTGTGAGGCACTCATCAGGATGAAACTTTTCTGACTGGAAGATAATCATGCAAGATTTAGGGCACTGCCAGTGATCCAATTTGTAGTGCCACTCAGTGTCCTTAAATGTCACTGCATTGTTTGTACAAACCATTTTCTTCCACAGTCCACAATGGCAATGTTTTCCTTAGGCACTGTGGTTGCCAGGACACCCACTCCTCTCCTTGTCTTTCAGTGAAGTTCAGAATCTTCTAAATTCCTGAAACCACCAAAATATTGTTGCATGGGAAGGAATATGGTCCCAAAAATCCACTGCAAATGCTCAAGCATTTGTTTAAAATCAGAGAATCACAGAAAATCATTGCACAAAAGTGCTCTCTTCCTAGCTCCATAGCTGCTGCAGAGCACCAAACAAATGGGAACAAATGAGACCCTCCAAGCAACACTGATAAGCCCATCAAGTTGAAACCTGTACATGTGATTTAGAAAGGATCCTGCTGTGGACTGTATTTCTTGAAAGTGAAATAATGGACCATAACACAGTGTGTCTCAAAACTTTACCTTTGTGTACACCAACAACAATCAAGCTGAGAATCAAAGCAAAGACACAATGCCTTTCACAGTAGCAACAAAGAAAATAAAATACCTAGGAATATATTTAACAAAGGAAGTGGAAGATGTGAGCAGATGGAAGCACATATCACGCTTATGTATCAGCAGAATCAGCACTGTTAAAATGGCTGTACTACCCAAAATGATTTACAGATTCAACACAATCCACATTAAAAAAGCATCCACAATGAAAAAAATCATTTTTCATAGCTCTAGAAAATCTACCCATCATATGGGACCAGAAAAAACCTGCAATAGCCAATGCAACCTTACATAATAAATCAGGAGGCATCACCTTACCAGACTTACTACAAGGCTATCATAACTAAAAAAGCATAGTGCTGGCACAAAAATCAGAGACATAAACCTGTGCATCAGAGCAGAGAACTCAGAGATGAAATCATCCTCATATTCCTGATCTTTGATAAAGCAGATAAAAATATGCACTGGGGAAAAGAATTCCTATTCAATAAATAGTTAGGAATAGCCTAACCTGGATAGCCACATGTAGAAGACTAAAACAGGATCCACACCTGTCACCACTCACAAAAGTTAATTCATGATGGATAAGACTTAACTTTAAGGCATGACACTAGTGAAATTCTTTTAACATTTCTTGCAAGGCAGGCTTACTGGGTTTTTTTTTGAGGCAGAGTCTCAAGCTGTTGCCCTGGGTAGAGGAGGGCGGTGGTGTCATAGCTCACAGCAACCTCCAACTCTTGGGCTCAAGTGAGCCTCTTGTCTGAGTTTTTCTATTTTGTTGTAGAGACAGGGTCTTGCTCTTGCTCAGACTGGTCTCGAATTCATGAGCTCAAGCAATCCACCACCTTGGCCTCCCAGAGTGCTAGGATTAGAGGCGTGAGCCACTGCGCCCGGCCAATTCCCTCAATTTTTTGTCTAAATCTCTATTTCTCCTTCCTGTTTGTAAGGTAATTGTTCAGGATACAGAGTTGATTTTTTTTTCCTCAATACTTTTAGGTATTTCACTTCACTTTCTTCCTGCTCACATGGTTTCTGAGAAAATGTTGAATATAATTATCTTCCTTCCTCTATAGGTAAGCTACTGTTTTTCCTCTGGCTTCCTTCAGAATCTTTTCTTTACGTTTGATTTTTGTATAGTTTGAAAATGATGCAAATGGATGTAGTTCTTCTGGTATTTATCCTGCATGAGGTTATCTGAGCTTCCTGAGTCTGTGACTTAGTGTCTCACATTAAGGGTAAAGTCTCAGCCATTATTGTCTTATTTGCCATCTTTTTTTTTTTTTTTTT
>NW_003852406.1:34152824-34160602 GCF_000181295.1 Otolemur garnettii | reverse complement strand
TCATTGTTGTTTGGGGCGGGCCGGGGCTGGATTCGAACCCGCCACCTTAGGTGTATGTGGCTGGCGCCTTAGCCGGTTGAGCTATAGGCGCCGAGCCTTATTTGCCATCTTTTATGGTTTAGATTATTCCCTAAGAAAATGTAGTTCCAAACCACAGTACCTGTGATTGTGACCTTATTGTGAAATAGGGTCTTTGCAAATGATTGAGTTAAAATGCGCTCATTAGGATGAGCCCTAATATGCTAGGACTGGTATTCTTATAAAAAGGGGAACACTTAAGAGAGATGTGTGCACACAGGGAGAATGCAGCGTGAAGATGAAGGCAGAGCTCTACAAATCAAGGAAGTTGGAAGGAAGCCAGAGGAAAAACAGTAGCTTACCTATGGAGGAGGGAAGATAATTATATTCAACATTTCCTCAGAAACCATGCAAATCACCAGCAAACCACCAGCGGTGAGGACAGGAAGGGGGCTTATTTTCCTTTACAGCCTCAGAATGAGCCAGCCATGCCAACACCTTAGTCTGGAGACCTATAGCCTCCAGAATATACAGATGAAAATTCCTCTTGTAAAGCCATTCACTTTGTGATACTTAGCCAATTCATACACCATCTGCATCTTTTTTGGTGAAGTGCCTGTTTGGAACTTTTACCCATGTTTTCATGGTTTATTTTGTCTTAATTTTCCTTTTACTTGCTGTCTGTAAGTATCTTTGAGCCACTTTTCCTTGCTAGCCATTATAGTTCCACAGTGGCTACAAACAAAGGAATCATAATGGGTGAAATATCACTAGCCACTCTAAACAACAGCTCTCAAGCTGTGTGCTGTTTATGGATAGGCTGTGGGGGGATGACATTGATGAATGTCCTGTGTCTGTAGCATAGAGTGAAAAATCTTCACTTCCATGTAAAAAAGCATTGAGTAGACAGAGAGAAAAAAAGCAAAAGCCTTAACAAAATAAAAGATGTTTTACTGGACACTGTGACCCTTTTCAGAAGTATGTGATCAGCATGCATTTTAGACAGCCTTTTTGAAGTTTGTGCACTCATGATTACAAGGTTCACTTACCCTTCTCTGCTGAGTTGTTTAGAGGTCTCCCCTCCTCTTTGGGAGTGTTATGAAACTTCTCTTCTCAAACAGCAACTCTCAGAGAGGGCCTTAGATTGTAATTTTGTATAAAAGAAAACCTGTAAACTTGATGTATTAAGAAGCTGGGGTGTGGGGTTCCCAATCTCTGACTGGTGACCACTTCCCAGCTGCTGCTGTGAAGGGTTTTTAAAAATTATTTTCAAAATAGACATTTTTAGGGCAGTTTTAGGTTCACAACAAAACTTAATGGAAAGTTCAGAGAGTTTCCATATGCCCTCTGCCCCCACACATGCAGAGTCTCCCCAGCTATCAACATCCCCCTAGAGTGGCACATTTGTTACAAGAGATGAGTTTACATTGATATGGCATTACCCAATAACAGTTTAATTCTAGGAAATGTTTATCATTTATAAATGCAATATGTTGTTTCTACTTCACACACTGGCATCATTCCTTTCCTCCCTTTTTAGCACTCATTTTCAGAGTGGAAGAAGTAAACAAGGTGATTATGACCCACACTGGCCCTGGTGCTGCTTCTGAACAATGATTAAGGGTGTGGCAATTAGAGGCATAAATTACCTAAGTTTACCCTGAAGATTTCTTCAGAGCTGTCAGTCTTCCCAAAACTACTCGAGCAAATACTTTTTCCTTTATGCAAATACTGTCACTCAAAGCAAGTATATTTACCCCAATCCAAACTCTTCATTCTCTATAATAACTTCTTGGGTGTTCATGAAACTTTAAAAGACAGGCTCTTCTCAGAAGTACAGAGTATTAGTTAAGCGCAAAGCAAATTATTGTTATTTTACCATCCTTGCTACTTGCCAGAAAATGAGGATTGAATAGGTAATTATTTTAATTTGAAACAACAAGTATAAAAACAAGTATTAACAAGTGCAACCAAGTATTAAAACAAGTATAAAAAAGATTGAATGATTTATTAACACAATTCATTACATGTGTACTTTTATGTATTAAAATGTATCATACAATCTGATATTCAAAACATATTTTTTGAGAAAAAATATTTATTCCTTTTACAAATGAAGACACTGAGGCTCAGAGACATGAGTCACTTGCCTATGGTGACACAAATAGAAAATGACATCATTAGAACTAGAAGTTGAGTCCTCTGATCCCCTCCCACAGAGCCTCTCCTTGCTGCACCACAACGCCTCCCGCTACCTTGGACGTGGTGAGGAGCAGTGCAGCAGTCTCCACACCACAAACTTGATGGTATACACTGTGTAGATACCTTGAAGTGCTACTGTCTTGGAAGAGAAATTCCTATCATGTTCCATGGTGCTTTATGTAGTCCTAATGTGCTTGCTGAATGACAACTGCAATGTGAACAGCCATACAACTGCCATCATTATAAACGAAGTATAAATGATAATAGATTGGGAACAAGCTACAAAACAAGATGTTTGGTATTAAAATTGTTCAGAGGAGAATGTACATTATTTAACCTTGAGAAATAGAATTTAAAGAGCAATCATGATTAAAATATGAATACAAATGGATTTTAAGATTCTGATCTCCTATAATACATTTTCCAATTTTCTTATTTAAAAACCTAAAAAATAATTGTCTCTCAAAAATGTTTTTCACTACAATAATTGATTTTTCCCTCGAAAAACAAACAATTTGCTAGCTAGCTTCCTTTTAAACAGAATTTGATGATTAGAAGGCCTTCAATGCAGGGATAATCTTACGAAAGAATTTATGACCCTGGGAATTTATATTGTCAAATATATAACCAGGAGGAGAGGGATAACTAGCTGGGCAGATTTCCTGTTTCTTTGGTGTGTACTCTATAGAGTACGTGGTTACATCATCAAATGGAACAGAACTCTTGAAAGTAACATTTAAAGGTTTGCAACTCTCTGTTGGAATCAATTCATGTGGCACATAGTGAGATCTGAAAGTGCTCAAACCATCAAATTTTCCAGATGGGCTGGGAATTTGCTGCTGCTGCTTAATAAGTCCTTGACGGCAGCTTTCCCATGCTGGAAAATCATCCTTCATGGTGCTTTTTCCTTGGAAAGGAAAATTGTTATTTCTTCTATGAGAAGCAGGCCGGATAGGAACAACACGACTGGCCTGATGTGGAACATAGTCCAGACGGCTTGTGCTGGTTAACTCCATGCTCCCTGCAGGGAGCACATACTCTGGGACTCTCTTGACTCCGGGTGGTGGGATTTCCCATGATTGAAAACTTTCCTGGAATTCAGTGCTTCCTTGAAATTGAGCATTTTGGGTCACTCTGGTGTATGCAGGTCTGCAGATTTTTGCAGTTTCACCACCAAGTCCCTGAAAGTCATTCCGATGAGTTGTAAGATCTTCAAAGGGTTGGTTGGTTGGTTTGTAAACTTCTTTTGGCCTTTCAAACTTAAGTTCTAGCTGATGAGGTACGTAATCCAGGCGATGGCTTGTATCACCATTAAAAGGTATTGTAGACCGTTTGACCACAGAGAAGGGTTTAAAGCTTTGCCTAAGCTTTATCTCTCGAGGAAGATAGTCATCCTGAAATGTAGTTGAATTTCCAAATTTCACAGTAGGGGGATGGTAAGTTTGTTCTGGTTTATAAAGTTTCCTTTTCTGAATGTCCCAAGCTCTATAATCATCTTGAAAATTAAAAACAAAGAAAGAAAACAAAATATTTTTGAATTCTGAAGAAAACAATCACCTTCTAAAAATCATGACTGACTTCTCTCCTTGCCAGACATCCTTCCATTTCCCTTAGAAATCCAAACACTACCATAAATACAAAGTGTCCCTGATCCCCTCAGATTTGTTCTTTTTTCCTTCCTTTCCACCTCTCTCCACCCACTTCCTCACTTTACTACACATAACTTTCTATTTCCAGATTCATCTGATTACAAAACAAGGGAATGTCACATCTGAGCCTGATTGTGGATAGTTCTTGAAATCCAGAAGGACTGTGTTGCATACAGGTGAGGGCAAAGTGTAGAAGATTATGGTGGAATTCCCGGAATTTGTAGGGATTTTCGCTATAATCCACAAAACACTTAAGTAAGCCATAACATCTAAGGTTTAAAATATAATGAAGTGCCCTGATGTGTGGACAAAAGTGATGAGGCTATTACTACCTGCTTTGAAGGAACTCCTCAAAGGAGAAAGACCTTCAACTCCATTATAGTCTAGAAAGCCTACAAAACTCCTTGCGGAAAGAAAGATACAGGGTGACTTGTACTATCCCCAAAAGAGCAATGGCTTCAGTTTTTCCTCCTTATGAAATGGCCTTTAAGGCACTCCTAAAAGATAGAGGGCTATCCAGAGGCCAAGGCCCTGAACAGAGTATTTTCAAAAGTACTTGAAATTTTATGTAGAATTTAGAAGTGGAATCAGGGCTAAGATTTGAGGTTTAGAAGTTAAATGCCCTAGACCACAGGTGGAAAACTGAAGTGTTTATATTTCAACTGAGGATTATGTATGTTTTCTATTTCTAGACTAGAAGATAGCAAGCTTGGAATTATTATAGAATTGACTTCACCCCACAATCTGCATTTCTAAATACCATAAATTAATTTATAAAAGACAGTAGTTTGTTATATAAGATAATGTAACAGAATCTGGATTAAAGTCTATACAACATTTATGGAAAGCTCAAACTTCCTTATGTGAATCTCTTTTTCAAAGTGAAAAATTCCTCATCTGTAAATATTTCTGCCAAAATGATCAAGTTTTGAAATACATAAATGAGCAGGTACTGTATGGATGAATACTTGACCCAAGAATAGGCAATCTGTAGACTAGCTGATGAAATGGGTGCAGGTTCATGACTGTAATCTCAGCGACTCTGGAGTCCGGGGCAGGAGGATTGCTTGAAGCTAAGAGCTTGAGACCATCTGGGGCAACACAGAACTCATCTCTAAAACTTAAAAAAATGAAGCAGGCACAATGGCATGCATCTGTGGTCCCAGCTACTACAGAAAGTTAGAGAAGCTCACTAGAGCCCAGGAGTTGGAGGCTGCAGTGAGCTACAATCACACCACTACATTCCAGCCTAGGTAACAGAATGAGACTATCTCAAAAAAAAAAAAAAAAAATTAAATTTAAACTAAATTTAAAAATAGACGAGCAGAAACCTATGAAACAAACTGGCAAGAAAAGATGAGCTAGATTAATCACTCTTATTCTCATGAACCTAAAGTTGAAAATAAAGAGCCAGATGGAAATGGGGAAAGAATCTAAAAGGAGGCGAGCCAGGAAACTATGGCATGAAGAAGTTACATGTTAGACATACTTGGACATGAGACATAGGGCAGAGGAGGTCAGTCAGCAGAGCAGCAGTAGAAACAGATGAGTAAGGGGCAGAGAAGATGTGGTAAGAGAAATCACACAGCTCATTGCAGGGATGGAGGCAGTAGCTCTTTCCTCAAGCTCTCTTGGTTACCTGAAAGTTTTGCATCTGCAATTCATATGAAGCTTTACCACAAAGTTTTTTTCTTGAAGTATGATGAAGGAATCTTTGTTCTTAGCAAACTAAATACAAAATCGTAACACTATTTTTCAATAACTAAAAGGAAATCATAGATGTTATTAAAGGTTTATAGGTCCACACAATCATACAGGGAGAGCTCTTGCTGGCAAAGTGATTAAGATACAAAAAGATTTTCATTTTATGACTGCAGAAGAATATTTCTCCCTCATCAAGCCAGCTTTGGCTTTCAAGAAAGAAGCAAGAATTTGGACAATAACAGACAAAGTTTGACAACACATATTAGAATAAATATCAATTCTAGATAACTTCAGAAAATTGATTTATCCCCTATAAATATGCCTATGACCATAACCCTATAATATTTGTCTATCTTGGAATATTTATTAATAACATTATAGCAGTATCTTTCAAATATCATTGTCCTTATTAATTCATTTTAGTGTTTTATGATTCTTATGGAAAAAACAAACCAAAAACCCTAACATAATGCTGTTCACGTTTAACAGCACAGTCTGGTTGTTTGGCAGCTCCAGTATTAGCACTGCCCTTGTTAGACAATTCCTCAACATTTCCAACCACTAACATTTAGTTCGGACTTTGTTCTCTTTTAAACAGCTTTAGATAGATGAGGTGCCTGCATATGTGTGCTCACATTTGTATACACAGCTCCACCCCCACTGTAGTATAGGGAGCTATTCCAGGTTCTTCTTTGAAGACCAAACTCCAGAGCTGCTGCTGCTAGTTCTTTCCCTGGTACTTGAGACTCTGCTTCCTGTGGTGTCTTCAAATACCAAGGAACTGGAAATAACTTTTACAAAGATGGGAGTTGTCATCCTAGGCCTCATCTTTCTCAATCTACACATCACCAAACTACTCTCATGGTTTTAATACCACTAGTAAGCTTACCTCTCCCAAACTTGAATCTCTACTTAACACCATTTTTTAAAACAACAAACCCACATATTTATCTTCTTAATAGATATCTCTATTTCAATGTCCCTTAGAAAATTAAAATGTAGTGTGCCCCAAGTGAAATCTCCATCTCCTTCAGACTCATATTCCCCAGAAAATAACACATCAATGAACTAGTTTCTATTTTGAATTTGGCATGTCAGGTTAAGGTTCTACCCAGTTGACTTTTTCTCCCTCATCCTTATTTCTCTCAAGTAGTTTTCAAACTCTGTTATTATCTCCTAAATTTTAACTTCTTCCTTTTTTGGAGCAAACATGGAATGTATAGCAATCTGATGAAATCGCCAAAAATAACATAAAGGAGAAAAAAGAAAACACAACGTAAAACAAAAGTCTATCACGTCTGTAGTGCTATCCCCTTTCATTCTCAGTACTTGTAATTGAGCCTTCTCTTTTTTTCCCTTGGTTTAATCCCTTTATTAACTTTTAACAGAACCAGAGCTGGTTTCACTGATTTTTAGTGTTTTTCTGTATTCAAATTCATTGATTGTTGCTCTTATCCTCATTCTTTCTTTCCTTCTACTTTGCTTTCTATTTAATTTGCTCTTATTTTTATAGCTCCATAAAGTGGAGACTTCGACTATTGATATGACTTTTTTCTTTTCTAATATAAACCTTAAATGCTATAAGTTGCCCTCTAAACATTATTTTAGACACATTCCACACATTTTGGTATGGTATCTTTTTCTCATTTTCATTAAGTTCAAGATGTTTTCTAATTTTCTTTGTTATTGCTGCTTAAAACCATTGGTTATTTAGAAATTTGTTGTTTTATTTCCAGACATTTGGAGACTTTCCAGATTTATATTATTTATTTAGTTTAATTTTACTATGGTCAAAATACATACATTGTATGATCTCGATTATTTTATATTTGTTAAGGTTTATTTCATGGCTTAAAATATGGTCTATCCGGATGAATGTTCCATGTACATTTGGAAAGAATGTGTGTTCTGTTATTGCTAATAGGATTACTTTACAAAATATTTCAATTAGGCCAAGATGGTTGAGTGTTGTTCAGATCTTTATATCGTCCCTCATCTTCTATCTATAGACATTCTATAGAAATAAAGAGGAATGCTGAAGTATCCAACTATAATTGCAGACTTTTGTGATTCTTATTTTAGTACTGTCAGTTTTTGCTTCATGTATTTTGGAATTCAAGTGTTATTAGGATCTTCTGTGCTTATGCGCTGCTGTGCCCACTTGTTTCTTTTGTCCATGTCAGTTTACTCTTAGGCAGGCACTGT
>NW_003852406.1:34147909-34152804 GCF_000181295.1 Otolemur garnettii | reverse complement strand
CCCCCCCGGTCTCAGAAATAGGGCGTTCTCTATACTGTTGTCCCTTCCCTTGATATAATCAATTTCTAATGGCTGGTCCTAGGGCAATTTCCTATTCTTTCTTCATGTTAGAAGTTTTACTTTGTTTCTTATTGCTTTTCCTTGTCATTTCCCCAAACTGCAATAAAACTTCCCCTAGTCACTGCTAGTGTCAGAGTGCAGATGACTCTCCTGCAGTAGATTAATGTTTTTGTTCTGTAGGTTAAAGGCATTCAAATGGAGCTTCCTGCCTTTTCTGAACGATGACCATGCCTCCCTCCATGATTGCACCACCTGCTTCTTTGGGTCTCCAGTCTTTCTTCTAACCTTTCTTTCTTTTTTTTTTAACCTTTCTAATGAGCACACAGTGAACATGTGCAGAGAAAAGTCCCTAAGTGGTTTTGAACTTCCTTTTGTCTGAAATCCTCTGGGCTTCTATACTTACACTAGCCCACACTCAGTCTTTAACAATTAGTTAAAATGTAAATAAATCCATTGTAACTTAAATGCCAGGCAGTTTTCATTCCATGCCCTGCTCCAGGTGAAACAGTGCTTGCATCCTGTCTCAACTTCATGGAAGCCATTTTTCCTCAATTTTCAGGCTAGTTGTTTGAAATATGAAGATTTTTTTTTTTTTTTTAAACAGAGCCTCAAGCTATGGCCCTGGGCAGAGTGCCACAGCATCACACCTCACAGCAACCTTCAACTCCTGGGTTTAGGCGATTCTCCTGTCTCTGCCTCCCAAGCAGCTAGGACTACAGGCGCCTGCCACAGCGCCTGGCTATTTTTTGGTTGCCGTCATTGTGGCTTGGCAGGCCCAGGCTGGATTTGAACCCGCCAGCTCAGATGTGGCTGGCACCTTACCTTGAGCCACAGGCGCTGAGCCATGAACTGAGGTTTTAAAGGATTCATGAACATTTATGATTTTGTAGATTTGGCTTTTTCTTGTTAGGTTGGGAAAACACTCTTTGTAGCCTTCTGCATTCTATTCAGAAACTAGAAATTCCAGATTTTTTTTTTTTTTCTCGTAAGGTTTTAAATTATACCTTCAAGTTTACAAATTCAATCTTCCTTTTTTCTTTTTTTTGACAGAGTCTCACTTTGGCACCCTGAGTAAAGTGCCATAGTGTCATAGCTCACAGCAACCTCAAGCTCTTAGACTTAAGTAATCCTCTTGCCTCAGTTTTCCTTTTTATTTTTTATTTTAGCAGAGACTGGGTCTTGCTGTTGATCAGTCTGGTCTTAAACTCCTGAGCTCAAGCAATCCACCTGCCTTGGCCTCCCAGAGTGCTAGGATTATAAACATGAGCTACCACAACTGGTCTAAATTAAATTTCTTAAACAGATACAGAGCTATTTTGACTTTTTGTTTCTTCTTGAGTTACTTTTGGTAAATTGTGCTTTTCAAAGAATTTGCCCATTTTGTTATAAATTACTGGCACAAAAATTTTACAGTATCTTCTTATTTTAATGTGCGAAGATTCAAATGACCTAGCTGGGCTTAAGCTGACTGCATTGCTATCTGCTTTTCATTTTGCCCATATTTTTTTGTGCCCATACTCCTCTATTTCCTGCCTTCTTTTGCATTAACAAGGGGTATTTTTATTATTCCACTTTTACACTATTAAAATTTTAACTTTCTATATTTTTAAAATAAAAAGGCATACTAGACTTGTTATGGCCCAAATAGGAGTATGGGCACCAAAAAAAAAAAAAAAAAAAAAAAAAAAAAAATGGGAATGAAAAGCAGATAGCAATGAAGTCAGCTTAAGCCTAAGCCTAGTTAGATCATTCAGTACATTAAATGCAAGTGAACTAAACACGACAATTAAAACTCAAAGATTGAGTCTTCACAACTCAAATTGATTTTTTTACCACTTATAGAACAACGGAGAAACCTTTCAACAGTTTAATGCCACTTACACCCTCCTTCTTTTTGTGCTATTATTCTAATATATTTTATTTTTATATTTATGTTAAAACATAATAGTTATTATTGTGACTTTAATAAGTCAGTATTTACCCACATATTTACATTTCTGTATGCTTTATTCTTTTCTGAATTTCATACTTGAGTCTGTAATTATTTTCCTTTTATCTGAAGGACTTCCTTTAATACTATCTTAAGCTAGACGTGGTGGCTCAGGCCTTTAATTCTAGCACTCTTGGAGGCCAATGTGGGTGGATTGCCTGAGCTTAGGAATTCAAGACCAGCCTGAGCAAGAAAAGACCCTGTCTCTAGTATAATTAGAAAAACTAGCTGGGTATCATGGTGGGCACCTGTAGTCCTAGCTATCAGGAGGCTGACACAGGGGGATTGCTTTGAGTTTGAGGTTGCTGTGAGGTATGATGACACCATGGCACTCTACCAAGGTGACAGAGTAAGACTCTGTCTCAAAAAAATAAAACAGTTTTTGCAGGTAAGTTTCTCTCATCTAACAAATTCTCTAAAAAAAACCCAAACTATTTTTGGCAGGGGGCGGGGGTCCTGAAAACATCTTTACCTTTTCCTTATTTTTTAAAGGATACTGTAAGAATGATTGGTGAAATAACAGAAAAGTTACTAACTCATAATTTTTCTCTAAGGACTAAGTCAGTCTCTCTGCCTGCTTTCTTTCTCTAGCTAGTAGCCCCTTCTCCTACCCTGTGGATTTGTTTTCACAAACCATTGAGGAGCCCAGCAGACAAGAAAGGAAATGTAAATTCTTCTTTACATTTCACCAGTTCCTTTGCCTTTTAGTATTTGTTTCCATAGCCTCAAGTGATTCCTGAGCGTCCAGGACTAACAATGAATATGAAAGTCAGGCAGGCCTCAGGATTAGAAACACCTGAAACAATGTCTGTCTTCAACAGAGGAAAAACAGTCACAGCTTTCACGCTCACAGTATCTTGTGAATTTTGGCTGCATTTACCTTTTTTCATCCCCCCCTGAAATTCAGCAAGTGCTTGACTTCAACTGTGTGCATTCCTCCTTTTCTTTCTTTTGGGATGCCCTGCCATCTCCCTGCTCTTTTCTCTCTTCCCCTTCTTACCCCTTTTCTGTCTCACTCCCTCTCTCTTTCTAAGATAAAATAAAGTCTATACTTTTGTATCTTAATCTTGAGATTCTTCCGAGAGATTTCCTCTTCTTGCATGCAGAGCACCTAGTGAACTTTCTGACCCTATCACTGGATTTTAAATTGTAGATTTTTTTTTTTTAACTTTTAGGACTTAAAAATGTAGTTCAATTGTCTTTTGTTTCCCAGTTTCCATTGGAAAGTCAGGTATAATTCTGTTTTAAAATCAGATACATTTTCCTTTTTGCATATAATGTACAGTTTTTCTCTTACTACTTTTTAAGAATTTATCTTTATTTGACCTTCAGGTGTTTGAAGAATAGTTTCCACGGGGTGGTTTTCTTTCTGCTTATCTATTTTGAAGTTTGTTGAGTCTTGAATCTGTGAGCTCATTCATCAATTTTGTAATTTTGTAAATATCTTTATCCCTATCTCTTTAAATATTTCTGGATTCTTTATAGGTCTCATAACATTTTATTTATGTTGGATATTGTATATAAGGGAAATCAAAGAAACTAAAATCATTATTATTTTCAACAGAAGACAATTTGTTCTTTCCTATGTTAGGCCAATAAAATGTAGACAAATCAGTCCCATCAGGAATTGAGCTAGATCAGTGCTCAGTGGCACCATTAATTAGGCACAGTCTTATTCTAGTTTCAGATGTCACAAGGACAAAAAACTCCTGAGGTACTTTTGTGGTCAGGCCCTTATTCCAGTGGGACTTTGTTTCCTAAGGATCTACTCCCAATAAGTGGAATATTACTGTTCACAGCATCAGGGGACATTAATATTACTGATTTTAAAAACAGATCTTGTTTAAAAAAGGAAAAGAAAATCTAACTATGGTTATATAAAAGACTAAGTCATTTTTATCAATTTTTATTCATTTCTGCACATATTAT
This sequence comes from Otolemur garnettii, assembly GCF_000181295.1. Taxonomy (NCBI): domain Eukaryota; kingdom Metazoa; phylum Chordata; class Mammalia; order Primates; family Galagidae; genus Otolemur; species Otolemur garnettii. The sequence goes on along the minus strand of NW_003852406.1, from coordinate 34,148,825 downwards.
CTCCTATGTATACCAATCATTTTATATCTCAGCAATTACTATATGTTACATTTGATTATATTACTTACCCTATGCAAAGACTTCACAATTTGTTCTTTGCCTAGCAGCTTATGTGCTTTAGCTTTAAAAAACAAAGAACACTGCTCCTCACTTCCCTAATGGGTAGGCTCACAGACCACAGTATAATGATACCTTCCATTTTATTCACCCATTGAATAGTTAAGTGTGAAATTTAAAGAAAAAGTATGTTTCATCTATTGAAGTATGTACACTGATTGTTAATGACATCACTCTTATAAAAGTGTTTTATATTAAGACATGCCTATTCAGCTACTTTATATAATTAATGGAAAGAATGTACCAGACTGAGCAATAGTGAGAGCCCAGCTCTACTAAAAATGGAAAAAAAACAGTTGGGTGCTGTGGCAGGCACCTGGAGTCCCTGCTACTTGGGAGGCTGTGACAAGAGGATCACTTCAGCACAAGAGTTTGAGGTTGCTGTGAGCTATGGATGACACCATGGCACTCTACCTAGGGCAAAAGAGTGGTGAGACTCTGTCTCAAAAAAAAAAAAAGAAAAAATGTAATCCTATACATAAAATTGATTAACAAAAGAAAATATAGAAATAATATCTACCATCAAGATAGCCTATTTTTAAAAAAATAAAGATCCCCAAAAGTAATAGGGTATTTTAAAATCAGACAGGCTTTTAACTGGGTGAGGTGGCTCATGCCTGTTATCCTAAAACTTGGGAGGCTGAGGCAAGTAGATTGCCTGAGCTCACAGGTTCAAGACCAGCCTGAGCCAGAACAAGACTCCCACCTCTAAAAATAACCAGGCCTGGCTCGGCGCCTATAGGTCAACCGGCTAAGGCGCCAGCCACGTACACCTAAGGTGGCGGGTTCGAATCCCCAG
>NW_003852406.1:34099007-34147685 GCF_000181295.1 Otolemur garnettii | reverse complement strand
GTCCCAGCTACTTGGGAGGCTGAGGCAAGAGAATTGCTCGAGCCCAACATTTAGAGGTTGTCAGCAACAGAAGGTATATGCACTTCCTTCAAGCTGAGAAGGCTACTTGGGAGGCTGAGGCAAGAGAATTGCTTGAGCCCAACATTTATAGGTTGCTGTGAACGACGATGCAGCAGCACTCTACTGAGGGGCGACAAAGACTATCTCAAAAAAACAAAAAAGAAAGAAAATTAGATAGGCTTTTGTCCAGCTTACACTCTTCCAAATCAGTTGTCAGCAACAGAAAGTATATGCACTTCCTCCATGCTGGAAGCTTCAGAGAAGCAGGTCTCCTCTGTAGTTGCCATAGAGTGGATGAGCCTATCTTATTCTGAGGTGCAGAATCAGTAGTCATCTGCTTACAGATGAAAGCTCTATCCTCCACTTTTATTAGTATGAAAGTAGTATTTGGCTTCTCCATCTGGTAACTCTTTTGCTTCATAGGTTAGTTCAGAACTTGAATGGAGAAGATGGTTGCTATTTATTTCACTTTCTCAAAGACTCACTATTCTCAGTAGTTTTAACTCATTTTAGGATAAGAAAGGACCAATGCCAACTAAATGTGACTGACAAATGTGACATAATGTTTATTGAATGGCATCCTTTTTTATATATATTTTGTGATACAGAAAACTAATTAAGTGGCTGAATTTGGTCAGGAATCCAGGTCTATTAAATATTAATCTAGCAAATAGTCCTTTTTTTGGAACTATATACTACTAATTTGACCAAAGAAAAAAGTTCTTTCCTGTAAGAACTGTTCAGGTAAGTTTAGTAGCACACGAAAGTTATAATTTAGTATTGATTTTAAAGCTGGAAGCGTTTGTCTTTTGGCTTCTTCATTTTTGAAATGGCAAGTTACCTTTATAGGTTGGGACAGTGTCCAACTTTCCTTTTTTAATTTGTTGTCTTTCCAGAGGCTGGACTATTGCCACAGGCTGTACTTTGTAGGAATAAAAATCTTGTTTATAGGTGGTATCAAGATCAATCTTCCCCTGCTTTGGTTTATATTCTTCTGGCATGTGGCGAGGCTGTTTGACTATTTCATAAGGACGATAATCCGACCTGAAATATATAAATTTAAAACATAGCCTTACAGGTTCTTTTAGTTCTAATTATTTCAGTGAGTTATTGAAAATTCAAAGGCTTTTTTTCACGGGAAAAGTCTGAGAAGATATTAAGATGGTAATAGTTGATAAAGTACTTGAAAAAAGTTATTGAATTCCTTTATAAGGTCCTATCCAGTAACTAAATATCTCTAGGAAAGTATGTCAAAAATTCTAGTTTTCAAACAGCATTTTGAGAAATGCTTAGTTAACAGGCTCATAAGTTAAATAAATACACAAGTAACTGAATTTTAATTAACCTGTGAGGAAATCTCAGGTAAACGATTTAATGAACCTGTATACCACCCTGGGTACACTTTGTCAAAATCCTTATTCTTTATAAAGATGCTAGCACACTACTGGGCATGCTTTCTTCATCCTAAAGTCCTGCTCTTTCTGCTCATTGTTACACAGTTAGTAACTCTGGCCATTAGAGGTAAATCACATTCATAGTACAGACTAGTACAGTCATAAGTCTTACTCATCTTGGGATGTTCCACCAGCCCTTGACATGGAAGGAGGCCAGAGGGCAGTTTTATAACATTATGCGACAAAGGATGTGTTGAAGACACTGAGGTCGTCTGGTGGATCAGCCTGAGACTGATCAAAATGCTTAGGTTCAAATCCTTGCTCTGTCACTGGCTATATTAAACTGTCTATAACTCAGTTGCCTTATATATAAAATGGGACAATATCTGCTTCACAGAGTTGTTTTAGGGATACATACATATGTTTAGAAAAAAGAATGCTTGGTACATATTACTATGTTAAAGCTACTATCCTATTATTACTCCAAGTCTACACAGATTGCTTTTATCTTGTGGACTCTGTTGGCATGTCACTCACTCACTTTATGCTTAAAGTATCATGTTCTACCATTATTTTCTCATCCCCTTCAACCTACCTTTTTAATCAACTTCTGTCTAGTTTTCAGCACTGACACTTTCCTAATACAGCTCTAAAGTTCACAGGGACTGCCATGTGATCAAATCCCTCAGATATTTTTAGTCCTCTCCTGACTTGACCTCTCCAGCAGTAACTGACATTACAGTCCACTCTATTTCTAGGAAATTCTCTTTCCTGCCTTCCTATTTCTTCTGTCTCCTATGCAACTTCCTCCACCTGTACTTGGAAATCAATGTTGGAGTTCCTCCAGACTTGAACCTACACACGCTCCTCTCCTCATCCATTGTTCACCCCTGAGAACAACTCCTATACTCCCAGAGCTTCAATTACTCCCTATACAGAAGTGACTCTCAAATTTAAATCTCAGCTTAGACATTTTCTCTGGGTTCCACACCAGTATCTACAATACTTTCTTGGATATTTGTTGGTACCTCAAAACCCAGTATGCTCAGTTGATAATAGTATCAACGATTTTCCCCCCAAAATCTGGTCCTTTTTGCTTGTTCCCCATTCTAGTGAATGGCATCACATAGTCAGAAACCCAGGACTCACATTTTATACCTCATCTCTCTCCCATATCTAGCCTATCATTGACTCTGGCAATTTTGCCGCCTAAATCTCTCTTAAATCCAAACACTTTTCTCCATCTCTGTCAGCACCATAATTTTCAAAGCTTTCGTAACAGTTGAGTCGCTTCAACAGCTTCCTGAACTCTCTGACCTGCCTCCACTCTGGTACTCTTTTCTCCACAGTGTGACAATTGTAATCAATTCACATGTAAATCAGATCAGGTCATTTGTGCTCTCATATCCCCCTTGCCTCTACCTTATCCCCTTTATACTCCTTGACCCCCAAACCCAAAACTACCCTCAAAAAAAAAAAAAAAGAAAAGAAAGAAAAAAATAGAAGCAAACCTTTGAATGGCTTCTTACTGCTCTAAGGATAGAGGTAACAGAATATGGCCTAAAGGCTGTCTGGCCTCCTTCATCAGCTTCAACTCTCACTGTGCTTCCTTTCTTTCTCTACTGTAGCTGGCAGACCTTGAGAATTTCCCACTTCCCACCTCCCTTCCTGATACATACTACTCTCTCTGCCTGGAATGTACTTCCTTCCCCTCTTGATCCAGTTAATTGCTTAACCTCCTTCAAGGTTTAGCTCATTTTCTCTGATAAAATTCCGGTTATCAAGGTACCCTGAACCTGTCCTTCATAAATTGGGTGATGTTTTTGACTGCCACCTCCACTAGACTGTTTCCTCACCAGCATAGTGATACAGTGCTTCATGCTTAGTAAGGGCTTAATAATGTCTTTATTTAAAGAATGTATAATAGTAGAAATCACATACCTCTGCTTCCCAAGACATCTGAATTGTCCTTTGCTCTTCCCAAATACCAGCTAGAGGGGAACAGGCTAAAAGACCATTAGGGGGTGAGAGAATCAGGGAGAAAAAGGCAGAGAGAAAGCTTAGAAGTCTCTATTTCTCTCATTAGATAGAATACCTAATAGGTCAGTATTAGAAAGTACACCTCTAAATCCAGAGCAACTTCCTATGAAGAAGTAGTAGAGGGTGAATACATTCTTTATTCATCTGATATATCTTGAAACATTTGGTATGTCCAGAATCCTATTCCTCAGAGCAGACTTCCTGCCAACTCTGGTAGTCACCTAATTGTGCTACAACTGTACTGCTATTAAAAGATCCAAAGTTTGTACAGATTCACACATCTCTTTACACAGAAAAGTACAGAATGATACCTTATTCTTACATACAGATAAATCCACTTTTATTACCTAGTCAACATGTCAAGATGAGGAAATCAAGTTAAGAATTCCAAGGACATGGCTTTTAGAAATATAGTGTATATATTAATATTTAAGTAAAATAATAAATAAATCCACCTAAATGGCAAAAAGATACAAAGAGTTCCAAAAAGCTAAGTCCAAATGAAAAGTTTAGGCTTAAGGGAAATTTGCCTATCACACACTGAACATACATTGGGTGTCACTGTGTGGTACGAGGCACTGTACATTATATAAATACAAGACTTATGTAAATGGAATGCTGAGATAACAACAGACGTGCTTCCTGCTTTCAAGTGCCACTGAAACTTATCTAATGATAACTTATAGAACAATGCTTTGAGAGCTTATGAAGAATTTTAGTTAAAATTGAAAATGGGTCAGAGAAGGATTCTCCAAGTGAAAATTTAATTGAGATCTACTGATTGAATAGGTATTAACTAGGGGAAGAAAGAATATAGCATTTCTTTCTTCCATGAAAGCAGGAAGCATGTCTGTTGTTATCTCAGCATTCTATTTTCAGAAGCCTAGTATTAATAACAATGCCTAGTAGCACACAATAGGCACCCAGTGTTTGTTCCAGACTAGGAAAATAGTACTTTGGAAAGCTCTAAGTAAAGGAAAACATGTCATTTTTCAAGATAATAAAAAATGGCCTATGGGATGGGAGTATAAGACAGTGAAAAAAGCATTAAAGTAAAAATAAAATAGAGAAACAAGTAGGGAGCAAACTATACTCTGGTAAAAAGTCTGCTCTATGCTACATATAATGAGAACATTCAGGATTATTTTAAGCAGAAAGGTGATAGGATTAGATCTGCATTATAAAAAATCATTGTGGCAGGTTAAAGTATTAAAAACAGATCAGCTTAGAGAAACTAGAGTAGACAAGACACAAATACAACAATTAGAAAGCTACTGCATTCCTTGAGGTAATAGCAATACTGGAAAATTATTTTCGGAGGTTAAAAATAAAATCAATAGAACTTTCTATTTCCTTTCTTTCTTCTCTTTGTGAACCTAATTCTCACCTTTTTGTTCTTCTTCAGTTGTGACTTAGTTTCTTGCTTATTAGATTGGTTCAACTTAAATCAACTAAATAGTTCAATTTAAATAGTTAGAAAATAGTTAAGTGTTTACTAGTTAAGACCAGAATAGTTGGGAAGAAAATAAGTAAAGTAAATATTTAATAGTAGCTAAATATTTACTTAAATGTAGTTATTGCTTCCATTTTACCACGGGATGCTTGAAATTCTTGCTTGGGTTTAAGACTTTGAGGTGGAAGAACATTGGCATACATAGGATATTTTTCCAAATATTCAGTTGTGGGGCAAAACACACCAGAGTTTTCATAAATCTTTGCGGTTCCATGTGGACAATGATGGTGCCTGTGCAAACAAATAAACTGAAAGATTATTTTATCTTAAAAAAACACTGTATGTGGTAATTTCATTCCAATAAGAGACCTTCAATAAACTCTAAATTTACTAAGAAACAAAAACTCTACAAGGATATCTATAAAAATAAAAATAATGAAAAAATTATGATATAGCCTTATATGGTGGAAACTCTGATTTTGTTCTCATAATTTGTGTTTTGTTATACTATAGAAGCTGAAAAGTTAACAAGGGAATTTCTGATACCCTTGCAGACAGGTTCTACACACAATTTAGGCTTTATATACTAGATTTATTCACATAGGACTTTGATTCATAATGGAGGTGCCTAAGGAGAGAGGCCAGGCAACATTCATTTGCTTGCTTACACTGTGGTAGAGGCACAGAGAGACTGGAGCCAGTAGTTAGATGGCATTCTGAATTGCAAGGTGGTTTCCTGACTTGACAGATTTCTTCTGAAGTTGGCATAAATAAGGAGTTCTGGATGGAGTCAACAGTTCTGTTGCAGGTAGTGTCAGTCCAGTTCCGTGGTGAGATTTCTGGGAATTTTCCTGGAAGCTTATTTTGAAAATCATTTCTTCAGTTCTTCCAAGTGAATTATTTATACTCCTTAATAAATTTTTTTTGCCTAACTAACCATAGTAGGTTGTGTTGTCCATAATAAGAGCACTGAACAATGTATCATATAAGCTAATTGTATGTAGTTGGAGAATAAGGTTGGCTTTTGAAAGATAATGAGATTGTAAACAGTAATAGATTATAGAATAGTAGCACAAAATACTGTTATTCTTTCTTTTTTTTTTTTTTTTTTGGCTGGGGCTGGGTTTGAACCCGCTACCTCCAGCATATGGGGCCAGGTGCCCTACCCTTTTGAGCCACAGGTACTGCCTAACTCTGTTATTCTTAATTAAAAAAAAAAAAACCCAAAAAAACCTAAGCAAATGTAAAACAAGTCTTAAAGAACATCTCTTATCTATGGGGGGAAGTATCATGAAGGATTTTTATTATATTATAGATTTTTTTTGCTTAGGTTGTTATACCATGCCTTATGTATATTTATTGCATAATTACAGAAAAAAGAAGAGCCTTAAAGAACTAACAAAAACTGAAATAAGGAAACAAAAAAGTTAAGTCAGACCATTCTAAAATATAAGGTTTCTGTAGTCTGTAGACGCCTGGCTATTTTTGTTTGTTTGTAGTTGTCATTGTTGTTTGGCAGGCCCAGGCTGGATACCAACCTGCCAGCTCCAGTGTATGTGGCTGGTACCCTAGCCGCTGAGCTATATAGGTGCTGAACCAAAATAAGGGGTTTTTGCCTGGAAGTTGCCACATAAAGACTTACAGTATAGGAAAGAATGAAGAGGTGGTGCCATAAGTTATCTAAGAAACTTCAATTGTCAGTCAGAGTCAGTAGTATCTGCTGACAATGGAGACTGTGGAAAATTGTTGAACTGATAGTGTCACACAGGTTCGTAGACTCTTGGAAGAATTAGAGGTGGTGTACACAGGCCCATGCATAGAAAGAAGTTCATCAGAATATAGCTGCACTCAGTTACAAGAATCAAGTCAAAATTTTGGGATTTGTCATTTTAGTTTTATTTCTATCAAAGCAATACATTCACAATGTAAAAAATCTAACAGTGCTGAGGAGTTACAATGGTTAAAAAAAAGGCTCTTGTTCCAGCATTTCCAATCCCCAGAGCAGCTTTTAAAAACTCATTTCTGCTTTTTAGTTTTCTGGAAACTTCATCTGTAACACTTGTTTATAAACTTTTGAACATCTTGATTTATCAGTTTATCTTCCTAACTTCCAAGTCTTAACATAAAAGATGAAGATTTAATTATACCACTCCCCACTGTTATATGGTCATTCATTCATTCAGCAAGTACTTAATAAGCAATAACTAGGGCATCAGGGATATAGCATTAAGAGAGAAAATTCAGAAAGTTCCCTGCTCTCATTGAGCTTACATCCTGGGGGAGGGCAAAGAGTAGCCAATAACAAACCAGTCAGAGAAATACGTAGTATGTAAGGGCAATGGAAAAATGAAGCAGGGAAGTAGGACAGAGAATATGGGACGGGACAGGACAGGAAGGTTGCAATTTTTAATAGTGTGATGTTGGAGCAAACATCTGAATGAAAAGGATTTTTCATTTGATTACATGTGTCTTAATTAAAACATTTAAACCCCCCCTTCTTATTTCAGGTTAATGTGAGGGTACAAACAACCAAATCACAGTATTTGAATTTGTTAGGTAGAGTCCCTCTTGTACCCAAAAGATGTGCCATACACTCTTACATTGTGCCCATTCAGTGGAAGCACCCCAAACTTCCCTCTCCTCTCCTTTGGGCCCCCTCCCCCTGACTTGAATTGAAATGAGTTTTTCTCCTATGTGGGTGCGGTCATCTACTGGGTTTATATTGAGTACATGAGATATATGCTTTTTCATTCTTGTGATACTCCTCCCTTGTTATAATTCCACAAACTTTAAACATTTCTGGATACCTTACTTTGCAAGGTGAGGCTGTTAGCGGCTAAACACTTTTCTTTGATTTTCCTCCTTTGTAAAATGATGGAGAAAATTATTAGTTTCTAAATATTTTTCTCTAATTTTTCTCCTTCCTTTCACATCCCTTTTTTTGCCAGTTATCTTTTTATATTTATTACCTATTACTTGTTTAGATTTTGTCTTTTAGCACAATGAAATAGCCATGCTTTATATATAGGCTCTTTTTAAAAGTCTTAAACCAGTTTAAAAACCCATGTAATTATGTTTACATTACAATGACTATGATCACACAGTTTAATGCTGGGCCATTGAACATAGAGGGACTTTCTTTTCCTTCCAATGGTTCAACATCATGACTCTAAGGGCATTCAAAGTAAAAGTTCCTAGCCTCAAAATTAAGTAAATTATCTTTTCATGCTATCAATTATTAAATACTTTAAAAATCATCCTGAATTGTACTTCGCTTCATTTTGAATCATAATTTTATTGTACAGTTTTTCATTTCTCTAAATTTCTAGTATTTTAATCTCTCTCACATTCTTTGTATTTTACAAACATTCAAGACATTCAAACTTTCTAGTATAGCATCTAATTTATTGACTTTTCTGCTTTCATGGTAGGTTTCTATAGTTGGGAGTCTTAGCTTTCCCTGGACAACTAATTTAGTTAAAAATGCATCTTCTTCTCTCTTTAGGGGCAGGTGTCAGCTGCCTGTGGTTTATTTGGCAGAGACAATTGTAGGAATAAGAGATGAAAAAGCCAAACAATATAGGTGCTTTCAATTTAGACTCTGAATTAATCTTTCTCAAAACACCCTACCCATTTACCCTCTACTTAACCTGTGAACATAGGTGTCTCTCAGGCGCTACTTGGCAGACAGGCTCCCATGTATACTTCAGAACATTTACTTCAGTGTATCTCTGTGTTCTTATTTCCCAAAAATTGTTGACCTCTCATCTGTTAGTGAGTCTTCCTCCCATTCTCTTCAATACTATGAGTTTATTTCTACCTGTGTTTTTAAATTTTATTTCAGGAGATCCTATGAAGGGAATGAAGGCATATGTTCTTGTTATTTGCCACCATGGATATTAGGCACAAGTCAAATGACTTTCTATCCTTTTCAACTCCATTCTTTCTCTCACCTTCCCCAGGAGTTTCAGATTGCAGTGACCTATGATAATGCTACTGCATTCTAGCACAGGCAAGAGAGCAAGACCCTGTCTCAAAAACAATGTGTATTCAATATTAAGTAGAAACTAGAAGATCAACTACTACAGGCCCGTATGAGAGAAGGGGAGAAGTGGAATGGGGGATAGGGGTTTTGGTAAGTATATGGCATACTTCCTGGGTGAAAAATCAACTACAACTGGCACTTTACAAACCTAGATAATGTAACTTAATCTTGCATACCCTCATATTAATCTGAAATTTTAAAAAGAGGGAAAAAGGGATTTTTTTTTTGGCTTGGTTTTTCTGGCAGATTGCATTGGCAGCATGTATTCTTGCAGTGTGTATGCTGCCTTTTTGAATGTTCTTTTTAATCTTGGCCTTTTCAGTCTTTTTTTTCGTTATCACATTTCTTGGCATCCCTACTAAGTTCTTTTGCAGCAAACTTCAAGTTAACTAAGTGTCCATATTCGCCAGGGTCCCACAGCTTTTGTCTGGAGGCTGTGGCCTTCTGTACCTTTTAAACTACATCTAATTACAAACTGATTATTATGAGACTGGTAAAGTAACTGCTTTCCATCAAGATGTGGCTGTTTTTCCTTTGAAGGGACTGACATATTCATATTTATTTCGCAAATAATAATCTACTCTCTGGGTCAACAGTGAAGCTCAGAAAGTAAAAGACTGTTTCCAGGAGGTGGAAAGTCGTTAAGCAGGATTCACAGACCAATTCTGGGTTTCAGGATGAGGACTGTTGCACTACTTTTTCAGTATGATCCCCAAAAAGTGCTGCCTGGATGGGAACAGAAACCTGCTCAGCTAGGCGGCTGAAAAGCTGGGGATGGTACCAAGTGTTAATAGGGGTTGCAAACGCGGGACTTCGCGCACCACTATTTAATTTTTTTTTCTTTTGGTATAATTTCCATTCTTCCGGTCGGATCAGACCCCACCACTTACCAGTCTTCCAGAGTTGGCTGATCCACAAGGATTACCTACCCGGCGCGGGTGGCATTGTAGTTTGTTTGCATCCTTGGCTAGAGCCCCTCAGGGACTACAAAGATACGTTTTACGCCTCGCGGTGGCCGGCGGGTGCGAAGCTAGCATTAGTGGGTCCAGATAGAGGGGACCGGGCTGCGCCCTCGGCCTTGGGTCTCCGGTGGGCGGCCACTCTCAGGGTCCCCGAGGGCGGGCTGCGTCCACTGAGGTCCTAGCTCGGCCCCCACGCCCCGGCCCGCCGCTACCGCAGCCGTTTCTTACCCGCACGTACAAATTTGACACAAACACCAGCTCCGCATGTTCTCGGCTCGCAAGGCGCCTGCTGCCGCGCCTCAGCGAAAGCTGCTTCTCCACCTACTCGGCGCCGGCCTTCGTCAAGGCAACCTCGGGATCCTGGGAGACGGACGCGGCGCCGGCTTCCGTAGCGACTGAGACGCGCGCGGGTCAAAGGTCGAGCGTCAGCCGACCCCGCCCCCTCGGGAGTCTGGACACAGATTTCTCGGCGACTCTTCCGCGCAGTGTGTGTCTGGGCCCGGAAGGTATGAGCTGGGCTGGTGGGCGGCCGGGACCGGTCAGTGCGGCCCCACGCGGCGGGGGGCAGGGGTGGCGTCCCCCTCTGCCAGCTTCTGGACGAAGCTGGGGGATTTGGGTCGCCGCAGTGGTGCGGCGGGAACCGGGGACTAGGGGCGAATCCGGGCGGCGAGCGGCTGTCGCCAGAACCGTCTCTTCCGATGCAGGGCCCGGGCGGCGGCTCCTCTGCATGGACCCAGGATCCTCAAAAGGAAAGCAGGTCTCCCCAGAAATGAATGGAATGTTGAAGTTTTTCTTTTTCATGTGGAAAAAAGTGAAAGGCCTGCAGTGCACCTGCTGGGATATAAGCACGTGACCCAAAACTTTATTCGGGTTCTGTAGGCAGAAACGGGCGTTTCACCAGAAGGATATCATGAGGGATTTGGGGAAAGGCTGAGAGAGGAAGGGAGAGGTGTCAGCATCTTCTCTCCCTCCGGAGTAGAACTTTGCCGGGACGTAGTCGTTGGCCTGGAGGACCTTATCCGAGTGCCTGTCCACTGGCAGGGTTACTGGTGTCACTGTGCACCCAGCCCCTATGAGCTGCGTGATTCATCGCAGCTGTCGGACCCGGAAGGACAAAACTCCATTAAGTGTAGCCGTGATACCATACTGTAATGTTCAAGGTGCATTTGGGCCTGAGTGGGCATATCCTATCAATAAACGTTCATTTGGTTCTTAGTTAAGGTATCTGAGAAGTCTTGTCAGCTCCCAGGATTTGATTTTTTTTTTTTAACCCCTGACCTTTATTCCCTGGGAAATTTGTAATACGTGTTTAATTTTTAATCACAGGAAATAAGTAGCCATGGTACTCAATAGTTTGGATAAGATGGTTCAACTCCAGAAGAACACTGCCAACATCAGGAATATCTGTGTTTTGGCTCATGTTGACCATGGTAAGAATTCCTTTTTAAATGATGTGTTTTCATTAATGGGGAGTATGTCTCTACATGTCTCAGTGGAGTGAAGCTGTGGGCAAGTTGGCAGTGATGTTTGCTAAGAAAGAAGTAAGTCTTACATCACAGTCTTCTGTGATGTTAGAGAAACATGCTTGCTGTAAAGCATTTGGAATAAACGTGGCTAGTGATTGGGATTCTTCTATGTAGTATCACATTGTTTTTCAAATCAGAACTTGAGTTTTTGCTTTTGAAATGTCCTCAGAGCCTGTGTTACATGATTCATCAGATATTTATTTGTTTACTTATTTTTTGAGACAGAGTCTAACAGTGTTGCCCTTGGTAGAGTGCTGTGGTGTCACAGCTCACAGCAACCTCACACTCTTGGCCTTAAGCAATTCTCTTGCCTCAGTCTCCCAAGTACCTGGGACTACAGGCGTCTGGCACAATGTCTGGCTATTTTTCTGTTGCAGTCGTCGTTGTTTAGCTGGCCCGGGCTGGGTTCAAATCTGCCACTGGCGCCATAACCACTGCGCTTGGGCACAGACCCTCCTCGGATATTTATTGAACATCTGCTAAGTTCAAGATATTTTACTAAGCATGTCAGGAGGTAGAGATTTATGAGTAGGGAACCAGCCCAGCAGTAGAGATTTTAAGAGTGAGATAGGGAAAAATGAGATAAACATGAGGAAAAAGATAGACTGCGACAGTTGGGAGAACTAGAAGGTTAGGAAACTAGGAATGGTTAGGAAAAGGCTGCATAGCATAATTTTCATTGGAGATGCTGCCTGACAGAGGGCTCAAGATGACATATGGGGACATTACAGGTGTCAGCAAAGGAAGAAGGAAATACATGTGGTCCCAGCCCAGCGCTTGGGAAGGGCAGAGTTACCTCTAGTACCCAGGCTGGAGTGCAATGGCACAATCATGGCTTACCATAACTTGAACTCCTGGGCTCAAATGATCCTTCTGCCTCAGCCTCCTGAATAGCTAAGAGTACAAGAGTGTGCTTCAAGCAATCCTGCTTCTTGGTATTTATTTACATTCTTGGAAGATCCATGCTTGCTGTGTCTAGAATGAATTCTGTTTTACTGGGTAGCAAGAAATTGGTGCTCTAGAATTATATGCTGATACATTATACAGGGCAGCCATGGTGTTCATGCGCACAGTTTAAAATTGCACATGAACTTTATGGCCCCCCTGTATCTACATGGCAAACAGCATAGCATTAAAAAGGTCTTCAGGTTCCTACTGATTAGTCTGATTTGAACTATTACACAGATTCTAAGCTTGCTTTGCTGAGTTTCCTAGAGTGCAGTAAAGATTTGTCCTGAAGGAAAAATCCTCCTTTTGTTGCTCCAACCTTGCTGTAATAATTATGTATACCCATGGTATTGTTTAAACAAAGTTACCTGTTCATATCACATGAAATTGTGTAGACTTTAGTTGTATAATAAAACTAAATTAAGGTAACTATAAATGTATACTAAGTTTACAAAGAGATTCTTTTGTTATAAAGTGGCTTTCTAGGTTGGGTCTGAACACTGGGTTTCATTGGTAAAATGAAGTTTACCAATGGTAGCTACAGTGTAGTTGATGCTCTCCACAGGCTATGTTGCAAATAGTAGGAAATATAGGTAGATTTCCTGAATTTCTTTGCTAAATAAGGATTTTCTTGTCCTTTTGTTGTTGTGTGCTATTAAGGGCTTAAGTTTATTAGCATGATTAGTGATATGAATATGGGGTGATTGATGTAATAATTATGATAAACTTTATCAGATTCTTATAGGACAGATGGTAGTAACTGAAAGTTGGATTCGCAGATTGGCATGGTGGTTTGCTTCATCACTTGAAAGTCTTCATTTTCTCTATATACAGTCTGCTTCAATTTAAGAAAAATTATGTGTTTTTTAAATAAAAGTTGCTTGACAGCTTTCCAGATGAGGTTGATGAGATGCACAGGGATCTATTAGAGACAAGGTTGCAACACTGTAGAGCACTAGTAGCATGTGTGTCCTTCCAGGTCATATTTCTGTTCAAAAATCTAAGAAGAGTCTTTTGTCACCAGCATAGGTAAATAGGAAATCTTTGCTAAACCACTTCTTACAGATACTAAATCTATAGGAACAAATCCCTCTCCCTTTTAAAGAAAACATAGATTTGAGTTAATGTTGTTATTTTATTTTAACAGGAAAAACTACTCTGGCTGACTGTCTTATATCTAGCAATGGAATAATCTCCAGCCGCCTAGCAGGCAAGGTATATTGTTGTATTTGATAAATATATGTTGCATTTCAATATTAGCTATACTGCAACCATTTGCTATATCTTTTAGAAATCCCAAAAAAGTATAAAACATAGTTCTTGCATCTAAATCACTGCTAATCCATTTAACAAGGTAAAATAGATGGTGAAAAAAGTTGCTTCTGTCTTGCTTTTTTTTGCTTTATATTAATATTTAGTAAGTGCAAAAGTGAGTTTTGAAAAAGTCAAATGATGATTGTGGAAAATTTCACCATGAGATTCTTTACAGGTAGATGAATTGGTTTGTTTAAGGAGAAGGCAGAGAAAACATTAGGTAGTGGGAGGTAAAATGTATACAAACGCAAATTTGTGTGTTGTGCTTGATTTGAGGGGAGCATTTGCCCAGAGACCAGTGGGAGAGAAATCATGCTGGTATAGAGAAGGTATAAGATGATAGAAGACTTTGAAAGTTAACTTAAGTAATCTGAGTCCAAAAGGAAGCCTTCCTAAGCCTGAGGGTCGTGATGAAAATAGCATTTTAGGAAATAAAATTAAAGAGATCTTTATTTCTAGCTGTGAGTTAAAAGAACTTGGACTATTACTTGGTAGTAGAAAAAAATTAATAATAATAAATAATAAATAATAAAAATAATAAAAATAAATTAATGATGTAGAAAACAGACATTTTTAGAAAGAATTAATGAAGCCAAAAGGTTGTTCTTAGAAAAATCATTAACATAACCAACAAATACAGTAGAATAATGGTGGACACTTGTCCTTGTATATTTAAAGAGTGAACCCTAATATAAGGTATGGGCTTTAGTTAATCATAATATTTCAGTATGGGTTCATAAGTTATAATAAATGTGTTATACCAAACACTAATACAAAATGTAAATAATAGGAGAAACTGGGATTGGGAGAGAAGGGGTTATGTGGGAACCTCTAATTTCCAGTCAGTTTTTCTGTAAAATTTAAATTGCTCTAAAAATAGAAAGTTTATTAATTAAAAAAAAAATACTAGCAATATAGACAAGTCATGCTTATCTTGACCAGAAAACTTTTTGTTTTGTTTTTCATTAACATTGTTGAGGAACATTTGGTATTTATGAGTCCTAATGTGACTTATGTACTCGGGAAATCTACAAAGTACATATAAATATTTTTGACTGGCCAAAAAAATACAACTGACAAATATCCGTAACATTGATGAAAAAGAAAAGAGGAGGCAGAAGAAGTGATATTAGTTTAGAAAAATGCTGTAGAGATTAATAAGGTAATAATAGGACATAATGAATAAGTTTAGGGCAGTGAACTTAAAAGTGGTAAAATGGAAGCCTGTGCTGGAAAACAGAAAAATCTTCTTGGAGAATAGAGAGACAGATAGTGATAAAATGATGCTGGTGATGAGGGTGCTATCACCATAAGCCCTTGCTATATATTGGACCCTGTGCTTTACATCCATTTTCTCATTTAATTCTCAAACAATTCTAAAGAATTAATTTTTTTTTCCATTTTATCAGTCATAAAACTGAGACCAACAAAAATTAAACAATGAGGTGGTGCCTGTGGTTTAAAAGAGTAAGGCACCCGCCCCATATACGGGAGGTGGTGGGTTCAAACCCGGCCTCAGCCAAAAACTGCAAAAAAAAAAATTTAAACAATGAACCCAAAACTTCACAGCAGGGAAGAGGTTGGAGTAAGAATTCAAATCCAGTGCAAAGTATGGTGGTTCCATTGCCGGTTACTTATCAGTGGAACAAGGAGTAAATGGATATAAAAGTGTTCCCTGAGTCTGTAATACAGTAGCTTAAGAACTCAGATCCTTTTCTTGTTTGACCTAACTTTTGTGACTTCGTATCTGCTGCAGTCAGCCAGACTATAAATTCACTGAGGTGGCTATGAGCCTTTTGTTTTATCTTTGCATCCCTAAATAGAGTATAGAAACCACTGTACTCTATAACAGACACTGCTGATTGATTTATTGAATCATTTATTTATTCTACAAGTATAGTAGAACCTCCATAGCTGACCGCCTCCTTAAGTTGACCTTTTTGTTTGTTTGTTTGCTTTTGAGACAGAGTCTCATTCAGTCTCCTGAGTAGCTGTCACAACACCTAGCTAGTTTTTCTGTTTAGTAGAAACAGAGTCTCACACTTGCTCAGGCTGGTCTTGATCTCCTGAGCTCAAGAGATCCACTCACCTTAGCCTCCCAGAGTGCTAGGATTACAGGTGTGAACCACAGCAGCTGGCCTAAGTTGACCTAATTTTCATGGGTCAGACATGCACCACTTGTATGTATCAGCACATTAGGCCTAGTTCCTTTTGTTGATCACCTGCAAATGTTTACCAGTTTGTTGTGGTCCTTTGGATAGTCAACTTACAGAGGTTTGTTCTACTGTATTTGTAATGGCTTCCAATGCACCAGGCCCTGTACTATAACTAATATTAAAAAGTAAATAGACTCACAAGAATGCAAACATGTTGGTGATTATTGTGGCTGGATTATGAATTCATGGGCATTTTATTGTTATCCTGCGAGTTTTGTGTATGTTTGAAAGTTTCCATAATAAAAAATTATTCATTAAAAAAAAGAAAAAAATGCTTCTGAAAGAAAAAGTGGTGAAATGGGAAAAATGCCTGGAAAATGGTAACTTGACTTCACATTATCATAAACGAACATCTGCATTTTTAATAGACTATCATTTGGAGTCCAGAAGAAATAGAAAACTTGAATTATTCTGTAGTCATTTAAGAAATTGAATTGGGCTGGATGCAGTGGCTTATGCCTATAATCCTAGAACTTCTGAAAGCCATAGTGGGAGGATCCCTGGAGGCCAAAAGTTCAGGACCACTCTGTGCAACATACCAGTACCTTATCTCTACCAAAAAAAGGTTAGCCAGCTACTTGATAATCTTGTCTTGTCTCAGCTACTTATGAGGCTGAGGAAGGAAGATTTCTTGAGCCCAGGAGTTTGAGTTTGTGGTGAGCTATGATGACACCACTGTACTCTAGCATGGCAACTAAATGAGACCCTGTCTCAAAACCAAACAAAATTGAATTGACTGGCAAAAGTCTTTCCACAAAGAAAGTGTTCAGATGGTTTAACTGTCTAGTTTTACCAAATATTTGAGGAATATATAATTTCAATTCTACTGGAGCCATTTTGGGACTTGGGAGAAAAAGCCCACAACAGGAAATAGTCTTTGTCTTTGAATATAGCATAACTTTGACACCAACAGTCCAGTAAGAATAAACAAAACAAGAAAGTTGCATGATAACTTTATGGCTATGGGCATAAAAATTATAATCCTCTTTAACAAACTGAATCCAGCATTGCATTAGGTCATCCAATATGAAATGTTCAATTTCGAATCAAAAGTTGAGTACAGTGAATTTAAAATATCCACCTAAACTGTCAACGCAGTTTTGTTCTTACTGGTAGCTTGTTTATACCAGCAACAAAGAAGCCTGGAGAGCAAGTGACCATGAAATCCCAAAAGGCGTTTTCGATAGCTTATTGAGAATTAAATATTCAATTCACTTGTAAGAAGTGATCCAAAGCCTGGAAGAAGTGGTAGTTGATTGGTGCAAGGTCTGGTGAATACCAGATCACTTTGTCTCTGTGGATGACAGAGAGTTTCCAAGTCCAGCTCTTGTGGTTTAAGCAGAGTTGTTTGTATGAAATGTGGTCAAGCATTGTCTTCCGAGAGGATTGACTTGTCTCTGTTGACCAATCTTGGTTGCTTAATCACAAGCATCCTCATCATTTTATACAGTGGGTTGCAGCAGACATCTCCTTAACTGATTGACTGAAGCTGTAGTGGGTAATACCAGTGCTGGACCACCATACACACACCATTGGCTTTTTTTGATTGAATATGCAGTTTTGGACTGCATGTTCAGTCAAAGAAATTGGCACTTTTTTATCCAACCATAGTGCTGAATGTTGGGATTGTCAGAAAGCATCCGTTTTTTATCACACATAACAGTACAGCATAGAAATGGTTCACCTTTATGTCATGACAACAAAGAAAGGCAAGCTTCAAGACAGTTTCTCTTCTGATGCTCCTTTAATTCAGGGAAAGGTCACGTATATACCTTCTTTACCTCACTGATTTGTTTCAGATGGTCCAATATTGTTGGAATAATAACATCAAACCTTGCTGCTAATTCACTTTTAGGTTGTGATGGATTTTCTTCCACCATAGTTTTCAGCTCATTATCCAGCTTGGTGTCAGGTCTCCCACATGTCTAATTTTCAAGATTAAATCACCAGGGTGAACCTTCTAAAACTGTTAATGAACTATGCGTTCATTAGCCATATCTTTCCCAATATTTCATTAATATTTTGAGCTATCTGCACTTCATAAGTTCATCAACAGAACTCATATTTGAAAATAACACATTTTTTACTTATCCATGGCTTCACAAAAATTGCTGTAAAAAAAAAAAAAATGGAAAGATACTCTCAAGCCAAAACATGCATTTGAAAGAGTGAGGATATACCTTCTCAATAAAAATAAGTGTCAAAGTGAAATGTCAGAGATACCAACTCTTAAACTCAGTACTTAAGGAAATTGGACATTGCATACTTATTAACCTCATATGAAAAGATAGCTTCTTCATAACCAAATAGAGTTTATGCCAAGGAATTTGAGATTGGTTTAACATATAATTTCACAATGTTAATGGATTAAAGAAAGTTATGATCATTTAATAGATACAGAAGACATTTAATAAAACAACATCTCTTGTGGTAAAACGTCTTTACAACGTAAAGGGAACTTTAATGTGATATAGGGTATTTACAAAAAAACTTACAATGCAGTAATTGAAGTAAGTTAATGATACAGTGTTGAAACTTTCCTATTTATAGTTAGAGATAAGGCAGGAATGGTTATTGTGCCCTTCTGCTCATTGTATAGTAACTTCTGTTTCTATTGTACTAAATGTTCTAGCCGCAGTAATAAGGGAAGAAAAAAATAGAAAGTATGAATTTTGGAAAGGAACAAACATCTGCATTTTTAATAGATGATGTGACTTTGTAGAATGCTCAAGGAGTATATAGATTGCTAGGATATTAATAAGAATTTAGCAAATTTTAGGATACAAAAACAATTTAAAGTGAGCAACAAATAGATAATATACAGTCATTTAAAAATATGTACTATTCAAAAGCATAAAAATAGAATAAAAAATATGAGATAAGGGAGACAACTTAAATGGAGAGGTATACCATGTTCATGTATTGGCAGACCCAGTATATAAAAAATAATTTTTCAGTGTTGATCAATAGATTGAACAAGTCTAGTAAAAATTTCAACAGTTCTGAATTTGGACTTGACATACTGATTTTAAAATTTGTATAGAAGAACAATAACCGGCTTGGCGCCTGTGGCTCAAGTGGCTAAGGCGCCAGCCACATACACCTAAGGTGGTGGGTTCGAATCCCCAGCCCAGACCCGCTAAACAACAATGATGGCTGCAACCAAAAAATGGCCAGGCGTTGTGGCGGGTGCCTGTGGTCCCAGCTACTTGGGAGGCTGAGGCAGGAGACTCGCTTGAGCCCAGGAGTTGGAGGTTGCTGTGAGCGAGATGCCGCGGCACTCTACCCAGGGGGACAGCTTGGGGCTTCATCTCAAAAAAAAAAAAAAAAATAAAGAACAATAACCCCAAAACAGCTAAGACACATTTAAAGAAGAGTAGAGTATTCAAATATGTCTTACCAGATAGCAAACGTTACTATAAATGTATTATAATTTGTGGTTTGAAATCAGCTGAGGCATGCAGTTGACTGATGGCCTAGAATAGTAGACCTAGAAACAGATACATATGTATATAGGCTGACATTTGGATCTGTGGAGAAATGGTGAGCTGCTCAAATTGTCCACTAGCCATTGATTGTGTAGGGAGAAGAAAAATTGGGCTTCGGCTTAACACCATACACAAAAATCAATTGCACATAGCTAAAATACTTAGACACGTATGTGAAAGGCAAAACTAAAGTTTTTAGAAAATAATACAGGGTAATACTTTTACAACCTTCAGGGAAGATTTTTTTTTGACAAAAATGTCAAGCTGTTATACAAAACGTTAATTCAGTTACTATAAATTAAGAGCATATTTGTCAAAGTTGCCATAAAGTAAAAAAATAAGCCTGGTACCTGGGGGAAAATTCACGTATTAATAACACACATAACTGACAAAGGACTAATATTCAGAGGCTCTCAATAATTCTTACCCCAAACAAAATAAACCTATGGTACAAGCAAGAGAAAGATGGAAAAAAATCATACACAGGAAACTCAGAGAAGAGGAATGTCAGATGGCCACTACTTAGAAAAGTCCCATTGATAATAGGAGAAATTTAAATTAAAACTATAAGATGCCATTTGTTACCCATGTGATTTTAAAAATAAGGTCCAGTAATATCAAGTGCTATTAAAATTATGGAACAAAGCCCTATTTTACTGTTGGGAATATGGACCAGTCCAACTACTTTGGAAAATAATTTCAAAATATCTAGGTGGAATATGTGCAAATTTAATAACTCAGACATTGCACTCCATGCAGTGTGCAGGAGACTCCTGAATGTTCGTATCAGCTCAGTTATAGTTACAGAAAAATTGTACTTTATAATGTCCATCCATAATAGAATGGGTGAATGACTGTGGTGGATTTCTGAGGTGGCGTCCTACAGTGATGAAAATGAATGAATTATAGCTGTATTAATTAACATTAGTGAATCTTAGGAATATAATATTGAACAAAGAACAGTATCAGTATTGATAGACTGTAAAAATACAGAACAGTATGTTTGGTATGATTATATAAGGCTTAAAATTTGCAACAATATATTATTTACTGCCTTGGCTTCCCACAGTGCTAAGATTACAGCCAGGAGCCATGGTGATGACCTGTATTGTTGTTATTTATGTGTTATACATGTTTTGTATTAACTCAGTGCTTAATAACATACTCATTTAGAGGACTAACCAGGGACTGAGACGTTTTGAAGGAAGGGTTGTCTGAGAGGTTGGAGAAGTGAAGGGAAATCAGCAGTGGAATCTAAGGAAGGAGAGGAGGGAAACTTCCAGATTTCAGACTCTTGGGGAAATTTGCATATTCATATAAGCCCAGATAGGAGGGAAACTTCCAGATTTCAGATTCTTGGAAAAAATTTCCATATTCATCTGAGCACAGAAAGGGCGATTAACTATGTATTGATCTGGAAGCAAGAAAAGTGAGGATTGAAAAAGATAATTGTGTTTGGCCAGAGGTCATTGGTAGCTTTTAGGACTTTGGTTTTGCCAGAGCTGTGGAAATGGAAACTTAAGAAATTAATGTGGATAAATAAATGTGGCAGTCCTATATCAATAAATTATTCTCTTTTGAATGAAAGAGACTCTTTTGAATGACTTTTGAATGAAAGAAATGAGTAAGTGTAAACTTTGCTAGTTTTTCAAAAATTTGACAGTGGAAAGAAGATAGGAAGGGAAAAGCTTATGGAAGGAGAGGAAGGAGGTTCGTGTTGGGGGTTGGGGGTAAGGAGTTGGAAAGGGATGGGATAGTTATGTGAAGCCGCTGTCCGTATTGATAGACTACAAAGCTAAAGAATGAGACGTAGGCCCTTAGTTTGGGCATTTATAAAATAAATTTATAAAAGCTTTATAAAAGTCACCAACTAAGTGGTGATAGTGTGTATAATTTCTACTATATGCATTTTTTAAGTGTTTGAAATTTATTAATTTGAGAAAAGAAAGAAAAGGTTGTCTCTGCCCATAATACTGAACACCTTATGAATTGGAAAAGAAAGGCTGTGTTCTTGATAAGTAGAAGAAATTTCCCCAAATGCTACTTTCTTTGAATCATTCTTGGACTTCCCAAACATTCATAGCTGAAATTCAAATGAGCAGCACTCTGGGGAGAGTATGCAGTGTTTGAGTACACTTGTGAATTTCTTCTAGTGGTAGTATTTTTCAGTTTGTCATGTTTTCTTCCCCTCAGCCAACACCTGTCCTTTTAAAATAAAAAGCCTTTAAAAATAAAAAGGCTCTATAGTTTAAAATTTATGTATTTAAAACAAAAATCTAAACCAGTCAACCTTAATGTTACATTTTAATTTGTTAAGAAGTAAGGATGCACACATTGTGTTTTCCAGTTAAGGTACATGGACAGCAGAGAAGATGAACAGATCCGTGGGATCACTATGAAATCCAGTGCCATTTCCTTACATTATGCAACAGGTAAATCAGTCTGTGTTTTAAAGAAAACTATTGTACTTATGCATCTTTTGTGTCCTCCTTTCTCTTTCTGAACTAATTGCATGCCCCAGTTTCTTTTATATTCTACATGTTTTATCTGGCCTCTTCAAATGCTCTGTTATCAAGAGTCAGACTGTCCAGGCTTGGATGCCTGTGGGAACATCTGAGTGGCTTGAGGGCACAACTGGCAGTTTATACTTGCCCCTTCTACCAGGTGACTATATGGATTTATTCAAAAGAAAAATCTGGAGCCCTAGGACTTTGCTGCCTTAGCTTTAATGTTTTATTACCTGCCTGGATTCTTGTTCTGCTCTACAGCCTGCATGTTAGATTTGGAGTCTTGGTTACTTAATGATGGATGGCCATGATCAGTGCTAGGTTGCTATCACCAAAAGAGGATGCCATTTTGATAGTAACATTTTTAGGAATCTATCAGAGAAAAGTATTCATACAAGTATGTGAGATACATGTTTATTGATATTCACCAAAAAATTTGTATTAGTGAAAAAAATGCCAACAACCTATATGTCAATTAAAGAATGGTTAACTAAACAGATACATCTATGCTGTGAAATACTGTGCAGCTATTAAAACAAATGTTTGATCTACATGCAGTTGTATAGGAAAAATGGTATGTTGAGACAAAAACCAAGTTGCTGAGTATTTTGGTAAGATACGAATGCATTTGGGTAATAATAGGTTATTTATGGAGATGAAAGTGTCTGCAAGGACACAGGCCAAACCCTTAATAATAGTTATCTCCAGGGGCTGTTTTATGGTATAACTTGCTCTTTTTAAAATATTTATTTCTACACTACTTGAAAATTTTACACAAAACATATATTTTTATAATTAGAAGAAAATAATAAAGATTTGTTTTCCCGATGGCTTGACCTGTGGGTCCAGCCTTCATGGTGTAATATCTCTGGCACTCGCACCTAGGGATGTACTGTGTGGGGCATGGCTGTTGGACCAAACCAGTTTTGAAGTTCTTAGGGACATGAATTCCTAGTGTTTAATATTTAAGGTAATGCTTTTTTTTTTAAAAAATTATCTCTCACATTTTAAAGGGTATGTCCTCATTCTGTAATCTAGAAAATGGGGTTAAGGTCTATTTCTTGTCTCTCATTTTATAGATTGTAACAGATTTGTAGCCTTCCCTCTTCCATACCCAGATTATTCATCTCTTTTTGATTAAAGATTCCTCTAATGGGAGGTGCCTGTGGCTCAAAGGAGTAGGGCACCGGCCCCATATACCAGAGGTGGTGGGTTCAAACCCAGCCCCGGCCCCAGCCCAAAACTGCAAAAAAAAAAAAAAAAAGATTCCTCTAAAGTCAGTTTTAGTTGTTCTGCTCTAGTCTTTGTCTCTAGTCCTCTCAACCCTCCTTTTCACCATTTTGTTAAGATTTAATTTATATGCTATAAAATTCACCCATTCCAGTTTACTTTTGTCTTTCTGATATAGTAGGATCTTGGGAATGGAATGATCTAGCCTCTCTTTATTGAGTTTTGTGACTTTGAGATGTGTCACACTTAGATTGTTTTAGATATGATTCTTTGATTGCACAGAACAATGACAAGCTAGCTTGGGTTGGGGTGGAATAGCTTATTGAAAGAATATATGTAAAGTGATATTGGAAATAATCGTGAACATTGAAAAACAGGAGTTTTATTGAAGTGATATCTGATAGAAATTGGAGTCAGATTTTGATTCTGGATCCAAGACAGCCCTAGAGACCACATCAGTAAAGGTTTATGGACTTTCCCACTGGGACTCTACTGTTGTCCTTGGGTCTGGTTGTCTGTTTTTAATCTCTGCTCTTATCCTGTTTGTCTATTCTCTGTTCATAGCTTTTGCCTACTTGTTATGTGTCCATCTTCATATGTTCACCTGGCCCTGACTCCTTATCCCTACTCCTGTCTGTTCTTCACCTTATTTCTGTTGCTTACTACTTCTCTCTCTTGTGTTTCTGAATGTATACTCTCAAGAGCAGGATGTGGCTCTGCTTTTTATGCTAGGCCATTGCAGAAGTCGCACCTAGAACTGCTCTTGATTGGATAATCAGCTCGTAGTTCATTCACTGGTGAATGCAGTGGAGTATCAAACGTGATTCTCTGTGAGCATGATGTGCCTACCTAGAGGGACTTTGTGCTAGGCAGTCACCACACCTGACAGTGCAGAGCCTTATTTTCCAAATCTACAAAATGGAGGTTGAAATTGGGAATGTTGACTGAGACGTACCCTCTTAGAACACCTTCAGCCTACCCTTCACCCCTCCTCCGTGATCTTAGCAGATATCCTTACCTTCTTTTCGCAGGAAAGGGAAGAATTTTTCTTTTCTCTTTCTTTTCTTTTCTTTTTTTTTTTTTGAGACTTGCTTTATCACCATTGGTAGAGTGCCGCGGTGTCATAGCTCACAGCACCTCAAACTCTTGGGTTCAAGTGATCCTCCTGCCTCAGTCTTCCAAGTAGCTGGGACTATAGGCTCCTGCCACAACTCCTGGGTAGTTCTTTTCTATTTTTAGTAGAAATGGTCTTGCTTTTGCTTAGGCTGATCTCAAATTCCTGAGCTCAGACAGTCCAGAGTGCTAGCATTACAAGCATGAGCCAGCACACCTGGCTAGGAGAGGGAAGAATTCTCTACTGTTTGTGATCATACCTCAAGTTATGATGATAATGGCCTTTTTTGCCTGCCTTCTTAGATGAGATAGGTGTTTATCTGTGTCTTAGTACTGATTCTCCAGGACGGGCTATTTCTTGCTAGGAATGTAACAGTTGGAACGAGAACCTAGATGGAAGGAAGAAGGAAGGAAACCTGTTGGTTGAATAAACTCCACAGATGGCTTTTTTTACTTTGCCTTCCCCAAATGCCCTCTTAGTTGACAATCTCTGTACTTTGTGCTCCTTCTTCCTGCTCTTAATTAACCAGCTTTCAAACATTTTTTCAAACCCTTATTTGGTTGGAGGCCAGGCGTGATATCTCACATCTGTAATCCTAGCACTCTAGGAGGCCAGGCAGGTGAACAAGAGCAAGATCCCGTCTCTAAAAATAACCAGGTGTTGTGGTGGGCGCCTGTGGTCCCAGCTACTTGGAAGCCAAGGCAAGAGGATCGCTTAAGGCAAAAGTCTGAGGTTGCTGTGAGCTGAGACACAAGGGCACTATAGTGAGAGCAATAAAGTGAAACTATGTTTCAAAAAACAAAAACAAACTCTGCTCCCCCCAAACCAAATCCATATTTGGTTGAAATATAAGGTCTTATTCTAGTTTAAGATAAATAAATAAGGTTCAGCGCCTATAGCACAGTGGTTATGGCACCAGCCACGTGCACCAAGGCTGGTGGGTTCAAACCGGCCCGGGGCAGCTAAACAATGACAACTGTGTTGTGGCAGGTAGTCCCAGCTACTTGGGAGGCTGAGGCAAGAGAATCCCTTAAGCCCAAGAGTTTGAGGTGGTGACACCACGGCACTCTACCGAGGGCAATATAGTGAGACTGTCTTAAAACATATATTAATAAAATAAAAAGATAAGCTTTCAAAAATCACGAATATTATAGAAGTGGTGTTGAAAAATCGTCAAGGTGATTCTGTATCTTAGCATTTTTCAGGAACCCAGTCTTCTCTTGAGAAAATGGAGCTGTGTTACCTTCACATTTGTGAGTAGAATTTGCTACAGATGTTGGGGCTGAATTGTTAGGTCTTGTTATTTTCTGTTTCTCACTTTATGCCCCTCCCACAAGTGTACTGTTTATTTATCCTCCTATTTTAAGAAGTAGGTACGATTCTCAACAGTAATTCTATAAAATATCCAATGGGGATATAATTCCTTTAAATCTTTTAGCTAAAAATCTAGATATAGAAGAGATGAATGTATACAGATAGGTCAAATAATTTGAGATTCATAGACTATTCTTTGAATAGTCTCAAAAGGCATATGGCTGTCATTTCTACGCTGTAACTTTTTATATTTGAGCAAATATTGCTATTGGAGAACTTCGAATCAAAGTTTTTATTCTAATTCATCTTTTAAAATATTTTAAATAAATTTACAAGTTTATATTTGTTATAGAAAATTCAGTATGTTTTGTTATATAATATACAGAGAAATATAGGAATTAAATAGAAAATGCTTTCAGTTTTACTGCTAATTATTTTCTTTTTATTTTTTTCTTTTTTTTTTTTCTGTCAAGTAGGCTGGGCTGGGTTTGAACTCATCACCCCTGGTGCACAGGGCCAGTGCTCTATCCACTGAACTACAGGGACCACTAGTTCTTTTATATTTTCAATTTTTATTTTTATATTTAGTCCAGTAAGAATTGTGTATGCAGCATGCACATACACTGGTAAATATCTCATTTTTTTTTCTCCAGATTGTTTACTCTAGAATTCTGACACCTGACAAATGTGATTATTAAGTACTATCTTATTAGTAACATATAAGTAATGTTCTGACATGTGTTGGTTCCTCTGTGTAAGTAAGGCAGTCTGGGTGGGACTTCACTTAAGGAACATTCCCTCATACCCCGACAGCCAATACATTCAGCTGCAGTTGATGGATATTCGTTAGGAATTTGTTTTATCCAAGAAAAGTTAGCGTCAAGATTTTTGGTAAAATCTTCCATTTTTAAAAATGTTGACAACTCATTTAAAAGCTGTAAAATACCGTGCAGAACAGAGTCAGCAACCTCAGCTCTATAGGGTAGCTAGAAAGCTGGTTCAGTGGAACTCTTGGGCTTCCCCCAAGTGACAGGCGTGTGTAGTCAAGATTTGCCTCAAATGTGGAGACCAAGGATACAGCAGCTCTCTGCTGAGAGGTTCATCTGGAAGTTGGTCACTTTGTAAACTCCTCTGTTGGGGTTAGTGGTTGTGGACAGATGGAGCATTTCTACTCCTGTTGGTTTTGGCTGTGTGGTTCTCTGGTCTTATTCTAAAGCAATAATTTTCTGCTAGCGTGCCGAGGCACAGGTGTGCTGCGAAAATTTTTAAAGATTATTAATTAAATTACTTTCAAAAGAAGTTCAAAGCACAGTAATTATACTCTTTCTTTTTACTCTTTTTTTGGATCCACATAATTTAAGTGTGCTGTGGAAGGTTAACCGTAGGTTCAAGTGTGCCATGAGATAAAAAAGGTTCAAAAACACTGCTCTAAAGAATTAGCTTATGCCATCCAGGTTTACAGAGTCCAGAAAGTATTCTTTCTTATTCAGAGGCAGTAGCTTTTCTTTCTTTTGGCTGTGTGAACATTTGTCCATGGTCCTGGCTTATTCCTTTCAGAATGGGAGTAAAGGATCAGATTTTTTTTCCTGTTAAGACAGTGAGTGAATACTGTGTGGGTCATTCAGTTGATTCCAGACATTTCAAATTTAAATATTTCTTTCTCTACAATCTTTGAGTCTCACAACTCTTTCCCTCAGCTGGGTAGTGAGGTACCCATTCTTGACTTTATAAAGTTCTTCAGTTTTTGTAGTGCTATCAGCCCCTTTCTTTGATGGCTTTCTGACTCACATGGCCTGGGTCTGTTGTTTTACTGACTTGACCTTGTGTAATGTTCCTCCCAACAAAACGCTTTGCACTTCCTCCTCTTCTTCATGGTTGGGCTAAGCTGTCGACTGGTCCTTCCCGTATCTCCCCAGTTAGGTCTTGCTCATTCTCCCTGACAGCTGCTTGACACCTCCTTCTCTTCTCTTTCAGTCCCCTCATCATCCTTCCTTCACTATCTTAGCAGACATCATTACCCTCTTTTCATAGAAGAGGGAAGAATTCTCAACTGCTTGCCATCGCCTCAAGTTGTGGTACCAATGGCATTTTTTGCCTGTCACTTGTCCTTGGGAAAAACCTGTGTTCAGGATTCATTTTCTATTTTGATCTTTCTCCTATCTTCAGCGTTTTCTTCTGTACTGGCTCCTAACTGGTGGCTCTTCAGCATGCTAAGTCTATCTTGTTTTAAAAAATACACATCTCCTTCTTTCAGCCCCACACCGCACTGCATGTTCCATCTTCCTCCTTAGTAAATTGTGCTGCTGTTACTCTTGCCATTGCTCCGATGATAAGACCTGAGCCTGATAATAATGCTGCACGTTAGTGGTGTGGAATTGAGCAGAGGACAGCTGCTCCTGGAGTCGTGACTGTCCCTCCATGGTGATGGAGAGAAATTAGAGAAATTCTAAGAAGTAAACATTAATCTATTTTTACTCCAGGGTTTCTTGTTTATCATTTCTTATATCATTCCAAGCAAAAATGCCTAAGCAAAGGAATCCAGAGTGTATGGATGTGTAATTCCTAGATTTACTGCCTACGCAGCAGGACTTCAGAAGAGGAGGCTCTGGGTGATGTCTGAGCTCATGGTGTGGCTGCAGGACTTAGCGGCTGATGTGCATTGGCATCATGCTGAGAGAAACCAAAAGTTCACGAGGCAGACTGTGATCAGAAGTGGCCCATACATGGTGTAGTTTGTTTCTTGTCAGAGGAAGCTATGGAGAGGCCTTTGGTATAGGTTTGTACAGTAAAAAAAGAAAATTTTTTTGCTATTCATAGTTGTTTGTTGTTTCCTTTCTCCTCCCTAAACTGTCTCATTAACACATACCATGACCTCTTCCTGTGGCAGCCCTTTTCATGAAGAGGGGGCTTGGTTACCTTGTTACCTGTGTCAGCAAATATTGCATCCTATTGAGCTTTATAATTCTGTCAAATGATAAACTGTATTGATTTAAAATATAAAAGGATAGTGATGGTATTTTCTATGGAGGGAAATCTCTATAGTTGGTATGTAATTTGTGTACATGATTGTTATATGTTCATGGGTAAGGAATTTAGTCAAGAACATCCTCAGGTAACTCAGGTTCTGCCCGTATTCCTGTTGTTTTTGTTTTTGAGTGTACACATATATTTGTCTACCAGTAGACTGCAGCAGTAAAGACACGTGCATAAAGTTCCGATCTTCATCTACCCATAACTTGCATTTTTCCTCACTTCCTTTATTTAAGAAGAGTTTTCTCTCAGTAGCTTTCTATACGTACTTTATTGAACATTTCTAATATTTTGGAAATAGAACACTAAAATCTTCACATGAAGTTTTCCCGTTCACTGAGGAGATATTTTGGCCAATGATGATAACAGTTATTTCACAATTGTTTCTGTGAAACAATTGCCTATGATACTTTAAAACCGTGGGCAAGGGAAAGATTCTTTTCCTGTAACTCCCTATTAGCAGAAAAAAAATTCTGTAAGATCTCTCCAATAATTCATGTCTTCCAACTTTTAATTTTCTTCAGTTCCCCAGAACATTAAAAAAAAAAAAAAATGGATTGTTGCTTTGCTGTTTAGATCAGCCCCCTAAGTTGAAGAGATATTTTTTGGAATGCCTGGGAAATTTTTAGTTCAATACACAGCTTCAGGACTGTGTTACAAATCAAAAAGATCATTCAGCATGCTTAAAACATTGTGTCTCCTGAAAAGTGTTATGCTTTCTCTACTTTTTAGATAATTGGTTGCATTTACAGCAATAATATCTGGCAAAGAAAACCCAACTCTATAACCATTCTTGTATATTTTTATATTTGATCCCCACATGCAAAAGTGGTGCGTGGCATTCAAGAAAACAAGTTTAAAAATGGCATAATGTGGCGAAAGCTGTACTTATGGACTTCTTTCACTTTACCTTTAAAATTTAGTTTAAAATGGTTTGAAAATGTTAGGATGAAACGGTGTTGAAGGAAGAGATGGGAGGCCTGGCTGTGAGTTGGGCTTTGTCAGCTCCGTCACCACTGCACTTTCTCCTCCTTATCATAAAATAAATTTGAGAAACTCCAGATTAAACAGAGTTGGACAAGCTTTTTTTATTACAGAGCTTCTCTGAACCTGTAATATGTATGTGTGTTGTGAGCTCCAAAGCCAGCTGTCTTACTGGATCACACACATTTTTCAGGGTGTAGATTTTCATGTGGAAACACTAGGGTGTATCACTAGCTTTTTGTTCCTTCTAGATATGAACCTGCCACCCCTGAATGAATTTCAAAAGGTCTGGAAATGGATGCATAATTAGGGGGCATAGATGTGTAGGTAGGTGTTTCCTTTTATGGTATTCTCTAAGTGGTTTATAATCCAAATTAAAGATAAGAATACTATTGCATAGAAAGCCTGAGGTTTCTTTAGAGTGCACTTTTTGAATCTGTAAAGAACTTGATAAGGAACTTAGTCTATGAAACTTCTGTATTAGGACTAAGTAGTGTGATGGTATCACAAAAGATGGGAAAGTGCTTATAGTTTTCCACCCTCAAGTCTGGAGTTCAGTTGAATGAACAGGCAGTTGTTTGCTCAGCTGTAAAGTATGAAGGAGTCCAAGACCTGAAAGGTGACTAAGATTTTAGATAGACCTGGGTGTGCTTCTGGCTTGTTGGTTTTGTGACCTTGGTTAACAAAATGCTGATTGATTCCAAGAATCTCACAGCATTGTTTAATATGATAAGATCCTGGACCATGCTAAATTTACTTGGTTTTCTCTGATTTATTTGGTTGAGTCATGGTATTTATCCAAGAGACTGGATGGAGGAACCAGTGCTGGGAGATCTGACAGTGAAAGGCTTGATTAAAGTACAGTGGACCATTGCTCCAGAGACCGTTTTTTCTGACTTGTTTGATTTTCTTGGAGATATCCTCTTCTCTGGTTGGAGCCTTCCCTGGAGGGTACAACAGAGCAAAGATTCCTAATAAAGCAGTTTGCATGAGAAGACCAGGAGGCTGGGGAAGGAGTGTTGCTCGGGGGGGGGCAGTGTGATGCCAACTGTTGGCAGTCTTTCCCACTGTGCCCGAGTTGACTTTGGAATCTTCCACCGAGTGTTTTGAGAATTTACTACCTGTGGAATCTTGGCAAGTGAGTTAAAATTTATTGTCATCTTGAGTGTAGTGGTTAAAGGTACGGTCTTCAAAGTAAGATGGTAAATTCTGCTCTACTATTTTGAATTGTTTGATCTGAGACAATTAACGTGCAGAGTTGGGTTCTAGCTGGATGTTCTTGAGAAGGATACTTAACTTTTCTGTGTCCTAGTTACCAGCTGTATTAAACTGGGCTACTGGTAGTAGCTACTGCAAAGGGTTATTGTAAGTAAACATTACATAATATTTGTGCTATGCTTAGAATAATGCCAGGCACAAATAGGGAGTCCACAAATGCTGACTCTGGGTGTGGCGATTGTTGTGGTGGTGTTTCATCATCATCACTATCATCTAGGGCACAGGGCAAGTCAGTTAAATTACATTGGGAAAAATCCTTTAAATGGCCCAATAATTAATAGGTTGACTGTCCTAAATCTAAATATCTGAAATGTAGAATGTTCTAAAATCTGAAATTTTTCAAGTACTGAGCTCAAAGGAATTGCTCATTGAAGCATTTTTTTTTTAATTGCAGGTTAATTTGAGGGTACAAAGAATTGGCTACAATATTTGTTTGCATTTGTTAGGTATAGTCCCTGTTGTAGTTGTGTCCCACCTCCAGGAGGTGTGCCCCATATCCCCACATTGTGCCCGTTAAGTGAGTGTATACTAATTCCCCTCCCTCTCCCCTCTCCCCAGTCATTGGAGCATTTTGGATTTTGGATTTTTGGATTTGCAATGCTTAACCCATAGATACAATGCAAATCTTCCAAAATCAAAACTCCCAAACTGTCAGTCCCAAACATTTGTGATAGGGTTGTTCAACGATAGTAATTCTGGAGCACACTGAAGTTGGAAACACAGTTAAGGAGAAGAGCATTTAAATGATTATGTTACCTTTAAAGAAAACAATATTAAATGTAATAGTAATGGGGAATGGATGTGATTCTAAAGTATTACTGTTTTTCTGCATGGTTTACTAAATTATGTTTTATTCATAAATCTGTAACCTAGAGTGACTTAATTCCCCCTCCTTGTACCCATCCCCCCAATCCCCGCACGGAGACTGAGGGCTTCTGTAAGATGCAAGAATTTCAGTGGTAAAACTGGACAGACCAGGATGAGTCGTCCCCCTACTCTAAGCTTAATACATTTGTTTTTTATAAACATTAAAGACGACAGTGTATATGAGAGCACATGACACACTGCTTGGCACATAGTAACTGCTCCTGAAGTTTGTATAGGATTGAGTCTAAATCTTGACTGGGCAGATTCATGCACTCCCTTTGAGAAGCTGTAAGGAAGAACTTGGCCAACTGCCATCTGTCTTTTAAATGAGCATTTTTGGCCCCTTTGAACAGCTTTCACTCTCAGACCCTTAGGCGTTGGTTTCTTTCAGCCTTAATTTCCTAATCTATAAAATGAGAATCATAATATTTATCTCATGGGGATATTGTAAGGATTCCACAATGAGAGATTAACATTAAAGGTGTTTAGCACAGTGCCTTGCTACCACTAAGCTCTTGATAAATGGTAACTGTTAGAAATCAGCAGTCCTAACAGTGGGGAAAGTTGTTCTGATAGCAGTTGATTGAGCTTTTGGCTCCTGTAGCTTTGTTCAGTTTTTTTTCTTAGAAGCTTTCTTACTCTGAAATTTCCAAGGAGAGTATCATATGCCTGCATAAATTGAATGTGTCTTTCTAATTTTATTTCAGGTAACGAGGAGTACTTGATTAATCTGATAGATTCTCCAGGACATGTGGATTTTTCCTCAGAAGTATCAACAGCGGTTCGCATCTGTGACGGGTGCATCATTGTGGTAGACGCTGTGGAAGGGGTCTGTCCACAGGTGATGGATTGAAATGTGAAAATATTTTAGTGTTAAAGAAGGTGGGGAGATAGGAGGAGCCGATTGTTGAGTACTGTGTACCACTTTAGGAATTTCACTGACAATCGGAACATTGGTTTTACATTTCACATTTGGTAATACCCCAGTCTGTGATGGAGTTAAACCACCAGAGTCATTAAGGAATCTTAGAGGTGATGACTTTAACCCACCTAATCCTTAACTTTAGGATATTTTGGATTGAAATATCTACGATGCCCTCTTAGACAGGGACTTAGCAAAAATGGGAGAAATAGTTGAATTTGAGGAGGAAAAGGTTTTTGAATTGTGAGAGATTGTTGATAGCAAGATACTGAGCTAGTTCTCCCTGGGAGAAGTTCTCTTCTGCTGGTATCTCAGTGCACACATCTGCTCCACCTACTTGTACACACACATGCATGCTCCCTTGGTACTTCTCTCTCTTACTTTCCCATATCCAGTGTTTCTCATCTGTTCCACCTAAGGCCAGAGGGAACTTAGAACTCTTGTGGGGATGGAGCCCAAAGAGCCTTTCTAAGTTATTATTTCTTTTAATAATTTTTTTGAAGACTTATAAAACATAATCTTTTTTAAAAAAGATATTTTTATGTTCAACTTCCTAACATACATATTTGTTTTAATGTTCTGCTTTTTTTTGAGACAAAGTCTCATTTTGTTGCCCTTGGTAGAGAGCCTTGGCGTGATATCATAGCTCACAGCAACCTCAAACTCTTGGGCTCAAGTGATCCTCTTGCCTCAGCCTCCTGAGTAGCTGTGATGACAGGTGCCCACCACAACACCTGGCTGTTTTTAAAGATGAGGTCTTGCTCTTCCTCAGGCTGGTCTCCAGCTCCTGAGCTCAAGCAATCTGCCTGCCTTGGCCTCCCAGAGTGCTAGGATTATAGGCGTGAGCCAGCACACCCGGCCTGTTTTAATATTTTTTAGAAAGGATAATAAAAGGTTTAAATTACTCAACTGAAGGAAATCTGATATTCTAAGAAGATATACTATGGCTGTTTGTAGCCTCCTCTGAGTTTCCTTAATGGCGTAGGTACTCAAGTTGAGAGGCACAGCCCTAGTCTGTGTAGTATCTCATGTATCCTGGTAGGATAAGTGAAATTAAGACACATGACTTTAAAGCAGCAGAGCAGAGGTTAGCTTTAAGAGATGAGGTTATGATGAGGGAGATTTACACAGAGGGCTTCTGGAGAAATGTTTTATTTTTTGACTTGTGTGCTGATAACATGAGGTGTTTTTTTTTTTTTAATTGTATGTTTGTTTTTTGTTTTGAGACAGAGTCTCACTTTATCACCCTTGGCATAGTGCAGTGGCTTCACAGCTCACAGCAACCTCAAACTCTTGGGCTCAAACAATTCTCTTGCCTCAGCCTCCCAAGTAGCTGGGGCTACAGGAGCCCACCACAACATCTGGCTATTATTTTGTTGTCATTGTTGTTTAGCATGCCTGGGCCAGGTTCAAACCTGCCCCCCCTGGTTTATGTGGCCTGTTCCTGACCACTGAGCTATAGGCACCAAGCCTGATGACATGAGTTTTTATTGTGTAATCATTCAGTTAACTCTGTGTGTACATGTGTGTGAGTGTATATATATATGGGTCTGTAGACACATATTTCCAACAAATCCTTCATATGTTTGCATAAATTTATTTATCCTTCTTAAACTGTCAGCTCTACAGGTGATTTCTTGCCTGCAGTTTTTTGCACCGTGTCTATATTTTGTGACTTCCTTATGAACACCTTTGTCTGACTGGCATAGTCTGAATTATGATATATGGTAAAAGAAGTATGGAAGTGGCTTTAAGTACTTCAGTTTAATTACTGCAAATCATGAGTTTTACATTTTTCTTTCTGTTTTTATCAGACACAGGCAGTTCTGCGACAAGCCTGGCTTGAAAACATCCGTCCAGTTTTAGTGATTAATAAAATAGATCGCCTGATAGTGGAACTAAGATTTACCCCACAGGAGGCCTATTCTCATCTCAAGAATATTTTAGAACAGGTATTTTATTCTTTAGAATTTGAAAATTAGGGCTCAAAGAAAAGTGGTAGGGAAGTTACTGAGTTGGGTATTGTTGTAGAAAGCTGAACTTCCCATTCATACATGCTGGGCCACGTGAGAGCAGAGGCAGCAAACAGACATGTCCTCAGTAGTTCTTCCATCTTCTGGAAGTATCTGTCAGTGTAAAGCTGGGACAACAGGGTCTCTTGTTTAAAATTTCGTAGGCTGGTTCCAAAGCAAAGCAACATTAAAAAGCACTGTGGTATTGTATTGTCTGTCTTTAGATGAAATTTTCCCTAAGCATTCATTCATTTATTTATTGAGCAAACATTTCATAGATACGTGCATATATGTTGAATAAGTGGATTATTAAATGTCCATTGTGCTTAGGGATTATGAATATAAAGATGGATAGATCAGAGTCCTTGTTTTTTTTTTTAAGGCAAGCATGAAACAAAGTTTATTCAGAAAGAGAAAGACAGGCTTACAGAGTAAGGAATTTATAAAGCAAGATTACATTTTCCATAGTGAACAGGCCTCCATTGCCCGGGAAAATATGCAGGTGGGCCCAGAGGCCCAGAGGCCCTATTTTCAAAAGAGCTCAAAGGGTATAGTAGAAGAAACAGACAGTTAAGAGATGTTTGGAGAACTAGGTCCTAGGTCTGGTTTTAGAGCATAGAAGAGGGCCACCTAACACAGTCTGGATAAAGGGGAAAAAAGGAATTAGAGTCTCATAATGGACGCCTTGAGATAGAAGAAAAGGTGAAGAATTAGGGAAAGGGCATTCAAAAGAGAAGAAATAGGATGAGCATTGGGGCAAGAAAAAGTGTGGGACACTCTCACTGAAGGAACTACAAATTGTTAGCTACAGCTAAAGAATTAAATCATGTTAAGCAGTGACAAGAGATGGGTGAAAGGAATATAGGACTTAGATTCTGGTGAACCTTGAATGCCTTGCATAGAAGTTTGAAATTTCTTCTTCAAGACAGTGGAAAGCCATTGATGAGATCAACTTGAGTACATACATTTGCCAACAGAACGAAATGGTAAAGGTAAAGCAATGAAAAAGAATAATGGATGGATCCAGTTCCTTGAAGTAGGCAGTGGCGACAAGAAGGGCCAGGAGTATTTGCAGTTGTAGATGAACTTATAGGGTAGAGTATGGAGAACTTGCAAGAATTCTTAGTAATAGGTTCTGCTTTCTTTCTGATTGAGGAAATACAAATCCTGCATATTTGGGAGTAAAAATAGTTGGGTATTAGAGGTTAGAAGAGGGCTTGAAGAATATGGTGAAATTTTCAAACACCTGATAATGAGAAATGAGCAAGTTGACTGAGTTTACAAATCAGGATTGTGGGGAGTTGGAAATCCTGAGTGCTAGTGATACCAGAACTCAGTACTAAAAACACAAAAATATGACACATTAGTATTTATGTTAAACTAATAATAATCACCATACAAATGACCTTCCAAAAGCCTGCTCAGTTTTCCTGGGTTTTGAAAGAATGGGATCGTAATATGTAAGGTAGTCATTATATGTAAATGTCACCTTCTAGCCCTAATAAAATTTAGACAGTGCTTCTCCTAACATGAGTGTGCTAAGCATCTGAATGACACTGTGCCATTTCACTCTCTCTCCTAGATTAATGCACTCACAGGAACTCTTTTTACTTCTAAAGTCCTTGAAGAAAGAGCAGAGAGAGAGACTGAATCCCAGGTGAATCCAAATTCTGAACAAGGAGAGCAAGTGTATGACTGGAGTACTGGCTTGGAGGACACGGATGATTCTCACCTTTACTTCTCTCCAGAACAGGGAAATGTGGTGTTTACCAGTGCAATTGATGGGTGGGGCTTTGGGTAAGTCTGTTCGAGTCTATTTAAATCTTTGTATGGATTTTATATGTAGATGATTTTTTGTTACATTTTTATTTTGAGATAATTGTAGATTCACATACAATTACATGAAATAATATGGAGAATTCTCTTGTATGATTTACCTAGTACCTCCCCCACCTTGGTAACCTTTTGGAAAACTATAGTGCAATATCACATTGATGTGGTCGAGTCAAGACAGAGCACGTTTCCATCACCATAAGGCTGTCTCATGGTTGCCCTTGGATAGCTGCACCTCTTCCTTCCCAGCCCCAAATCTTCTTTAACTGATAACAACCATTAACCTGTTCTCCAGATTTGTCATTTCAAGTGTGTTACAGAAATAGAATCAAACAACCTGTTACAGAAATGAAACTAAACAATATGTAACCTATTTTGGATTGGCTTTGAGACTTATCCAAGTTGTTACATGTATTATTACTGTAATTGGTTCTTTTTATTGCTTAGTATTCTATGGTGTGGATCATTCATCTATTAAAAGACATCTGGGTTTTTCCAGTATTTAGCTATTATAAGTAAAACTTCTATTAACATTCTTACATAGATTTTTGTATAAATATAAGTTTCCCTTTCCCTGGGATAAAAGCCTAGGAAATGCTGGGTCATATGATAGTTGTGTGTTTAGTTTTTAATGAACTGCAGAACTGTTCCGGGGGGCCTGTACTATTTTGTATTCCCATCGGCAGTGCATGGGTGATCCAGTATTTCTGAATTTTCATTATAATTTGGTGGTGTTGCCATTTTCATTTTAGCCATTCTGATGAGTGTGTGCTGATAGGTTGTTGTGGTTTTAAATTGCACCTTACTGATAGCTAGTGCTGTTGGGCATCTCTTTCTGGACTGAGTTGGCACCTGTGTATCCTCTTGAGTTAGATGTCTTTTCATGTCTTTGCCTATTTTCTTATTGTATGTTTGTTTTTATACTGTTGAGTTTTGAAAGTGCTTTTATATTTTAGACACCAGTTCTTTGTCTCATACATACTTCGTAAATATTTCCTCTCAATTTGTTACATCCTCTCAAAAGTGTCTTTCAAAGTTTTTAATTTGGGTGAAGTTTGCTCTATCATTTTTATTTTTTTTAATGGATCTTCCCGTTAGAGTCAAAGTGAAGAACTCTTTGCGTGGCCCTAGATCCTGAATATATTTTTCTCTCATTTTTTTTCCTAAACATTTTATAGTTTTACTTTTTATATTACTTTGTGGTCCATTTTGAGTTAATATTTGTATAAGGTGTGAGACTTGGGTCAAGATTCATTTTTCCTGGGCCTGTGAATGTCCAGTTTACACCAGCACCCTTTGTTGAAAAGTCTCACTCTCCTCTGTCCAGTTGCTTTTGTCCCTTGTCAGAACCAGTTGGGCATGTTTATCTACATGTATGCTGAGTGTTTTGTTCTGTCCACTGATCTACATGTCCATCTTCCTAGCTGTGCCACACAGTCTTGATTATTGTAGCTATGTGATGAGTCTTAAAATCAGGTAGAGTATTTCTGCCCACGTTATTATTCTTTTTCAACAGTATTTTAGCTTCTTAAGGGTCTTTGTCTTTCCATTTAAACTTTATAATCATCTTGTCTATGTCTGCAAAAATATCTTGCTAGAATTTTGATGAAAATTACATGGTAAACTTGTATATTAATTTGAGGAGAATCTTGATCTCTCTCCTTTGTTGAATCTTTTCTACTCCATAAATACCTTGTCTTTTCATATATTTAGATTTTCTTTGATTTCTTTCATTAGTAGTTTTCAGCATATAAGTCCCAATATTAAGTAAGGGAAAGCCTGTCTTATTAGAAATAGTGTTAGGGGTGTAGGCTGTTTTTAGATGTTATTTACCAAGTTGCGAAAGTCCTCCAGCATTCTTACTTTTCTGAAAGTCATTTTATGAATTACTCTCAAATTTGGTCAAGCTATTTCTGCATTGATTCATATAATCAAATGATTTCTGTTATTTAGCTTGTTAAAATGGTAGATTACATTGATTGAGTTTTGAATATTGAGCCAGTCTTGCATCTCTTGTAGATTATATACACATTTGATTTTTTAAAAAAACTTAATTCTTTGGATAAGTTCAAAATGTACAAAAATGTATACTGCACAAAGTCTTCTACCTTATTCCATGGGCTCAGTATTCCATAGCTGTCTTTCCTGGCAGCTTTTGGTGTATCCTCTTGAAGTTATTTATGCATGTGTGAGCAAATACATTAATATTAACTTTTTATTTATGCATGTGAGCAAATACATAAATATCAACTTTTATGTCAAAGTTAATGTTGAAAGAAACCAACTTTATTCAGGATGTGCACATGCTAGTTATTCAGTTAGTCACTTTATTTAAGTTCATTGACTTCTTTCCATTATCCTGTGACATAGATACTACTATTTAGTATCTAAGGTCCAGAAACATTGAGCTTTTGCTGAGCTTTTTGTTCAGCATCATTCAGATGCTAAGTCTGCTTGGCACGTTAGCTCTTATTTTCCTACCACAGTATTTCCCTGTTGTCTTCCCCAGGGACTATAGGGATCCTTCCTGTGATGGACGCTTCTGGATACACACATGCCGGGGCCTTATAACAGTGTTGTCAGTATTGATATATATGTGGCTCTTAACCACAACTATTTCTGACTTGTGGAGTTCAAAAAAAAATCCAAATGTAATTAAAAGTTTATTACTTTGAAAAAAGAGTCTTTGACTTGGATAAATAATTGTGGGACTGTAATGAACTTTAGCCGTAGGCCTATTATTAATATACTTTTCAGAGATCATAGAATGAGAAATAACGCACCAAGAGTAGCCTGCCTAGTCTCTGGTCTCTCCTTGTCCTCCTTCCTTTTTTTATTTTTAATTGTCTTTTGTACATAAATCATAAATACATTTATGCCGTTATAGGATTCAGTGTGTTGATTATTTGTACAAATTGGAATGCTTACATCCTACTAAACAAAATCACCACTTTTATCCAATTACAGGGTTAAGACATCTACACTTGATAGATCCAACTTGTACTTGCAATATCCTCCATAGGTGTAGTCCCCCTACCAACTCTCCCTCTATCAACCCACCCCCCTCCCTTCCTCTCCGCCTCTCCTTCCCTCCTTCATCCTAGGCTATAGTTGTGTTTCATTTTTCATGCACATGTGAGTGATTATAAATTGGTTTCACAGTAGTACTGAGTACATTGGATATATCTTTTTTTCCATTCCTGAGATACTTTACTAAGAAGAATATTTTCCAGCTCCATCCACGTAAACATAAAAGAGGTAAAGTTTTCATTTTTTTTAATGCTGCATAGTATTCCATGGTATACATACACCACAATTTATTAATCCATTCATGGGTCAGTGGGCAGTTGGGCTTCTTCCATGACTTGACCATAAGGAATTGAGCTGCAGTGAACAATCTGGTGCATATATCTTTATTGCCAAATGATTTTTGGTCCTTTGGATATACACCTAGAAGAGGAATTGCAGGATCAAACGGCAGGTCTATATTTAGATCCCTGAGTGTTTTCCGAACTTCGTTCCAAAAGGAACATACTAGCTTGCATTCCCACCAGCAGTTCAGAAGTGTTCCCTTTTCTCCACATCCACACCAGCATCTGTAGTTTTGGGATTTTGTGATGTGGGAATTAGCTGGTGACCTGTAGAAAATTGAAACTGGACCCACACCTTTCTCCTCTAACAAAAATGAACTCTCACTGGGTAAAGGACTTAAACTTAAGAGATGAAACAATAAAAATTCTTAGAGAGAGTGCGGGGGAAATGCTTGGTAAAATTGGCCTGGGAGAATACTTGATGAGGAGGACCCCCTGGGCAATTGAAGCAACATCAAAAATACATTACTGGGATCTGATCAAATTAAAAAGCTCCTGCACTGCCAAGAACACACTAAGTAAAGCAAATAGACAGTCCTCAGATTTTTGCAAGTTTATGTATCCGACAAAGGTCTAATAACCAGAATTTACAGAGAACTCAATCTAATTGCTGAGAAAAAAACAAGTGATCCCATTTCATTGTGGGCAAGACACATGGAACAGAAGCTTCTCTGAAGAAGATAGGTGCATGGTCTACAGACATGAAAAAATGCTCATCATCATTAATCATCAGAGAAATGCAAACCAAAACTACTTTGAGATACCATCTAACTCCAGTAAGAGTAGTCCTTGTCCTCCTTTGTATAGGAACTTCTCCAGTTTCCTTTTCACTGAACATATTTTACCTTGGGCAATATAGCTTATTAAAATACCTTAATTTACATGTGTATAATGAGTTCTAGATACTTTATTTGATGCCTAAAAGGTCATCCCAGACTTTTTGAAGTAGATATTCAGGTAATTACAGGCAGATATTTAGGTTCAGTAGAAATTATGAACCTATTAAGAGTTTACATTTTTTATGTATGGTTGAGGGCTTGCCATTGTCACCTTTCTGGGCCTCAGTTTCTTATCTGAAAAATAAGAATATTGGGTTAAGGTGATTAGTACAAATTTCTTCCAATTAAAAGGACAGTGTTTCAGTCGTGTAACAGGGTCACGCCTGTTGATTCCCTAATATATGACCATTCTATTAGTGAGCCACAATGTGGGAGACTTCTTCTTTTCTTACAGTGATTTTCTTAAGTATTTTAATGCTTTTTGGTAAGTTCAATATAAATCTCACAAAGTGGGAGAAGAAGGACTAGAGGAGGGGCTTGAATGGATAGGATAATTTCTATACTCTGTATAATTTTTGACATTTTTAGATTCTCTTAGTCAATAAGGGAATGTTCTCCTTTGTAGACAAGATAATATTTATTTATTTTATTTTATTTTTTTTTTTTTGAGACAGAGCCTCAAGCTATCCCCCTGGGTAGAGTGCCATGGCATCACAGCTCATAGCAACCTCCAACTCCTGGGCTCAAGCGAGTCTCCTGCCTCCGCCTCCCAAGTAGCTGGGACCACAGGCGCCCGCCACAACGCCCAGCTATTTTTTTTTTGGTTGCAGCCATCATTGTTGTTTGGTGGGCTCGGGCTGGGGATTCGAACCCGCCACCTTAAGTGTATGTGGCTGGTGCCTTAGCCACTTGAGCCACAGGCACTGAGCCAACAAGATAATATTTAGAAATCATCTAAGGCCTGTTCTCGACAAGTTGATAATGTTAATTTATGGGAAAGTGGTAGAAATGAAAGGTCTGGAGAGCTTTTCCTTCTAATTTTCCCAAAAATGTCAGTGAATAGGCAAAGTTGGCAGCTGTATGCATCATAAAAGGTGGAAATTGGGCACTTTTCCAGTGGGACAGAAATAAGAAGTTGTGAGTAGAGGCTGAATCTAGGTCTGCTGCCTAAATACATCCTGTTAATCAACGTTAATCCAGGAGAATCTGCTCTGAAAAGCAGAAACATGGATAGAAGCAAGAATCTAAATTCTTACTGAAATACAACTGAAGACTCAACTTTGTAGATTATGGATAGGAAAGAAGAGAAAAATGAAAAGCTTTTCCTAAGAGTTTCATTTGTCATCTTGTACGGGTGTCTTAGATTCCTGCAATTAGTGCTAATCCGCTGGGTAGCTTGGAAGGCAAGCTTGATTCTTGAGCAAGTTGTCATTCAGGAAGATAGGCAGCAGATAGATGAGAAATATTTTGTAATTCAGATCTGTTCTGCAGGTCTCTTAGAATCTTTTTTTGAGGTTAACTCTGTAGAAGAAATGAATTTAAATTGAATTCAAGAATGGAGAAGTACTAGAAGCAGTCGGTGTTTTTTTTTTTGTTTTTTTTGGTTTTTTTTTGAGACAGAGCCTCAAGCTGTCATCCTGGGTAGAGTGCTGTGGCATCACAGCTCACAGCAACCTCCAACTCCTGGGCTCAAGCAAGTCTCCTGCCTGTGCCTCCCAAGTAGCTGGGACTACAGGTGCCTGCCTCAACACCTGGCTATTCTTTTTTTGGTTGCAGCCATCATTGTTTGGTGGGTGTGGGCTGGATTTGAACCCGCCAGCTCAGGTGAATGTGGCTGGTGCCTTAGCTGCTTGATCCACAGGCACCAAGCCAGCAGTTAGTGTTTTAAAATTATTGGTAATGACATAAATGTAGTGGGGGATAGGTAGATGTTATAAAGCAAATTTTGTGGTAATTAGGGGATAAAAAAGAATGAAAAAGTAAGAAAGATGATTTTGGAACATTATTATACCTGTATATGTGTATATATATAAATAAATGTAGACTAAAAAGGGAATTGAGGACAGTGAGCAAATGTTTTACCATAATTTCTGGTTTTGAGAGGTTTTAAGTGCTTATGAAAATATTTAAGTTTGAGCTGCCCCCTTCCCCCCTTTTTTAAAACACAGTCTTGCTCTGTTGCCCTGGCTGGACTGCAGTGAGATCACCATACCTCACTGCAGCCTTTAACTCCTGGGCTTAAATGAGCCTCCTGCCTCAGCCTCCCGAGTAGCTGGTACTGTAGGCATGTGCAGTTTACCACTTTTATAGTTAATAGAAAGAAAAAGTTTACCACTTTTCTAATTAATAGGAAGATATTTATCTGATACATCATTATAAAAGATTTAAATAGTACAGTCTGAGTAAAAGAAATAAATGCTTTTAAAACTCCTAGAAATATAACAGAAATAACACCAGAAGTCCAACTGATCAAAACAGTTATAATAAATGTATGAAATCCCTCATATTTTAACACATTGTTGACAGGTCACAAATTAACTTGTATTTGCATTTGGATTAGCTATTGCAAATTTTAAAACACAGGGTAATGTAGGATATTAAAAAAGTATTCTTGATCATGTCACTGGAATAATACTGGAAATTTCATTTTAAAAAAAATTTAGAAGTTTGGGTGGTGCCTGTGGCTTAAAGGACTAGGGCACCAGCCCCATATACTGGAGGTGGCAGGTTCAAAACCAGCCCTGGCCAAAAACTGCAAAAAAAAAAAAAAAAATTTACATGTTTGCTACAGAAAAGGGTAAACATAAAGTATAGTGGACAGTAGCTTAACACCAAACCTTTGGCTCAGATATATCAATCAAATGTGACCAATAAGAAAGTAGGTTTGACAATATTAATGATAAAATAGAATTGACGGCTAATTATGGCATAGGATCATTCTTATATAAATAATTGACACATTGCACTATTGAAGGATTATGGATTGGCTCTGAGACCAAAAAAGAACTATAAGTAGAAATCTATAGGCATGAGATCTTAACATATCACTGGCAAA
This sequence comes from Otolemur garnettii, assembly GCF_000181295.1. Lineage (NCBI taxonomy): Eukaryota > Metazoa > Chordata > Mammalia > Primates > Galagidae > Otolemur > Otolemur garnettii. The sequence continues at coordinate 34,103,943 of NW_003852406.1, read as the reverse complement.
CTCTTCACAGGTTAAGTAGACAGAAACATAAACCATGTGAAGTCAGTTTTTTGTGTGTCAGTGAAGGGCATAAAAAATTGGTCCTGTATCAGGTGAAAAGACAATTCATACTCAAAAGCTTGAAAAGGTGGTATGCTCATCACTAAGCCATTATCTCCAGTTTTAACCATCAAAGAATAGGCCCATGTTGCCAATACAGAGATCAAAGTTTCAGCTTTATTCATTGAGGCCCCAGTGAATATTATTTGTACAGATTGGGCACCTTGGTAATGCTAGGTTGGAGAATGGTTGGGGATGCATATCACAGGAGCTGCCTCTTACTGTCTGCCTCTACCAAGGCTTTGAAGGCCCTGGGATATGCCTGTAGGTCTGGAAATGAATGTGCAAGTCTGTATGGAGGATTGAAGCCTGCAAAACTGAGTATTGATAAATGGAAAGCTGCAGAGGAGCTCTGCTCTGGCCTGTGCCAGACGGCAGGAAGCCAGGGAGGGGTGCTGACTGTTGATCCAGTATGCAGCAAGACAGCCTGTTTTCTTTTTGTGGCATAGGAACTCTATCAGCAATTGTTGGCTTTTAACCTTGTCTTCACTTGTGGAGGAGCTTTCCTATGAACAGATGGTTTGATTTCTTCCTTTCTAATCCGTATACCATTTATTTCCTTTTCTTGTCTTACCTCATTACGTTGGGCTTCCAGGGCAGTGTTGAAAAGAAATGGTGATGGGGGGAAGTTCATGCCTTTGTTCACAAGCAGGCAAGTTGCTGATACTTTGAGAGTGCTATGCTCAAATCTTAGATTAAACATTCTGTTGTCTGGAGAAAGGGTATTTCCAATGTCCTTTATCCTAGTAGTGCAGATACTACCTATAAAACCCTCATTTGTTGACTGACTGCTTTCCCGAGGCCAGAGACCATGGTTGTGGCTGGTTTTTCTATGGGCTCATGAGAGTTAAGTCAGTGTATGTAGGTTTACCATTTAATCCAGGATATTAAAAACTTGTGCTGGTAAGTTGTGGCTCTAGAAGTTGTTTCTAGAAACAGGAAAAGACTCAACTAAAAAGGATAATTTCAGACCAATATGACTAATGAATATAGATGCAAAAATTCTCAATAAAATCTTAGCTAATAGATTACAGCTTATCATCAAAAAAGTCATCAGGATCAAGTAAGTTTCATCCCAGGAATGCAAGGTTGGTTTAATATATGCAAGTCTATAAACGTTATTCATCATATCAACATAAGTAAAACCAAAGACTACATGATCCTCTCAATAGATGCAGAAAAAGCATTCAGTAAAATCCAGCACTGGGGAGTATAGGCATATGCCTATAGGTGGTACATTTCTGAGGAGTACCAGAACACTGAGGAGTATAGGCATAGGTGGTACATTTCTTAAACTGATCGGTGGTACTGAAGAGTACAGGTATAGGTGGTACATTCCTTAAACTGATTGAAGCTATCTATGACAAACCCTCCATTTACTGAATGGAGTAAAACTGAAAGCTTTTCCTCTTAGAACTGGAACTAGACAAGGTTGTCCTCTGTCACTACTATTTAGCATTGTGCTGGAAGTTTTAGCCAATACAATTAGACAAGAGAAGAAAATAAAGAGCATCCAAATGTGAGCAGAGGAGGTTAAACTCTCCCTTTTTGCTGATGACATGATCTTATACCTGGAAAACCCCAAAGACTCAACCGCAAGACTCTTGGAAGTCATCAAAAAATACAGTAATGTCTCAGGATATAAAATCAGTGACAAGCCAGTTGCTTTTGTATACGCCAACAATAGCCAAGATGAGAGGTTAATTAATGTCACAATTCCCTTCACCATAGCCCCAAAGAAAATGAAATACTTAGGAATATGCCTAACAAAAGAGGTGAAGGACCTCTATAAAGAAAATTATGAAACCCTTAGAAAGGAAATAGCAGAGAACATCAACAAATGGAAGAATATACCATGCTCATGGCTGGGAAGAATCAACATTGTTAAAATATCTATACTTCCCAGAGTAATTTACCAATTCAACGCCATCCCTATTAAAATACCAACATCCTACTTTCAAGACTTGGAAAAAATGATTCTGCATTTTGTATGGAACCAGGAAAAAAAACCTTATAGCTAAGGCAGTTCTTAGTAAGAAAACAAAGCCGAGAGTTTTACTCTACCAGATTTTAATGCTGTATTATAAGGCCATAGTGGTCAAGACAGCATGGTACTGGCACAAAAATAGAGACATAGATATTTGGAATCAAATAGTAAACCTGGAAATGAAACCAACAACTTATAGCCACCTAATCTTCAATAAACCAAACAAGAACATCCACTGGGGGAAAGACTCCCTATTTAATAAATGGTGCTGGGAGAACTGGATATCCACATGTAAAAGACTGAAATTGGACTCGCACCTTTCTCCGCTCACAAAAATTGATTCAAGATGGATCAAGGACTTAAATTTAAGGCATGAAACGATAAAAATTCTCAAAGAAAGAATAGGAAAAACACTGGATGATATTGGCCCGGGGAAAGACTTTGTGAGGAAGATTGCCATGGCAATAGCAACAACACCAATAATAAACAAATGGGATTTAATGAAACTGAAAAGTTTCTGTACAGCCAAGGAGACAACAACCAAAGCAAATAGACAACCTACTCAATGGGAAAGGATTTGCTTATTTTGAATCAGACAAAAGTCTAATAATCAGGATCTGTGTAGAACTTCAATTAATTTATAAGAAAAAATCCAACAACCCCATACTTCAGTGGGGAAGAGACATGAATGGAATCTTCTTTAAAGCCAATAGATAAATGGCTACTAAGCATATGAAAAAATGCTCATCATCCCTCATTATCAGAGAAATGCAAATTAAAACCACCCTGAGATATCATTTAACCCCAGTGAGAATGGCCAAAATCTCAAATGCAAATTAAAACCACACTGAGATACCATCTAACCCCAGTGAGAATGGCCAAAATCTCAAAACTGCAGATGCTGGCATGGATGTGGAGAGAAAGGAACACTTTTGCACTGCTGGTGGGACTGCAAACTAATATAATCTTTTTGGAAGGAAGTATGAAGAAACCTTAAAGAACTCAACCTAGACCTCTCATTTGATCCTGCAATCCCATTACTGGGCATCTATCCAGAAGGAAAAAAAAACCTTTTATTACAAAGATACTTGTACTAGGTTGTTTATTGCAGCCCAATTTACAATCGCTAAAATGTGGAAACAGCCTAAATGTCCTCCAACCCAGCAATGGATTGGTAAGCTATGGTATATGTATACCATGGAATATTATTCAGCCATCAAAAACAGTGGAAATTGTACAGCGTTTGTGCTAACCTGGATGGAGGTGGAACACATTATTCTTAGTGAAGCATCACAGGAAGAGAGAAGAAAGAATCCTATGTATTCAACTTTGATATAAAGACAACTAATGACAATTAATGACACGGTGGGGCATGGGGTTAGAGGATACCTGACACAGAAGGAGGGAGGGGTGTGGGCAAGGAAAAAAAATAAGAAAGAAATTAGTGACTAATTCTTATATAAATTGTATTTAATTTGGACCCAAGTACATTACTTAAACATTAATTTTTTAATTCAACATGTTAATATGTTGTTTATCATATTGCATCCTCATTTATAAGTGAAATATGTTTGTAATTTCCCCCTTATAATAATATATTTTCTCCAATTTTAATATCAGGTGTATCCAGATTAAGTAGAATGATTTTGAAGTATTTCTTTTTCTGTTGCCTATAAGATTTGGCATGATTTGTTTCTTTGAAATTATCTGTTACTTTCATTTATAAATATTAGTTGTTTATTTTTTTGAGACTTTGGAAAAAACAAAATAAGTTGTTAACTGATCAAAGTATTCTATAATAGATGTACTTCTATCTGACAATTTGAATGTTACTTTCTTTCCATTATTATTGCTTAATATTTTGTTGCAGCAATTGTCTGATTTCTTTTCTGAATATATTTATCTTCATTTGTTCTTTATGAGGTTTTTCTTCTCAGTCCTTATGTTAAATATTGTTATTGTCATTAAATTTAGCCTTTTTAATTCTGTAAAGGCAAAAGTGGAAACCTAATATACACATGTATAAGTAAGAAAAATTAATAAAATAAAAAACTTGTGTTGGTAAGTTGTGGCTCTAGAAGTTGTTTCCTTTGTGAGCAACAGTCACTTACAGTAGTGAAATAAAGTTTTATATTGGCAAGTTCTGATGAGCAGCTGGAGCCTGCATTTTCTTGGCCTGTGTTCCTTTTATCTTGTTTTATATGTACAACATTAAGAGAGGGGGCTATAACGTTAATTCTAATTCATATTAGTGTAGAGTATGTTGGGCAAGAACATGGGCTTTGGAGTGAGACTACTTGGGTTGGAATCCCAATTTCTACTTCTTACCTGTATAATATCTCTGTACTTCACTGTCCTGATCTGTAAAGTGGGAGAAATTGGTAGGATAGCTGAAATGATTAAAGAACTTTGAATAATATCTGGCAAAGAAACATTCAGGTATTAGCTATACTTACCATTATTAATGGCATTTACATTTGATTTTCTTTCAGGATTGAACACTTTGCCAAAATCTACAGTCAAAAGATTGGCATCAAAAAGGAAGTTCTTTTGAAAACCTTGTGGGGAGATTATTATGTAAATATGAAAGCCAAGAAGATTATGAAGGTTGATCAGGTAATGTGGTATATGTCCCTTTGATTTTTGGTCACATTCTTGCCCAATGAAAACCTGTACTGTAATGCTTTTAATAGATGTAATTCAGCTTTAGTTTGTGTAGGTGAGTTCATGAGGGGATTTTTTTGTAATATGTCTATAAAAATTAAGAAAGGCTTACCACGTACTGTTTACATCAAGCCCTTTTGCATATAGTGAGCATAGACCTGCGTTTGTTTTTTTTTTTTTTTTTTT
>NW_003852406.1:34081854-34098112 GCF_000181295.1 Otolemur garnettii | reverse complement strand
AAAAAAAAAAAAAAAGAAAGTACAAGTTTAAGGCCACAGGAAAGGAAAAAATCAGAAGTCAATACCATTAGTGATACAGTTTTGTTTCATTCTTTTTGAATCGTTATATACATCTCTCAGTTGAGATTGATTATACTGTTTATATAAGCTGCCTTTTTGCTTAATATTATATCATGAACATCTTTCCTCGCTTTTAAAACCTTTTTTATAAGCAGTATATTTGAAAGGGAGTAAATATAGTTAAGTGGGAGAGAGCATGGCTTTACAGTGAACTCTGTGATTGAATCTTGGCTCTGCCACTTACTGGCTCTGTGACTTTTGTCTCATTTGTGTCAGTTGTAAAATTGAGATAGTAGTACTTATAGGGTAGTTATGATTGTATGAAGTAATCCAAGTGAACTCTTCAGAACAATTCCTTTCACACGTATTAAGCATCCTATTATTTTGTGAGAGTACTACCAGTTTTGTTATCATTCTCTTAAGCTTAGACATAGCTGTTTTTTTCTGGATATTTTGACATTGTAAGTAAAGCTGTGATAGATGTTTTTGTGCATAGATTTTTGTCTTTATGATGACGTTTTTTAAACCAGGAGTTCAAAGCCAATGATTTTTTTTTGAGACAGAGTCACACTTTCTTGCCCCTGGTGGAGGGCTATGGCATCATAGCTCACAGCAACCTCAAACTCTTTGACTCAAGCGGTCCATACACCTCAGCCTCCCAAGTAGCTGGGACAACAGGCACTCACCATAATGCCCAGCTATTTTTAGAGATGGGGTCTCACTCTTGCTCAGGCTGGTCTTGAACTTGTAAGCTAAGACCATCCACCCACCTCAGCCTCCCACAATGCTGGGATTACTGGCATGAGCCCTCTCCCCCGGCCCAAAGCCAATGAGTTTTAATTTTCAAATACTGTTGCCAGTAGTTCTTCAGAAAAGAGATTATTAATTTAAATCTCACCTTGTGTATAGATAAGAGTATATATTTCAAGGTGCGCTTGATACTAACTTCTACATAGTTTGGTAAGAGAAATGGTAGGGTTTCTTTCTGAATAATATTTTAGGCTGAAGTCTATGGAAAGAGTCTGCATGTGCAGAGTGAAGTTTTAGCTCCTAGCTTGGCCATTGTGTGTGTTTCCTTGGTTATAGTGGTGGGGCAACCATAGTGATGTGCCCCCTGAAATGGCCACATTGTGAAGTCTCTCATTCTCAGAGGAAGAGAACAGTGGATTATTATTATTGATTGTGGATTATTAACTATTTAGAGCATTCTTACAACTACTTTCATCTACTGTTCAACAAATATTTCAAGTAGAAATGAAACATATTATTAATAAAAACATCAAAATGAATATATAAATGCCTATTAAATATTCAGGAAATTAAGCCCATATATTCTTTTGTACAGGCCAAAGCAAAGAAACCTTTATTTGTACAGTTGATCCTGGAAAATATATGGAGTTTGTATGATGCTGTCTTGAAAAAGTAAGACTGCTTTAAAATTGCTTATCTTTGGGCAGTATAATTTGCCTCACTTTCCAGTTTATTGAGTCACTTCAGAAAGCTGAAATAGACTGAGAAAGTGAATAGAGCTTTTACAGATGAGTTGATTACAGGGCTTGGAAACAATTTAGAGGAATATGTGTAACCCAAGTAAAGGGTGATGGAGGAGGCACAGAACAACAATATTTTATAGAATGCTGAGTTGAGAGATAAAAAGAGGGAAAGAGAGAATAGGCCTTTGTTTTCACAAACCTAGTTTAAAAAAATAGTCATTGTAGTAGAAAAAGTATGTGATATCTGAGATTACTAATGGGGAACTTGAGAAGTAACTTGCCTGGTACAAATTTGCTTTAGTGTACTTACTTTCTAAGTTATTCCAAAGGTGGAATAATAACTTTTAGCATTTATTTGTAAAACTTCTTTACCACTGACAAAGTTTGCTCATGGCAATTGTGGGATGGTGCGTGGTGGGAAGTTTTACAGAAGGAACCACTTGAAAGAGTAAGAGTAGAAGATGAGGGGTCCCCTACTGGGGCAGGGTCTCCTTCAGTCATTTTTAGCTTTCTTTGAAAATGTGGCACATTAGGGAAAAAATGTGCCAGATGATGTTGAGTTCCTTCCCACTGCTTATTCATGCCTGCATGTGACTTTTCCTCTCCAATCTTGTGTTTCCTATAGGGACAAAGAAAAAATAGATAAAATAGTGACTTCTTTAGGATTAAAAATTGGAGCCCGGGAGGCACGACATTCAGATCCTAAAGTTCAGATCAATGCCATTTGCAGTCAGTGGCTACCCATATCCCATGCTGTCCTTGGTATCCTTTATTTTAATGGTTTTAATGAAATAGTCTTGATAAAACAAAAAACAATGAGTTATTGACAACAGGGAAATCCTCTGGAGATAACATATTCCAATCCAAAGTAAGTCTTCTCTGTTCATTGAGTGTTCTACCATGAAACTATATTTAGTACTTTAAGAATTAATACACTAATTAGTGTTAATACTACCATTATTATTTAGTAACCTACAAAAATGGAAATGCACTAAGGTAATTTGTGTTTAGTCACTATTCCATTTCAAGGTCATAGGTAGCCAACCTGCTAAGGTGTTGTCCTCAGTTCTTCCGTGAGCCTCATCGTTAGGTATCTGTCGTGAGGATCCTGTCTTAGCTTCAGAGCATTCATGGACTCCCTGAAAGTCTGTACATATTTTGAGAAGTGATGCACCAAAGAGTGTTCTCTTATAGCCCAGGTGTTTTCTGTATAGACTGACCTGCTTACTTAATACTCAGCGCACCTAGCGACTCTGCCTTGGTGAAGACACTAGTTCATGCTTTTCAGCCCTTAACAGCAGACTTCAGCTATGGTGTGTCAGAAACTTCCTAGTCCCCTTGATATTACAGCTGAGAGAGTGGAGCGACTGCTGTGCACAGGATCCCAGACGTTTGACTCTCTTCCCCCGGAAACTCAGGCACTGAAAGCAGGTGAGAATGGACTTGTTGCAGTGCAACGTGTCACCGGCTTGCCTCAGTCCAGGCTGCTGGAGACCAGTTGCTGGAAGGCTGGCCAGTGTGCAAAATGTCTATTTCCACAAATACACAGTTTGATAAATGACCATTTTACCAGTTTTGGTTTTGCTATAGTCATTTTGCTTAGCCGGTGGGTGGGAGGCCAGAGACTCTGGGTCTCCTCGCTCCTGCCCTGCTCTTATTTCAAAATCATGTTATATCTTGTCCTCCTAAACAACCAAGAATGTGTTATTACCTTAGCTGTGGCATCACTGCTCTGGCTGTGGCCCTAGGGACTGTGGACAAGTGTTTCTGCTCAGGGAAAGCCCTGTGTATACATACCACTGGGAGAGGAAGCCTGTTCTGCTCTCTGCGGGCTCCCTCTATTCTCTGTGTCTGGTTTCTTTCTTCTAGTTATGTTGCATTTGTAACTCTTCCCCCCAAAACCACTCCAGTACTGTTCTTGGGGTTGCTGTTGACTCTTACTTTGTTGAAGCTAGTGGCTAGTTCTCAATCCTCATCTGACTGAATCTATCAAAAGCGTTTGACACAGGTAATCATTCCTTCCTCCTTGGAACACTTTCTGCCTTGACTTCCAGGCTTCCGAGTGCTTCCACTTTTCTTCCTGTCTCTCTAGCTGCTGTCCTTAATTTCTTTTTCTGATTTCTCTCCATCTTCCTGACCTTTACTTTGGGGTGCCCAAGCAAGGCTTAGTCTTTGGACCTCATCTCTTTGATCTGCAGTCAGTTTTTTGTGATCTTACCCAATCTCTAGGCTTCAACTAAAAACTGCATACTCAGTGTCCCCACATGTGTGTCTCTACATATCTGCTCTCTGATCTCTAGACTCATATATCCACTTTTAACATTCTCTCAGCTGTCTTAAGAAACACCTCAAACTTAACATATTCCAAACTGAGCTGTCTGTCTTATCTGCAGATCTGCCCTGCTACTTCCATCTCAGTCAGGGGCACTTTCATCTTTTCTCTTGCTCAGTCCAAAAACCTTGGAGTTATATGTGGCCCTTATATTTATCTATATTCCCACATCCAGTTCATCAGTAAGTCTAGTTTATTCTTACAGAGTCCAACTATTATCACCATTTTTCCTTCTGTCTCCCTGGGCCAAGCGCTTATCATCTCTTGCCTGGTTATTGAGACAGTTTAACAACTAGTGTTGCTGCATCTGCCCTTGATTCCCTTCAGTGTTTTCTTGACACTGCAGTTAAGACGGAGCCTGTCAGAATGTGAGGGCAGGTCACTTTGTTCCTCAGAATCTTTCAGAAGTTTCTCTGGTAAGACTTCCGATGTGTGTTTAATTCTTAATTCCTGTAGTATTTTTCCTATTTGAATTTTACTCTTGAATTCTGTATACTCAAATTAGTTTGATATGAGATGATAGGGTAATTTTTAAAAAGGTAATCTATGGTTTTATGCCTCCAGTGTAGGTAGAGAAAAATGTTAATATATTGATGAAATTGTGTTAAAATTTATGTATATAGGGAGATTTAACATCTTTTATGTCATTGAATCTTAACTCATTTCTAAGAATTTTTGATACTTTCATGATACAGTTATTTTTGTCCATTTTATTTTCTAACTTGTTATTGTGGGGGGATTGGAAAAACTACTTATTTTTGCTTGTTTCATTAACCAGCTACCTACCTGTTGATGATTGAACTTTAGTAGCATTCCTCAAGTATATCTTTTCAGTGGTCAAAAGGTAGCTTGCTAATAAGTAAATAAAACGTATTAGGGTTTATGGGGGTGGTAAACCTCATGCCACAGCTTTAGTTCTGATAGAGCAGCCGCTCCGCCTCCTGCCACATCTGCTGCTTTTCTTTCCTCATTTCTGCCGTCTCTGCTTGTTCTTGATCCTCTCTTCCCTAAAAGTCTCAGACTTCTGTAAGTGGAGTTATATCTAGCTGTGAAAAGTTTAGGACTTGTTACACATTTAGATGATGCCATGCTGTAAATGTCTTAATTGTTTTCCAAGAAAATCTATTTTTTTTAATAATGAGAAAAATAGTGACATTTTTACTTCCTGTTTGTTTAGCTTTTATGAAATGTGGAAGTGAGGACACTGCTCCAGTTATTATCTTTGTTTCCAAAATGTTTGCAGTTGATACTAAGGCCTTGCCTCAGAATAAGCCAAGGTAAGGAAAGAGGGAAGATGGGCTGGGCCAGGGAAATGGTCTATGTTTGGTGGGGTATAGTGGGGTGTGGGTGGGAAGACACACAGAATGTTTTTCCTCCTCAACCCAGAGTTCAATCAAGCTAACCCTTGGGGTACCATACAATTTGTACAGTAATGTACCCTTTTGTGATAGCTTTGTAAAGGAGAAAGCTGTTGAAATCAGCTCAGGAATGTTGATTTGAACTAATGTCAATTTGAAGAAGGGCAATAATAATAGCAGTTATTTTTACTGAACATGTCTTGGAAGTCTTAATCTAAACCTTCCTGGAGTCATCTGATTCTGTCTACCTCAGTGGAGGTTCTGAGTGTGTGTGGTTCTGTGTGTATGTGTCATGCATGTGTAGTATGGGCGTGGTGGGTGTGGGTGATGGATGGATTATTGCTCGAGTGTTGGGGACTCTGTTCATTCCGTATTGTCTGTTTTTCATGTATTCTCCTCGTTTCTCTCTGCTGCCGTTCCCACTAGTTTAAATACTGATCATCTCTCACAGCAACCTAGCTCGTTCCTCTACCCCATTTTTAGTGCTACCAGTCCATTTGCCATCCTTCCTCAAGAATGATCTTTCTAAGATTCGACTTGATCCTCATTGCCTTGAGCAGTTTTACCTCAAGTGTGAAGCAATGGTGATGATTTGAGTGGCACTTGGGGAAACAAGTTTTAATTAGTTGTCATATTTATTTTAATGTATGTTTGTGCATGTTGCCTGTTTATGTCAAGTGATATAGCTTTTCTGTTTCCAGTAATGAGATTTTAAGTTTTAGTGAGTTAAAAATGTCCATTTAAATAAACTATTAAGTAAATGATATGGAGATACAGCTGAAATGAGATGGGCGTGACTGAATGTCAGATCACCAATCTATGAAATGAGTGACCTGCCTTAGTAACATTTAAGACGTAGCATGACCTGACCTAAACCCTATTTCATCTGGATTTTTATTTCTGTTTCTCTAGTATCCTGTGGTATTCCCTGAACAAATTTAAAATTTTTCCTTGTCCTATTCCTCCATCTTGGAAGATTACTTTTCTTCTGCTAAAATCCTGCTTGTCCTTTAAGAAAAAGGTTGTATATTATTTTTTAGTACTTCCCTAGCAATTTGAACATAGGAGGCGTTAATAATTTTTGTTCAGAGGATAAGTGAAGGAATGGAAGAACAAGTGAATGAATGAGTGAATAAAGAATAGGTGAGTGAATGGGTGATGAACGAGCAGCTAAATGGGTCAGTGAAGGTGAATTGCTGAGTAAGTGACCATGCATCTGGGCTGCTTCCAGATAATGTTGCAGTGCTACATGCAACAGCAATTTCTTGATATTTTAGAAAATGCAGATTTTTTTGGTCAATTTGAAGAAGGGCAATAATAATAACAGAGATTTTAGTAGAATCGTAGGGAATATTGGAGAATTGGAAAACTCACACTTCAGATTGCAAATACATGTATTTAGTCATTTAAAATTCCTACTCATACTCATCCTTCATTATCTTGCTGAAGAAAGATAGTATTATTATGCCTCTACTATTAGTTACATTTTCTGCGAACATTTTTCTTAAAAATTAATCATATGTTTTCCTGAATTTGGTATATTTCTGGTAGTGCAATTTCATTAGGTTGTGTACTGATTTTAGTCTGTTCATATTTAACCAGTATCTATTTCAACAATTGTTATGTGACAGTATCATGTTTTCAGGTGTAACTGGGTATGGTCATTATCATTACTTTCCTCTTTAACATCTGCTAGTTGACTTTTCAGGAAAGTTTTACTGGTTTTAACGTTGGGGGAGGTTGATATACTTTTATCTCTACTGTATTAGATATACCCAGACAGGAGCAGGAGAGTATTATTTTCCTTTAACATAGACTATAATGTGTTAAATTCTATGTGGTATGTGCCAAGGAGAAAAGTAAAGCAGGAAATGAGATGGGGCACCCACAAAACATAGAAGATTTTACCCTGATTTCGGAAAACACTGTCTTTTACTCACTGCTCAGCAGTGCCCTTTGTTGTAAGTGGAGCTCTGTTTGTGATGGGACGGTACGGGGCTTTCTCCCACAGGCTTGTGTTCTTGCCTCTTTTCCTTTGTTCTTGGAATTCACCTCCCAACCTTACATTTCAATCTTCACTCTCCATTCTCACCTTTGGTTTCCTTCATCTCTAGTATTAGTGACTACTATCCCTTCAGGAAGTGTCGTCCATGGTTGGTTGAACTATATCCTAAATAACTCATGACCCACAGCTGTTTCCTTACTGTACAGCCCTATTTTCTTGCAAATAAATTCCTCTTTGTTTTTAACAAATACTGAATACACAGTGGGTACTTTTTACGAATCCTCACCGATCTCTCTTCCATCTGCATTTTTCCCATTGCCACCACTCTCAGTGCTCCTCAGAGTGCCTGGCACACAGAAGGCGTTACTTGAATGGATGGATAAATGCACAGGCAGATAGGAAGCACCTGTACAGATGGGGTTAGCTCAGTGACTACAAATGATGATTCCAGAGCTTGTCGGAAGCATATATAAGTGTTTAATGTATGAAGTGAATAAATACAAAGTGTGACAGTTAAGTTCACGAACTCGTCCTGGAAAAAGTGCTACATAACTCATTGGTGAATATCACTTTGATCACCTTTGAAGTACCCTCTTTGGAGTACTTTTATCTATTTATTTGAGACAGAGCCTTATTCTGTCACTCAGGCTAGAATGCTGTGGCATCATAGCTCACTGCAATCCCAAACTCCTTAGCCTTCTAAGTAGCTGGGACTTCAGGTACTCAGCACAATGCCCAGCTAAGTTTTTCTGTATTTTAGTAAAAACAGGGTCTCACTCTTGCTCTGGCTGGTCTCAGACTCCTGAGCTAAAGCAGTCCACCCACCTTAGCTTCCCAGAGTGCTAGCACTATAGGTGTAAGCCACTGCACCCAGCAACTAGTCCACCCTTTAAAGCAGTTTGGAACCCTTTTTCTAGAATGGCTATCAGAGCTATCATCATATTACCGTCATTGTCCTGAATGTCATCAAAATATCTTCCTTTTAGTATTTTCTTTATTTGGGGGGGGGGGCGCAATCATTGGAGGACACATGATGTGAACAGGGAGGGAGTTCCAGGACAGTTATTTGTTTACTGCCTAAAAACTCCCTTTCAGGCAGTGTTGTGTGAACTGGTGCATTGTCATAATGCAAGAGCCATGAGTTATATAGCAAGACTGTCAGTGAAGATTTTTCTGTTTCTCTACTGACATTTACTTAGTCTTCTGTGCTTCTCACAGTCAGCCAACAATTTCGATGCAGAATTTGATTAATTTATGCAATGTTTTCTTCAGTTCTGCTTGTTACTGGCTGTTTTGACCTCCCTTCATCAATGGCACTTTCCCTTCAGAAAAACCTCTAATCCATTTATATACTTTCAATTTTTTCATGGCATTATACCCATAATCTTGGACTAACATGTCCCTGATTTCACTTCTACTCTTGCCAAGTTTAACAAGAAATTTACAAATGTTGTTCATTACTCTAATTCAAGCTCTGACATTCTCACATCAGCACTCAAAAACGTGTAACAACGATAATGAATGCCACTCAGGAAGACGCTTTCACACACATTGCCATGAACACAACTGTGAAACACTGATATACTAAGGTTATGAAACTAACCAAGTTGTTGGTACAGTGCTGCCAATGTAAGCAAACAGTAGCAAGTTCATGAACTTAATTGTCAGGCCTCATATACTGCTTTTCTAACCAAAGCGAAAATGAAATCACATTTACTTAAGATGCTGATCATGTCATCTTTAATTCCTTCTAAATGAAAGGTGATAATGAGCATAGATTTTTAGAGCCAGACAGGTGTGGATTTGATAGCTCCTTCATTTAACACTTATATGACTTTGGGTCAAGTTACCCAAAATATTTTGAGGTTTTCAAAATACCCATTTTCTCATACATACAATATGGATGTAATATCTATTTCATTTAGTCTTGATAAATATGTGATGTAATGTATGTAAAGTGATTAACACAATGCCTGGAGCAGGCATCCTCAAACTACGGCCCGCGGGCCACATGCAGCCCGCCTAGGACATTTATCTGGCCCACTGAGTGTTTTTGCCACAGCTGCCTGTCCTGCTTAGCAGCTGACTCATCCTAGGGCCCGCAGTCCCAGCCCTCCAGTGGTCTGAGGGACAGTGAACTGGCCTTCTGTTTAAAAAGTTTGAGGACCCCTGGCCTGGAGGATAGTGATAGGCTCACTGGAAAAGACTGTTTCTCTTCAGATGCTAACAGGTGCATTAGCTATTTTTTCCTCACTGCTCTAACAGTAATTATTCTGCATTTATATTTTAATTCACACTTTTGAGATTCTGAGTTTTTAGGAAAGGTCTGGAAATAAGAGAAATTAAGAAGTGGTTTAAGGAATAGCTGGAGTATTTAGCCTGGGGAAGAGAAAGGAGAGGGGAAGGCATGAATGCAGATGATTCAAAGGAAAGGGGTGGGAAGCAGATTTCTTAGATGTTGCTTCCGAGGATAGACTGGTATAGAAACTCTGAGGAAGCAGAGTTCGTCCTATATTTGAGAGTTCTTCTGATAATGTGGAGCTTCCTGTAAAGAGGAGCTTGTCTCTTCCAGCAATTCTCATTGTCCAGCAACAGACCCATGACCAAGCCAGTCTCAAGAACTACTCTGGAATATTTTTGTATTTCACTGCATAGCCCTGTTACCTACACAGAGATAGGTCTGAGTAGAAGGGCCTGTTCCTGGAACTGAACTCAACCCTGCTGAGAGGCAGATACACGGGAAGACAGAGCTAGTGGCTAGTCCTTGTGGAAAGTCCTGGCTAGGAGGCAGGAACCTGAAGAGGGTAGCAATGGACAGTCGTGATTTAAGCAATCACCTTCCAGGCCATCCCAGTGAAGGAAAGATGTGGAAGAGATTCTAGGACAATTGGCATCAGGAACTCTAGACTGTGTGGCTATTTGAAAGGTGAGTGGGAAGTGCCCATGCAGAAGGCTATCAGTGTGGTTTCCAGTACTTAAGGAGAGAAGAAGGAAGAGGCACAGCACTGTAGGGGATAGAGTTATTGCTTAGGTGTCAAGTCCAAGGTTGATTCCTAAAGCAGGAATCATAATGTCAGAGGTGAAGGGCAGCATGGGAGGGAGGCACTAAGCACTGGGACCAGGTGCAGTGTTATCTAACTTCCAGAGGTAGAGCGAAAGGTTGGGGGTAGAGGATTAGTCTGACTGTCTTGATGTTTAGTCCTTGACTACAAGGCTAACTTCAAATTCTTCTAACCTTAAGGCAGGGATTAGCCTTGCTTTTGTGTTGGGGTTGATTTGTATTTTTAAATCGTTCAACATTTCTCACATTAGGATACATCATGCAGTAGATGTGAATATTTTATTTGGTAGTTTTGTGTTTGCTTGTTTTTTATTTAGTTATTTAATCATGACTGTATACATTTATGGGGTACAATGTGATAATTTGATATACAATGTAGAATGCTTAAATCAAACCAATTAACATAACTTTCACCTCACTTATTTTTTGTGATAAGACAATTACAATTTACTCTGAGTTGTTTTGAAATATACCCTTGACCCTAACCCTAATGCTAGAAGAGAGTGCAGGGAAAATGCTTAAAGATACTGGCCTGGGAAAATATTTTATGAGGAGGAACCCCCTGGCAATTGAATCAACACCAAAAATATATTACTGGGATTTGATAAGCTAAAAAGCTTCTGCATAGCTAAGGACACTATAAGTAAAGCAAACAGACAACCTTCAGAATGGGAGGAGATTTTTGCAGGTTATGATTCCGACAAAGGCCTAATAACTAGACTCTACAGAGAACTAAATTAATAAGAAAAGAACATTTCTTTGTGGGCAAGAGACTTGAACAGAAACTTCTCTGAAGATGACAGATGAATGGCCAACAAACACATGAAAAAATGCTCATCATCTTTACTCATCAGAGAAATGCGAATCAAAACCACTGTGAGGTAACATCTAACTCCAGTAAGATTAGCCTACACCACAAAATCCCTAAACTGCAGATGTTCACATGGATATGGAGAGATGGGAACATATTGCTGGTGGGACTGCCCAGTAATATGGCCTTTTTGGAAGAAGTATGGAGAAATTCTCAAGAAACTAAAAGTTGACCTACCATTTGATCCCATAATCTCATTACTAGGTATCTACCCAGTTGAACAAAAATCATTTTACAACAAAGAATGCCCATTTTTATTCAATGTAGTATTCCCTTTTGTAAAGTCCTTTTTAATATTAAAGCTATAAATAACCTTGTCTGTGACCTGACAGGCATGAGGGTAACTCTTTAGGAAAAAAGTCTTAATTCTCTTCCTCCTACCCCACCCTTCAGACTAAATCCCACCAAGTGCACATACACACCCACATAATGCCTTTTCTGTGAGGGTACTTCTTGGGTCTAATACAATGATTAAGAATTTCAATTTGATGTTTTTGCTCTACTGAATTGCTAGGACTCAGCTTGACCTTGAATCCCTCCTCTTGAACCCCTTTAATCCCTTCTCTTGAATTCTCCATGAAGATTTGTTTTTGAACTTAGAAAAGAGCTTCAGTTTCTTATAGTTGTTAGGAGCTTATGGGGTTTTCCTGCAGAGATGTTCTGAACCCTGTTATCTGTCACTCTTTCTCTTCCTTCTCCCTGTTCTTTGCCTCTTCCAAAAGGAATATGGGTATCTGAGAAAGGTTCCACTCTATTGTGCATTGTGTCATTTGGGGACATGGACTCTTGCATGTCAGTTCATAAGCTCCGTGTAGCTGGGGACACAGCATTATTGGAGACAGCCTGATCGGCCCTCTTCTGTTGCTATAAGCAAGGAGAGAAACTGGAGAAAACTTCTGCCTGGAAGGGAGGTGGACCAGTCATCATCTTACCAGCTATATCAGTACTTGCTCTTTCTTTGTTTGAATGAACTGAGAAATGCTTGATGTTGCCAGATGGTAACATATTTGTGATATCCTGTAGGCCTCTCACTCAGGAAGAAATTGCTCAGAGACGTGAGCGTGCAAGACAAAGGCACGCAGAGAAGCTTGCAGCAGCACAGGGGCAGGTACACGCGGAGCCCACCCACGACGGGAGTGCCCTTGAAGCAAGTCCAGAAGGAGAACAGCCAACAGGTACAGGATTCCAATAGGCTCTTGTGCAAAGGGTGTGACTTTTTTCTTGACTTGGGACACTCATCTTTTGGCTCTTGACCTAGGATACACATCTTTTAGCTCTTGACCTTTAGCTTTTATCAATGTTCTTTTCGTTCTCACTGTTTTCTTTTTCTGAAACTGTACCAAACTTACCATATTCACTGTTCCCTCTGCATTTCCAGGCAGTCTTGGGGTAGAGTGAGCCTTCTCAGCACTCACTTTGTCTTTTTGTTTCTGGCAGGTGTTGGGCAGCAGTTGGAAAGCGTGACCCCTAACCCTGAGCCACAGGAAGGAGACAGCCAGGAGTCTTTCATTGCATTTGCTCGTGTGTTCAGTGGGGTAGCTCAAAGAGGAAAGAAAATTTTTGTCTTGGGGCCCAAATACAGTCCTGTTGAATTTTTAAAACAGGTAAGAATCAGAAGCAAAATATTAGTATATTATTTCAGGGATCTGATATCTTTTCAAATGCATTTGGATTGGTGATTATCTTATTGGTAGATTTATTTTTTAGGGAGGCACACTTGAGTAAATCTGTATATTTCCCATTGTGTTGCTTTGATAACATTGCGTCTACTTGTTTCACTTTTTCAGTAAAGTAAAGCATTTAGTAAACCAAACCAGTATGTGGACCTTGATTGTAGGGCTTTTCTGTTTGGGGAAAGAATCATCTTGTGGTTAGAGGAAAGAACTGATAAGAGCAGGTGTCACACTGGAGCCAGAGAGCAAAGACAGATCCTCTAGAAATACGAAGATCCCAAAACTATGTGACTCAGGCCAAAGATACAGGGAGTGAGCAGGTGAACAGCCAGCATCTGAGCATGCCTGAGCCAAAGTGCAAGAAAGAAATCACAGGCCACAGCTGTCTCAGAATGTTTGGAAGTAAAATAAGATGTATACATTGTAATTGAATAATAAAGGTCATAGGATGACAAAGATACCAGAGGTTTAAGAAGCCAGTAAGGATCAGCAAGGAGAAATAAGTTAGGAACTTGCTGGTCAGCAGTATGAAGCGTCACATGGACAGAAGCACCTGTCCCTCTCTGCAGTAAGTGGCCTGTCTGTAGGGGGCTGGGGAAGGTATAGTAGTTGGCTGTAAGGGAAGGAAAGGGAGGAGGTGGCAGCTGCAGAAAATCTCTGCCATCAGTTTTTCCTTGCCTTAGATGCTTATTCCATCACTTTTAGCAATTTAGTTCCTTGCAGACTGCAGTGCTCCAAGGTTAAGCAGTCCTTGCAGGGCTGGGGCAAGTTCTATTAATTATCTTCTATAATTTAGCAAGAAGGAACACAGCACTTTGTGTGTATAGGTTTATATTTTATGAGAGTCTGAAAGTGCTATAGTGACATGTCTAAAAACCTATTTATGTTTATCTTGTAATAAATTTAGCAACTTAACACACGTTATTACTATCTCAGTTTCCATGGATTATGAATCCAGTCATGGCTTAGCCAAATCTTCTCTTTATGGTCTCACAAATCTGCAACCAAAGTGTCAGCCATGCTACATAGATGATTGAATGGGGAAGAATTCTGCCACTGTGGGTGTTGGCAAAATTCATGTCTTTGCACCTGTGGGACTGAGGGCCCCAGGTTCTTCCTGGCTCCTCTGGCTACTCTCATTTCCTAGAGCCCACTCCAGTTTTCCGTGGACTTGCCCACTTAGAGGCTGACTTTATCAAGCCATTGAGCAGACTAGAATGAGTCTAGTAGCAAGAAGGCTTGTTTGGTGTTACATAATCACAGAATATGCATAATCACCATTTTTGCCATATTCCGTTGGTTAGAAGCAGATCACAGGGACTACTCACTTGGGGAAAGGAGATTACATAGAGGCATGAACACCGGGAAGCAGGAATTATGAGAGTAGCACCTGTAGTCTGCTTGCCACATCCTTCTCGTGCTTTTCTATGTATAGTTTTATGAACTATGCATGCATTTGTAAAGAATTAGTTTGAGACCAGCCTGAGTAAGAGCAAGACACTGTCTCTTAAAACTAGCCAGGCATTGTGGCGGGCACATATAGTTCTCAGTCCTCGAGAGACTGAGGCAAGAGGCTCCTGAGTTTGAGGTTGCTGTGAGCTGTGACACTACGGCCCTCTAGTGAGGGGGACAAAGTGAGACTCTGTCTCCAAAAATAAAAAAAAAATTATTGTCACGTTTAAATGTTTTTAAGGTTTGTACAAATGGAATTTTACTGTAGTTTTTACAATTTGCTTTTTCTTTTCTTTCCTTTTTTTTTTTTTTACATTGTGAGATTTATCTATATTAATGCCTCTTCCTGTAGTCCATTTATGGTCCACTGCTTCATAGGATTCCATTATATAAATATACATGTTACTTGTACCTTTTTATGTCATTGTATCTATGAGCCACTTTCATTTTTTGCTAATCTAAACAATGCCATCTTGAATAATTTTGTGCATATCTCCTCGTGCACATTTGCAAGACATTGTAGGGAATACACCTATCGTGAAGTGGCCTGGGTAACTGTCACCTTAACAGAGTAGTTCCAGTTTATACTCCAGCCTAGCTTTGATTTATGCTCCCAACAGAAGTATATAACAGTTCCATTTATTCCACATCCTCTCCCAAATTTGGTATCATTAGGCCTTTAATATGTACCAATCTGATAGTTTAATGAGGCATTTTATAGTATTTTTAATTTACATTTTTTTGTTAATGTGTTTATTGATCAGTCATTGTCTGTAGAAATATCTCTTTTATTTTTCTATTATGTTATTTTTTAAAATACCTATTTTTAGATGTCCTTTGTATATTCTGGATACTAATTCCTTGTGAGTTTTAAATTTTGCAGATTAACTCTCCAGTGTGGGATTTGTCTTCGCATTTGATTTGGTACCTTTTAAATGGACGAAAGTTCTTAATTTTAATGTAGATGAAGTAATCAATGTTTTATGGGTTTTGTTTTTTCTATCTTGTTTAAGAAAGAACTGTACTGGAATCATAAAACTGTCTTCTGTATTTCCTTCCTTCTAAAGTTTAATGTTTTGCTTATGATGTTAAAATATTTAATTTGTATATGGTCTGAAGAAGGGTTTGTTTTCCCCATACAAATAACCGTTTTTTAGAGTGGGTGTTGCTCAGTGGCAGAGCATTTGACTCCATATAACCAGTTTTTCCAGCATCATCAAGTAGGCCGTCTTTCCCCATTAATCTGCTTTTTCCTCTCTATCATAAATCAAATTTTAGTACATGGATCTATTTCTGAACTATTAAGTTTCATTTTTCAATTTGTCCATCACTGTCTTTATTCAGTACTATCTTCATCATTTCTGAATGTTTTGACAAATCTCTATTTGTCATATGTTTGTTGTTAATATCTTGTTTATTCCTAACATTCTGCTCCTCTGTATAAAGTTTGCAGTCAGCTTGTAAGTTTCCTGAGAAGGGGTTACATAATCACAGAGTAGCTCCCATCATTTTTGTCATATTCCATTGGTTAGAAGCGAGTCACAGGGACTACTCACACTTGGGGAAAGGAGATTACATAGAGGCATATACTTTGAATCAGTATATCTATTTGGCACAAATCAGCATTTTGCAATACAGTATCTTTCTGTGAATATATTGAGTTTATCTATTCTTTTGCTTAGGCCACTTTCAAAGTTTTTTCGTTAAAGTTTTATAGTTTTCTTTATGAAGGTTTTTCATTCGCTTTTGTTGGATTTATTAGAGCTAACAAAAGTTAGATTTACTAGATATCTTATATGTTGTTGCTATTCTAAAAGTTACTGTTTTAAAAATACTTTCTTGGATCAACAAACTGTGGTATATGTACACCGTGGAATACTATGCAGCCATTAAGAAGGATGGAGACTTTACATCCTTCATGTTCACATGGATGGAGCTGGAGAATGTTCTTCT
>NW_003852406.1:34079980-34081528 GCF_000181295.1 Otolemur garnettii | reverse complement strand
TCAATAAAAAAAAAAAAGTCAAAAAAAAATACTTTCTGTCTGTTGCTAATCTATAGAAATATAATTAGTTTTTGTATATTAATGTTGTTATCTTTGCCACCTTTCTAAGCTGTCTTTTTTTGTAGGTTGTTTTAAGTGGATGATTATATTTTCTGAATAATTCTATTTCTTTATATGCAGTCCTTATATTTTTTGTTTCTTTCCAAACCCTTTTCAGGGCTGCCTGTAGAGTTGTCAGTATGTCAGACATATGCGTTTAGATGTAGCATGTGCCTGAAAGACCATTGTTGTCACGCAGCTTCCCAAGTATACCCCAACACAGGTGCTGCTCCTTCCTCTGAGCCTTTGTGAATTTACTTGCCTATACTGCCAGTCAGTCATTCTGTGCTTGTGATATTTGTTATTTTAGCATATGTTGTGTCTTAGACATTTTTTGTCTTCATAGCACTAGTATGATGCTGTAGGCCTGTGGACACCAAGGTGGTTTTTTAATTGGAATGCTTTCTGGACACCTATATTTACGTGGAGGATATATTTATTTTGAGCTGATTTCATGCAGCTCAAAATGAATCATTTAAGATAACTCTATAAGAATAAATAAGATGGAGGAGAGCTCATAAACCTGTTAGACTGGCAGCAGGTCTCTGCTGTATGTGTGCTCTGCTCTCTCACCAGCATGTCACAGCATGCCCTCTCAGATGAATACCACAGCATTATCATAGCCAGGGTCTGGGCTTTCTGTGGCATTTTTATTACCTCTAACCAGTTTTCCAAAGCTATTTTCTTGTTACTTGATACTAGCACCAAACTTTGTTGAATACTTGAAGAACATTACAATAAGAGTAAAATAATTTAAAATGATAATAGTAATAATGAGTGTTCAGGTAATAGCACAGTAGTCTGTAAACTGGTATATGACACAAATCCTATCTATAAAAAGCATGGGACAGTGGGAATCAGCTACAAAATATAATTTATTTTGCTCTAAAGTTTGTGACTAAGTGGTAATATGGATAATTTTAATATTGAGAGATTTAAGTATTTCAAATTTTATTTATAAAGTGCGACTTATTTTTTATCACACCATTCAAAATGTGCATGCCATATCTTACTGATGAATAAAAATAACTTTGATACCAATTAATGTAGATACCAGTTAACATTTTCAAATGCCTCCAGACTAGTTTTTATTATTTTCTCTGCCCAGGTGCCATTAGGCTTCTCAGCTCCACCAGATGACCTCCCCCCAGTCCCCCACATGGCATACTGTTCTCTGGAGAACCTGTATCTTCTGATGGGAAGGGAACTGGAAGAACTAGAGGAAGTGCCTCCAGGAAACGTGCTGGGTATGGTGATGTTGTGTGTTATAGTTCTGAAATTACCTAACATAACCCTGAAAAATAGTGAAATTTTTTAAGGGAATGATTTTGATCTTCTTTAGTTTAGTTTTTTTTTTTTCCTGGTAACTTTAACTTAGTACATTCAAGTAACTAACATATGAGTCAGTTATTTGCTATGAATTATGGTAGTTCTGTTTTTTTTTTTTTT
>NW_003852406.1:34074039-34079395 GCF_000181295.1 Otolemur garnettii | reverse complement strand
CAGTAGAGTGCTGTAGCATCATAGCTCACAGCAACCTCAAACTCTTGGGCTTAAGCAATTCTCTTGCCTCAGCCTCCCAAGTAGCTGAGACTACAGGCGCTTTCCACAACGCCCAGCTGTTTTTAGAGATAAAGTCTTGCTCTGATTCAGGTTGGTCTCAAACCTTGTGAGTTCAGGCAGTCCATCTGCCTTGGCCTCCCAAAGTGCTAGGATTAGCGGTGTGAGCCACCATGCCCAGCCCAAGATCCTGTTTCTAAAAATAAATAAATAAATAGGCTGGGCACAGTGGCTCACACCTGTAATCCTGATAATCTGGGAAGCTAAGGCAGGTGGATTGCTTGTGCTCAGGAGTTTGAGACCAGCCTAAAGCAAGAGCAAGACCCTATCTGTACTAAAAACAGAAAAATTAACCAGGTGTTGTGGTGGGTGCCCTATCATTCCATCCCAGCTACTTGAAAAGCTGAGGCAGGAAGATTGCTTGAGCCCAGTAGTTTGATGTTGCTATGAGCTAAAACACCACAGCACTCTAGCCTGGGCTAGAAAAAAAAATCTGTGAATGCTCTATCCTAAGTTGTGATTCTGTTTATTTGAGAGCAATAGTAGGAATTCATGTTCACATATACTTAGTCTAGGTGACTAATATTTCTGCTTCTACAGATTTGATTCTAAATTGTTGGAAACTATTCTGATGTAAAGATCTATTTTAAACTCACAGTTTTTTTCTTCCAGTGTCTTTTATTCTTTGAATGTTGCTTTATTAGCAGTAGTTAATTATCATTTGATATTTGTAAATCTCATGCTTCCTCTCCTTAATGTTATTACCACTTGACTTCTGTCCCTTACATGCAGAGTTCCTTAGTGCAACCCTAAAGCCTCAGTTTGAGAAATTTCTCTTGGATCATAGAGCATATACTGTAGAATGCTATATCCCATCATACTGTGATTCTGAACCCTTGGAGTTGTCCTCAGCCTTAGAGTTCTTTATCAGGTGATTATTTGGACTGAGAATTCTCCTTAACTTTTAGAGAAGAAGCCTAACCTGTTGGTTAGTCTAGATTTTGTGTACTTAATTCCAAAAAATTTGCCAAAGCATTTTGCTACTTTCCTACAGGGATACATTGTTTTTTTTATTTTAAAATTCTTAAAGAAATTATTTTTGGCATGCAATTAGTAGAATTCCTGGTGTCTGATCAGTGCTGCCTATTGGTTTCCATCCCTTTGGAAAATGCCACTGAGCGTTAGCAATTGATGTAATTTTGTAAAGCTGCCCCAGCCAGCTTCATCAGGAAGGACACTAGAAGAAGAATGGAAAACATGCGCTTCTGTTCCTAAGCTTTCCTTGGACGACTCCATTGCTCAAGCTTCATGCACTTTGTTTCTTAAATGGAATATGAGGTAGAAGATCTGTGCAAGTAAAGGAAAGGGTCTTCTGTTCAGTGAGCAGCTGTGTTGCCTCTTGTGATTAGGGCCCAGGGTTGGTGCCTTCTCCCCAGTGGAGGTGCTGCCTAGTACTGAGGTTGACTGATGCATAAAGAAGGAAACCGTTTCTCTCTTCTGCCTCTCAAGGCATCCTTAGCTCTGTCTGGCATCTGCTACAGGGAGACATACTTCAAGCTAAAACTTTTCATTTCTTCTTAAAGAGATATATCTCACTGTCTTTTATTGACTTTTTTAAAAAGTGGGGTGTGGTAGGACCTGTGGTAAATAAACATTTGTTTACCAGATTTACCTATGCAAGACTAAGCCAGATGACACATACTTTGGTGCAAAACGAATTAAGAAGGAAAAGCCAGGTTTATTTCCTAGAAGAATTAGGATTGTATTTAGCTGCAGGTAACAAAAAAAACCAACTTCATGGTCTTAAACTTCACTCAATCAATTGCCTAATAATAGGCAGTCCAGGCTGGTGTGATGGCTCACCTGTGTCGTCAGTGAGCCCGGTAGTGCCTTCTGGCTACCCACTTTGCAAACCTCATCATGTAGCTTCTGTTCCCATGGAACCAAGATACCTCCTGTATCATCACCACATTCCTCCCACAAAGAAGGCATGAGTTCTTCTAACAGGATTCATGTCTTTATTTGGGAAGAAGTGCCTTTTCTGGTGACTTTGGTATATGTCTTCATTTTTGTAATTTTGTCATATGCCCACCTCTAGATGCAAGGAAAGCCTTGGATTGAGCGTTATACTCTTCCAGTCACTATAGTTAAGACAAGGGATATTGGGGTTGTGGACAGTTTTTAGGTAGCCAGGCCGTAGTGTCAGCCGCTTTCCCCATGTATTCACTTGCTTCTGGCTGAGGCCCCACCAGATGCTAGTTACCAGCATTTAGTCATAGAATTACCTCGTCAGGCAAATTTCTCTTATTCATTGATTAAAACATGGAGTATATGATAGTAGTGGGAGCAGCAGCTTCACAATCAAGGTGTTTAATGAAAGCATCTTTCCAAAGCTAAGAGTAAGCTTAAGGCAGGATGGAAGAGGAGGCCATCTCAACTGGGTATCCAGTTGAGAAGTGAGCAGATGGAGAGAAGCCTAGCTGGCAGCCCAGGGCAGCTAGGGTGAGCTGGCCGAAACCAGATATGCCAGCACAGTTTTTTTTTTTTTTCTTCTTTCCCTTTGTCTTCTCATGTGGGTTTGAAATGGAAAAATAAGATGGCTATAGTTTGGCTCAAATAATCTATGTGTTCCAATTACCTATTGCTGCGTAATAATCCACTCAAATCCTAGTGGCTTGAGAAAAAGATATCTTTTATTTTTCCATATATTTGCAGTTTGGGCATGGTTGGCAGGACAGCTTGTCTCTGTTTCACATGGTGTCTGTTGAGGGGGCTCAAAGCCTGGGGTCTAGAATCATGAAGGCTCTTTGATGCGTGTCCCTGGAGGTTGGTGCTGGCTGGGACTTGGCTGGAAGTGGGACTGAGGCTTTTCCACATGGCTGTTTGGCTTTCTTACAGCACGGTGGCTAGGTTTTATGGGTGAGCATACAATGGGGAAAGCCAGGAGGAAGCTAGATCACCTTTTGTGACCCAGCCTTCAGTCTTCAGTCTCACTTTTGCCACATGCTGTTTATTAGAAGTGAGTCATTAAGACTGGCCCATATTCACAGGGAGGGGACTAACTGCACCTTTTGATGGGAGGCATGTCAAAGTATATGTGGGCGTGTTTTAAAAGGACCACACTAATGACAATTTGTTTACTTTTGCATTTTAGCAGGATCATGGCAGGACCATTTCACAAATTAAGATGGAGATGTTTGTAGTGATCAGGGCAGGTCCATAAACTCCATCTTCTTTTACTGTTGTTAACTTAGAGAAAAAGTTGTAGTTCTTATAAGAAAATGGTAGACAGTGATATGATTGATACCCATATGCTTTTCATAGAAATGATACAGTCAGTAAATTTATCAAGTGCAGATGAAAATTTTTGTTGGAAAAGGAAATGAAAACATTATATGGCATTCTTGGACAATTCAGTGTTTTGTAGTCAAAGTCTAAAGGAAAGTTCTTTTATTGGCACTTCAGAAATGCAGATTTCACATTTGAACTCAGCAGTAACTCACTAGGAGAGCTTGTGTATGCTGGTGAGGGTGGAATAGATTTGTGGTCTGGACATAGTTGATTTAAAGTTAAAAATCATTGAAACCTGATGTTTGTAAAGTTGGTATAGATGGGACCAAGGAGACTTTACTATGTTTAACACACAATAGCCTTTTGTTTAATTCCCTACTGAGAATATCTCTAGAAGTAAATGTTTGCTGCAGGCTCCTATTAAAATGTGAGGGGAAATTGAATTAAGATTCCAAATCTTTAACCTTTTTCATATACTCTGTTAGATCTCCTCCATATGGGTAAATCTTTAAAAGTTTAGAGAAATATTCTGAGAGGAAACATGATATTCCTCTTTTATCAGCATGAGAAAAATAATAAATATTAATTAGCCTTTTTCTGAACCAGTTTTAGTTCTACCATGGTTGTTTGCTGGGTCAATAAGTCAATGTCAGTAATCACTGTGGATTGAATGAAGAGAGTGTGTGTGTGTGTATGTGTGTGTTTATAAATTTCTTGTCATGTGGCATAGCCAAGGAGTCAGAACTCTTTGAACAATTTCATTGGCAAATTTGATTTAATTTATTTCAAGGAAAATCTTAGCAGCATTTGGCCTTTATGACTTTGTGGTACTTTTATAATACTTTAAATTCATTTCTAGTGAATTTCTTGTAAGTATACTTTTTATGAACATTTCAAAAAACTAACAGTCACTTCTTAGTTTTAATAATTTTAACACCTATTAATGGTTTTTCTTTTATAGGTAATGATTTTATTCTTCTGTTTCCTAATAGTTATATATTGTTTTTATTTTCACATTGCTTTTAAAGAATATGGTAAGTAATAATAGAGTTGCAGTTCTATCTAGTTCCTTCAGACTATGAATGAAGCATCTACAGTGTTTTAGTTTTAGGTTTGTTAATCCATTCCTGGGTTGGTAGATATTTAGACTGGTTGTAAATTTCAGGTGATTGTAAATTGAGCTGCAATAAACAGTCTAATTCAAATATCCTCATGATAATAGGATGAAGAAAATAAAGGTTTTTTTTTTTTCTTCTGGATAGATGCCTAGTAATGGGATTGCAGGATGAAATGGGAGGTCTAATTTGATTTCTTTGAGGATTCTTGATACTTCCTTCCAAAAAGGTTGTATTAGTTTGCAGTCCTACCAGCAGTGCACAAGTGTTCCCTTCTCTCCCATCCACACCAGCATCTGCAGCTTTGGGACTTAGGGATGTGGCCCATTCTCTCTGGGGTTAAGTGATATTTCAGGGTAGTTTTGATTTGCATTTCTCTGATAATTAGGGATGATGAGCATTTTTTCATTTTTTTGTTAGCCATTCATCTGTTTTCTTTAGAGAAGGTTCTATTCATATCTTTTGCCCAGTGATATATAGGATTGTTGGCTCTTTTTTTTGTTGTTGATTAGTTTGAGTTTTCTGTAGATGCTAGTTAACAAGTTTTTGACTGATTCATAATGTGCAAATATCTTTTCCCATTCTGAAGGTTGTCTGTTTGCTTTGGTTGTTGTTTCCTTAGCTATACAGAAGCTTTTCAGTTTAATTGAGTCCCAGTTCCTGAGATCAAGAAGGAAATCACCAAATTTTTAGAACATAATGATAATGAAGATACGAGTTATCAGAACCTCTGGGATACGGCAAAGGAAGTCGTAAGAGGGAAATTTATAGCATTACAAGCCTTCCTCAAGAGAACAGAAAGAGAGGAAGTCAACAACTTAATGGGACATCTTAAGCAACTGGAAAAGGAAGAACATTCCAATCCCAAACCCAGCAGAAGAAAAGAAATAACC
>NW_003852406.1:34024542-34071430 GCF_000181295.1 Otolemur garnettii | reverse complement strand
AAGCCCAAGTGCCCATTGATCCACGAATGGATCAACAAACTGTGGTATATGTACACCATGGAATACTATGCAGCCATAAAGAAAGATGGAGACTTTATGTCCTTCATGTTCACATGGATGGAGCTGGAAAATGTTCTTCTTAGCAAAGTATCACAGGAATGGAGGAAAAAGTATCCAGTGTACACACCCCATTATGAAATTAATTTAAACCTTTTATATGAAAGCTATAACCTAATAACAACCTAAGAATGCATGGAGGGCGGAGGGAGAAGGGAGGGAGGAATGGGTGGAGGAAGGGGGATTGGAGGGTTCACTTCCGTGGTTTATCTTAAAAGGGTACAAGTGACTCTTTCTATGAGTAGAATATGAACGTTTTAACACAGTAACTAAGAAAATGACATGAAGGCTATGTTAACCAGTTTCATGGAAGTATTTCTGATTGTGTGTGAAAACACCACACTGTACCCCAGAAGTGCATTAATGTACACAGTTACCATTTAATAAAAATAAAAATAAAAAGAGTCCCAATTCTTTATTTTTGTTGTTGTTGGAATTACCAGGCAAGTCTTCTTCATAAAGTCTTTTTCCAGGCCAATATTTTCCCTGCTCTTTCTTTGAGGATTTTGATTGTTTCATGCCTTACATTTAAATCTTTTATCCATTTTGAATCAATTTTTGTTAAGTGGTGAGAGGTATAGGTCCAATTTCAATCTTTTACATGTGGCTATCCAGTTCTCCCTGCACCATTCATTGAATAGGAACTCTTTTTTTCCCCATGGTTTATCAAAGATCAGACAGCTATAAGATGTTAGTTTTATCCCATGGTTTTCTATTCAGTTCCAAATGTCAGTGTCTCTATTTTTGTGCCAATATCATACTATTTTGATCACTATGGCCTTGTAGTATTGCCAAAAGTCTGTTAGGGTGATACCCCTGGCTTTGTTTTTAATTACTAAGAATTGCCTTGGCTACCTGGGGTTTCTTCGGGTTCCATAGAAAACAAAGAATTATTTTTTCCAAATTTTGAAAGTATGATGATGGTATTTTAATGAAGATTACATTGAATCTGTAGATTCCTTTGGGAAGTATATACATTTTCTCAATATTGATTAGTATCTTCTGCTATTTCATTTTCTAAGGGTTTCATAATTTTCTTTGTAGAAGTCCTTCACCTCTTTTGTTATGTGTATTCCTAGGTATTTCATTTTCTTTGACACTACCATGAAGGGAATTGTGTCCTTGATTAGCTTCTCATCTTGGCTGTTACTGGGATATACAAAGGCTACTGATTTGTGAGCAATGATTTTATACCCTGACACATTGCTGTATTTTTTGATCACTTCTAGGAGTCTTGTGGTTGACTCTTTGGGGTTCTCTAAGTATAAGATCATATCATTGGCAAAGAGGAAGAGTTTGACCTCCTCTGCCCCCATTTAGATGCCCTTTATTTCCTTCTCTTGCCTGATCGTATTAGCTGGACCTTCCAGCACTATGTTGAATAGTAGTAATAGAGGACAATTATGATAGAGGACAACCATGTCTGGTTCCAGTTCAAAGTGGAAAAGCTTTCAGTCTCATTCCATTCAGTATAGTATTACCTGTGGGTTTGTCGTAGATGGCTTCAAAAATAAGATTAAAAAATGTGCCACTTATGCCTAAGTTCTTAAGTGTTCTAATTAGAAAATGATGCTGAATTTTATTGAATGCTTTTTCTGCATCTATTGAGAGGATCATATGGTCTTTGTTTTTGTTTCTGTTGATATGGTGAATTGCATTTATCGACTTGTGTATGTTAAAGCAGCCTTGCATCACTGGGATGAAACCAACTTGATACTGATGAATAATTTTTTTAATGTGTAGCTGTAATGTATTGGCTAGGATTTTATTGAGAATTTTTGCATCTATATTCATTAGTGAAATTGGTCTGAAATTCTCCTTTTTAGTTGGGTCTTTTCCTGGTTTTGGTTATGAGGGTGATTGCTTCATAGAACATGTTGGGGAAGATTCCTTTTTGTCTCATTTTTTTAGAATAATTTTTGCAGGATGGGTATATGCTCTTCTTTGAAGGCTTGATAGAATTCTGGTGTGAAGCCATCTGGATCAAGGCATTTTTTGTTGGGATTTTTTTTTATTATTTCTTCAATCTCAGTTCTTGAAATCTGTCTGTTGAAGAGATCTATTTCTTCTTGATTAAGTTAGGGGGAGAGTAATGATCCATTTCTTCCACATTGTCAAATTTCTGGGCATAGAGTTTCTTATAGTACTGAGAGATGATCTCTTGTATCTCTGTGGCATCTGTTGTTATTTCCCCTTTATCATATCTGATTTAGGTTATTAGAGATTTTACTTTACTATTTCTAGTTAATCTGGCCTAAGGTTTATAGATTTTATTTGTTTTCTCGAAAAACCAACTATTTGTTTCATTGATTTTCTGAATCTTTTGTTTTTAATTTCATTGATCTCTGATTTAATTGTGGTTATTTCTTTTCTTCTGCTGCGTTTGGGATTAGATTGTTCTTCTTTTTCCAATTCCATAAGAAGACAGTTCATGAGTTTTATCACGCTTTCTTTCTGTTTTTTGAATGTAGGCATCTAATGTGATAAATTTCCCTCTTAAGACTGCTTTTGCTGTATCCCACAGGTTTTGGTAACTTGTGTCTTCATTGTTGTTATTTTTCAGGAACATGACTATTTCCTCTTCTATCTCTTCCTCAACCCAGCTATCATTCAACATAAGGTTGTTTAATTTCCAAGTCTTTGTGTGGGGATGAACTTTTTTTTTTAAAGAGACAGAGCCTCACATTTTGTTTGTTTGTTTGTTTGTTTTGCCAGGGCTGGGTTTGAACCCGCCACCTCTGGCATTTTGTCACCCCCAGTAGAATGCCGTGGCATTACAGCTCACAGCAACATCCAGCTCTTGAGCTTAGGTGATTGTCTTGCCTCAGCCTCCCAGCTGGGACTACGGGCACCCGTCACAGTGCCCAGCTATTTTTTTTTTTTATTGTTGTTGTTGTAATTTGACTGGGACTGGGTTTGAACCTACCACCCTTGGTATATGGGGCCAGCCCCCTACTCATTGAGCCACAGGCGCCATCCAGGATGAACGTTTTTGCCATGTGGTCTACCTTTATTGCCGTGTGGTCTGAGAAGATAGAAGATATAATTTCTGTTGTTTTAATTTGTCTGAGGTTTGATCTATATCCTAGAATGTGGTCAGTTTTGAAGTACATACCATGGGCTGATGAGAAAAAATGTTTATTCCTTAGCTTTGTGTTGGTGTGTTCTGTATTTGTCTGTGTATGTCATCTTTACGTTCCCTGATTGTTTCCTTCATTTCCTTAAGCTCTACCATATCCTTTCTGTGTTCTATGAATCTCTCATCCAACTTTTGGTTCTGTTTTTCCATTTTCTTGTCCATTCCTTTTATTGTCTTTATCATCCATATTTTCAATTCCCTTTCTGTCAAATTCATTAATTCTTTATAGGTGGAATCCTCTGCAGTAACTGCCTCCTGGTCCCTTTGGGGGAGTTCCTGTGTTTTGGTTTTTCATGTTGCCTGAATTTTTTTGTCGGTTCCTCCTCATGTGTTCTTTCTTCTTGTTCACCTCCTTGTCTTCCTTTTTCCTTCTCACTGCATCCTCTGTTTCAAACAGAAGTCCTTGCTCTTGATAGTATGTTGCAGTAATTTGCTGGGACACGGGTGGCACCGTGGTTTTTTTTAAGAGACAGAGAACACAGCCAACAACCTCTATGATCCTTATTCCTAACTCAGTTGCCTTTAGTGATTGCCTGATTACTTCCTCAGCATTCAGACTCTGTCAAGCTCATGAGAATCTTTTAGGGGCAGGTCTCACAGTGCCCCCTGACTTTCATTCCTATGGGGTACAGGAGTCCCTCAGCCTGTCCCACGAGTGGAGTTCTGATCCTGGCAGGTAGAATTAAGGCCATATCTTAGACCCCTACTAAGAATTTCTCATGACCTTCCCACAGTGGCAGTCCCCTGGCCGGGAGACCTTAGTATGGCTGCTTCACCAACCATCAAACTTCTGGCAAATCCACTCCAACAGGCATTCAAATCTGGTTGCTATATACTGTTTGAGTCCACCAACTCTTCCAAGCTTTTCCCCAACAACTGAAAACTCCAGAAAGGCTTTCTCCTATCCTGGGTGTCCATTGGGTGCCAGCCAGTCCCAGCCAGTCATAATCACTTGTCTAATTCATCAGATTTCCATCACTGCACATCATACACTGTATCCAGCTCACTACCTCCTCTATGTGCTCCCTGAGCTACTATTCTGGGTAAGATCCCAGTGCCAAGTATGGCTGGATTCTCTCTTTTTCCTCAATCATTCTAGGACAACTCAGCTAAATGTTCCTTCTGGTCCACCATTGTATTTATTTATTTTTATCTTATCTTATTTTGTTTTTTGAGACAGAGTCTTACTCTGTTGCCCCAGGTAAAGAGCAGTGACATCATCATAGCTCACTGCAACCTCAAACTCCTGGGCTTAAGCCTCCTGGCTTAGCCTCCTAAGTAGCTGGTACTGCAGGTACGCACCACAGTGCCCAGCTAACTTTTCTATTGCTTTGGTATAAATGGGGTCTTGCTTTTGGTCTGGCTAGTCTTAAACTCCTGAGCTCAGCTAATCTTCCTACCTTGGCCTCCCAGAGCGCTAGGATTACAGGTGTGAGCCACCAGATACTGCCTGTTTCTTTTTTTAAATGAAAGCATTTATGGCCAAAATCTTAGTACAACTTTGTGTGAATTTTTAAAATTTTATGTGTAGTATTTTCATCATCATATTTTTATCTGTACTCTTAATGCAACAGTTTCCAGCCAATGGACTATAGGTGCACCTTATAGATGTGACAAGGTATTAATCACTGTGTCTTTTAAACTGTTGAGTGCATTGTGGAAAAGCAAGAAGCCCTGTGTCTGACCCCTCAGATCAGATCATTAGCACGTGTTTGATAAAGTACATATTATATAGTTTACGATTATCTGTTAATTCTCATTTTCACTGACTACAGTAATTATCTATGACTACATAAGTTCTTTCAAATAGATTAATACAGCTCATAAATTGGCTGTCTAGACATTATATAAAAACAAAGGATTACTTGGTGGGAATTTTCTTCTCCTCCATCTCCAAAGAGTAAATATTACTCTTTTACTCTCAAATTCACTTACAAGGTAGAGCCCAGGTCATTAGAAGAGATGAAGCAAGAGATAAGTGGAATAGTTTTTGCTGGAATCTGTCTGTTAGTGGAGCAAAATGGGGTAGTCAAGTCAAGGGAATGTGTGTGTGGGTATGTGTTTGTGTATTTACTAGAGTTTGATTAGAAGAGGTAGTGACAGGGGAAAGATGAAAGATGCAGTGAAAAATTTAAATGATTAATGGTATGAGGTACATAGTCTCTCGCAACTGAACAATGTAGACAGTGTGGCCTACTGCTATGAAAGGAAAATTTCAGGCAGAAGGAGATTCTTAAACTTGGTAAATGCCACAGAGAAGCCACAGGGGCACTTTCTAGCAAATCATCAGATTATACCTTCACTAATCTGGATTGCAGTGAGGCTCTGGGAAGAGGTGGAGAAGGAGCACAGCAAGTATTGCAAAGATACGAAAATCTAAGATTGTCTTGAGTAGAGTATAAGAGGGACTAAGGTATCTTAGACACTTTGGGGCTTCTCTAGGTATAAGCTTGGAGGTAAGGCGACAGAGACCATCTTCTCTATAAATGTTAGGCCCTCTTGCCTTTTGGTTGGGAAGAAGCGGGTAGACTCCTGTCACAGAGCCACATCCTGCAAGCTAGGCTGATATGCTTGTTGCAGTTTCTTCATTTCTATCTATGGTTTTGGCCCTACCAATCCTATTTCAGATATAGTAGTTGAAAGAACGAACAGTTGTATTTAGAACTCACACACAGTAATGAAGACACTGTAGATCATATTCCATTCCAAGGATGCACTGGAGACATACTGTGACCTGACTGTTTAATTATCAGCTTAGTTGTCATGCCAACACTGGGAAGACCAGGAAGACCAGAGCCTGGAATTTACTATACTAATAAGATGTTAGCAGGTCAAATGTCAGATATAGGAAGAAGGAAAGAATGAATGTTAATGAGCCAAGCAGAGGTTAAGTTCAAGAAGCCAAAGATAAGACATTGGCTTTTTCATTAGAAGGTCTTTATTTGTGGACCCCATGTCTAGCAATCTCAGATTGAGCCAGCAGGGAGCACCCAAAACTACTTTTGCCTAGGGGGTCTTCCTGAGACAAAGATTTCTGTCCTTGGCCTTCTTATTCTAGGGCAGTGATTTGCAACTGGTGTGCAGTGAGAGGATCTTAGATGTGATGCAAAAATTTTTAAACATGATTATTTTTGAAATAAGTCAAAAGCACAGTAAAGTATATTCCTTTTTTAGTCTTTTTTTTGGATCAACGTAATGTAAGTATGCCATAGAAGTTGAACTATAGGTTATTCATGAGATAAAATATGTTGTAAAACACTGGTCTAGGGCATTTGTAAAGCTCAGAATCAACCTCTCTCTCTCTCTATCTCCCTATCTCTATCTCTCTCTGGAGAGACCAGCTGCAGGCTTAGTGGCATAAGCTCCTGTAATTCT
Source organism: Otolemur garnettii (assembly GCF_000181295.1). Classification (NCBI taxonomy): domain Eukaryota; kingdom Metazoa; phylum Chordata; class Mammalia; order Primates; family Galagidae; genus Otolemur; species Otolemur garnettii. The sequence continues at coordinate 34,064,799 of NW_003852406.1, read as the reverse complement.
AATATACCTGGGTGGCCTTTAGTTCCATTTTTAAAGTTTCTGGCACTTGAATTAGACCTTCTCTTCCTCCATTGACACTGTCTTTTCCGAATTTTTACCTTTCCTTGGACTTCAGATTTTAAGGATAGACACGTTTGAGGGAAGGAGAAAGGGATGTCAGATATTTTTGATAAGCCTGCCTTCCTCAGAATCCAAAGTCTCTTAAAAAGGAAAAAAAAAGATTCAATTTTTTACATGCAGTAAACTATTATTTGTTTGCTTAATTTTATTAATATATCCTGACTATTCACATTTATTTATTAATATTTCATACTGATGGTATATTTTGTCTTATATTACTCACTAGGTTGGGTTTCTCAAACTGGGGGCTTAAATTTAATCTTCCAAATTATTTATAGGCCCTTCACCTGACTACAAACTAGTCAGTAAGGCATCCTCTTACAGGAAAAGCAGCACTGGGCTTACCAGTGGTGGGACCTCTGGCAACTTGGCCGTTTCTGTGAATTTCCAGCCCTGCATCTATAGCCATATAAAATAAGCTTGAATCAGATGGTCTCTTCTGGACTTTCCTTCTCTCTCAGTTGGTTTTCTAGAAACTTCCTCACCTCTGCTCTGCCCCTGTCTTGGGCTTTTCTACCTTTTCTTAGTTGTTCTGTTGTTTGCAGTGTTTTGTTTGCCTTTCCCTCTATCTGTGAATTGCTTTAGGTGAGAGAACCACAGGCCATTTGACATCAGGAATCCCATCCCTCCTGAGGTGATTTCTCACAACAGGAGCTTTTTTTCAAAAAGTGGTCCTGGGCCAGGTGCGGTGGCTCATGCCAATCAGAAAAAAATAAATTTTCATGAAAAAGTGTCTGGCTGTTTTGAGTTCTTAAAAGAAATGTTGGGTCAGGTGCAGTGGTTTATGGCCTCTGATCCTAGCACTATAGGAGCCTAAGGCAGGTGGTTTGCCTGAGCTCAGGAGTTTAAGACCATCCTCAGCAAGAGTGAGACCCCCATCTCCACTAAAAATAGAAAAACAGGCCAGGTATTATGTGGGAGCTTATAGTCCTGGCTACTCAGGAGGCTGAGCTGAGGCTAGAGGATCTCTTGAACCCAAGAGTTTAGCCACGGTGCTCTACCCAGGGCACAGAGTGAGACTCTGTCTCAAAAGAAACAAAAAAGCATTCTTAATCCTGATTGGATATAAAAGGACCTGCACTTTAGCTGTGCCTCAGGAGATGTCTAGAACAGCTCTCTTGGACTTGAGCTAACCCGGAAGCCATGGCACTTTCTCGTTTTCACTGGTCTGGATTTGGGGCAGAAGTCTAGAGTGTTGAGTCCTTTCTGGAAGCCCCCCTGGCATGGTAAAGGGCATCTGCAGCCAGTTACAGCTCTGGCCAGGGCCACAGGTGTACTGAGATGAACACAAGGGGGCAGTCTTTCCCACAGATTTTCATCAAATCAGAAAATGGGAACAAAGACTGATTTCTCTGAGTGGGCACGTGAGCCTGTGTTCGGCATCAATGCCCATGTGTAAAATGTGTATCCTTTAGCTCTGTGTTTATAAAGAGTGTTAAGCTCTTGGGTGAAGGGCACAAGTGTGCTGAGTGTATCTTATGGTTTGCTGGGCTGAAGTCTTGTTAACACAATGCAGGATTCCTAGTGCAGGTACTGTAAACCATATTCTCTTGTCTAGTCCGGAGTCTCACACATGACAGGCAGGCTGGCAGTTTTTATTATTGGAGGCTTAGAGATAACTGAATCGTTAATACATAGAAACTGACATTCATTTAGCCTGCTGTTTGAACCTAAAGAGCAATTTTAAAACATTGATTTAAATTATTTTGGCCCTTTTTTTCTTTCTCCTGCCCTTCCCACCTCTCTTTTAAATACTAAATGAATTGTTTTAGTTGTGTCTAGTATATATACATACACACACACACACACTATATATATGTATTTTTTTTTGTGTGTGTGTGTGTGTCCTTTTCATCTTAGAAATTGAATTATGGTTCCTTTGTTTCCTTCTAGTTGGAAAAAGCATTATTGTGAAAACATATGCTGCTTAGTGGGCAATGAAGCAGAACATAAAATACCAGTAATATCTTGATCTCCTCTGCAATTAGAAACACATTGTCAGTAGGTTTATTTTACGTCTCCCGGGAGACTGTTCATTTAGCAGTTCAGCACATAATTGCCTTGATGATCATATCTCAAAAAATTTGAATCTATTGATTCAAGTGTAGAACTGAAGTAAAAGTTGTTATTTCTTCACTTACGTATCTAAATTTTTTTATTATTTGACTCCGTAATGGCTGTAGGAAATCGGATATGCTTTGAAAATCAAAGGCAAATTCCTAATCCCCTATAGTTGGGAGTAGATGGAAAGAGGAGCTTTCTTTAGGTCTCAGTAGAAGGCAGCAATTAGTATTTTATTGTATAATAGTGTTTTTCTTCAGAGCCGCAACTTTCAATTTTTCTATAATGACAATAGTAAATTTTCATTTTCTAAAATAATTTCATTATATTTGCATATTTTTTATTAACTGATACTAATAGGGACACCATATTTATGTTAATGTACATGAAAAATACATCAAACTAGATTAAATCAACATTTATTTTGCAGTGACTACATGCCAGGTGTTCAGTGAGTTACTTTTGTTACTTGAGCTTCACAGGAAACTTTAGTGGTAAATTCACCTTTTTTATTTACAGATGAAAAAACTGAGACTGTGAAAGTTTTTACTTGCTCAACAAATACCCTTATTAGCTGTAATTTTGTTTTCTCAACAGTTGTATAGCTGAGATTATTTGAAATACTTGCTTTACTGATTGTCCTTACTATGATTGTTAAAAATGAAAATATGCTGTAATGATTTTTGGCATTATGCTTACAGAATCCTTGAATTTCATAGCTCCGATATTCCCCTTCTCTTATAAAAAAGGAATCTGAGACTTAGAGCAAGGTCGGGTCTTTTCCAAGCTTGGGCAATTACCAGTCTCTCTCAAGTCTGTCTCCCTTTTTAAGGGAGAAAACTATGGGAAAGGACAGCAGATGTAGCTGTGCACATCAGAAGATCAACAGAGAAGCTGACAAGGCTTTGTCACTTTTACCCAGTGTGAAAAGACTCCTCACTGTGTCAGCTTCTCCCTCCTTGGAGCCTGTGCTTCAGTCCTCAGCGCTCCTGAGTACTTGGTGATTTTATGTCTCTATGTCTAAGCGCACACGGTCTCTCTTTTCTTCAGCCTTCTTCATCCTTGTACTGCCCAATAAATGCAGGCTCAAGTTGCAGTTCAGGTGTCATCTCCTGTCTGAAGCCTCTCCCAACCACTTTAGACAGATACATCTGGCTCCTTCCTGTACTTTTTAAAGTTAAATTCCTTTCTTTTCCAAAATTGATTCCATTATGTTGTTTGTGTTAGCAGCTGTCTCTAAGCTGGTGGAGTGAGATAGGCTCTTTGGGTACATCTCTGATGTTGAGCCCCCGCCTGATACACAGGGTGCACGTTACTGGGGTGCATGTTCATGTGCAGGTGGGAGTGAATAAACAAACGACTGTGTATCACCCTCTCAGGAGCTGCTTCTGAACACACAGATGGAAGAGAATTTTGTGCAGGAAGAAAATGGGGTCTTTCAGTTACTAGTTTGCTTTTAGTGTGGAGCTTCTAGAAAATAAAGGGACAATAAATCAGAAAAGGAGCCTAGAGGTCTAGTTCATTAGGAAACTTGAATTTCCAGTACGTGGCCACCAGCTTGCTTCTAGTTTGCATCTTTGTTGATTCTGATGTTCATTGTATTCACCAGGAATTAACTTCTCCCAAGGGCCCACATTAATTTTAGAGGCATAGAACATGAAGTAGGCAACTAGGCTGTGTGAGTGGGCATATGTGAGTTTCATTTGTAGATATATTAATCTGCCCAGACACAGATGCCCTTGCACTGTTTACAGCCCAATTTCACAGCTATCAGAGTTTGAAGGTCATATAACACTGTCTTACTCAGGTTAGTCTTTTAGAGTCTCTCAGCTCTTTGGACTAACTATGAATGTTCTCTAGATTTGAGTCTGTCATTATCTGTATTTTACATAATTCGGATATGTTTACAGTTTTTCTAGATAATAATCTCATGTGAGAAATAGAAAAGCATTTTCACTTCTGAGATTAGACAAGTTTCTAATGAAACTTGGTTTGTTAGACTTATGCTGAAATATGAAATTATATTTTAAAACAGCCTGAACAGGTAGAAGGTGATAGTTTATGGTATAATTGTATAAGTGATATAAAAATGTACTATTTCCCAAACCCACAAGATCATGACCAAATTTAAATTTACTTCAAAATGTACCAAATTCATGGCTTTTACTTTAAAATATGCCAAATTCATGGCTTTATTCTTTGTATTCATTATAGGATATGTCCTTGTGTGTCTCTTTTTACCCCCATTTTCTTCATCTCATTTTTTTTTTTTAGATTCTGAAAGCAGGACTGTGGGAACAGAGACAGAAATCTGGACACTTGAACCCATTAATTCTCTCTCTTTTTGAGCTGTTGATTTTTATAACTAGGGAGCTCACAACCTGGTTTGCCCAGGGAATCCTGGTTTGTGCCTGTTGTCATAGATAAGTTATTAGTAGTATCTCCTTTCACTGTTTAAAATCTTAGTCTGGATGATAAATTCTATGTGGTCACTCATTCATGACTTATATATTTTGTCTTTGATTATTTTATTTTATTTATTTTAGGCCTTTGTTTTTAATCCCGCTCTAAGTGCATTTTTTATTATAGTTCTCATTTTAAAAATTCTCTAATGCTTTAAAAGACATATCTTATTTTTATTTCTGTTAATAAGCTACCTTTTGTCTTTTTAAAATAGGATTATTTAAATGTAAGTCAGCACTAAAATATTATCCTTTATATCCTACCAATTTAAAACTTAGTGTGAGTTCTTTGACAGTTCTGTGTCTAACAGTGTGTGATGATGTGCTCTGAACAAAGCAAGTGCTCAAGAAGTATTTATAGAGTGAATCTTAGGAAGAGAATGAAGAGTGGAATTTGGTCTAATCTAACAAGGAGCTGGGATTGAAATTGGGTTTAGAACCCAGTCTTCCCAATGGCACTAAACCCACTGGCCGCATTGGCAGCAGCATTGTGTTCTAGAGAGGAGAGTGAGGGCCCCAGGGGAGAGAGGGGACACCAAATGGGGCAGTAATTTAAGGGACATGCAAAGAATTCTTGAAAGAGTTTAAAGATTTTCATGAGCATATTCTGTTGCTTGAGCCACATATATTTCTGAAGAGTAAGTTTGGCTTCTTAATTTGGAGTAGATGTAACAGTAGAAAGCTAGATGTTTTCAGGAAGAGTCAATCAGCTATAAGCCCAAACAGGGAAGAATGCCTTTTTTTACAATTTGAGTTGCAAAATATGCATCGTAATCTGACAGGGCAGTTTACAGTGCCTGATAAAATGAGTCTTGCCTTTGCAAATTTTACTCTAAGTGCCTCCAAGTTTAGGCAAAATAAGGACAAATTAACTGTTCTTAAGTCTAACAATTCTATAGACTCTCATGATAGAAGCCTTTGATAACTAGAAAATACAGTTATCTTTGACTTTGTGTTCAGAGTATAGGGTTTGTTTATCTGCAAAGCTGAAAGGGAATATAATTGAATATATATATCAGGAAGGCTGCTGATGAATTGAGCACAGGTATTCTCTTAGGTATGCAACTGCTTAGCATGATATCTGGTATCTGACAATGTTCAATACGTATTAGCTGAATCTAAATTTTTTTCTCCACAAAAAATGAGTTTGTTTTTTTCTCTGTCTAGCATATTTGATAATTAAGTTACTCATTCTATTTTCAGGATTCAGTAGTCATAGACAATAGCATAATCCCAGGATAATTTCTTTTATTTTAAAAAGTAAAATTAATATGAATTTTTTGTTTTAAAAGTAATACTCATTCTTTGTTGACAAATTTAGCTGGTACATTTTTATTTTTTGTTTACTCATTTGAATTTCAAAAGTAATATGTGCTTATGGTAAAAATACAGACAACAAAGAAGTATCAAAATACAACCAACAGTCTGCTTATCTCTGCAACCACTTACCTAATACAGCCATTGGTAACAAATCCGTATGCATCTTTACACAATTCTTCCTAGATGCTCCCGCCAACACATGTGCACACACTTTTTGTTGCATCTTCTCTTTGCTTTACGGAAGTGGTGTTGACTGTATTGTCAGTTTGGTACAGCTTCACAGGTGTGTGTTGAGCTCTGGCGCATATACTCCAGGGGCCCTGTGCACTAGTGTGTGCAGAATTTCTGCCCTTGGGCAATTTAGCACATTCTCTTTTGATATATTTTCAAATTCATTACTACTGCTAATCTCTTTGTCAGTTCACAAGGGCTTTCCACCTTCTGGTGTCATGAAACCCAAATAAGGTAATGTTTATTAAAGCCTTTAGTTAAGCAGAAAGCAGTTGAGATGTGATCACGTGATTGATACTAATAATTGGCAATCTATGCATAATTCCAATTTCTGTCATTGCTGAAGAAAAAAATGGTTCATCTGTGTATAACTTTAGTAAATTCCATACATTTTTAGAATACCTGGTCTCGTTTATTGTATTTCTTACTTTTAGATACTTTTAACTTTCTTTGCCTTAGTAGATTTCCTTTTTTTAGTTCTTGTTAATTACGTCTTTACCAATCCTTTTTTTCCATATTCTTGGGTCTACCTGATGGATAAGAATGATACTATAAATTTCATTCCTCTAACATGTATTTAGAGTCTGAGATTTCTTCTGGTTGGTATTCCACATTCATTGTTGTGATTATTTTATCATAAACTAATTAGTTACTGCCAGAGATTTTTAACTAAGTCACAAATATAAAGTTCTTTTCTGTCAGAAAGACCACATGCAACTCCTAAAAAGTCACTTTCAGGTTGATCACATAATTTCCAAGTGAGTATGATGGCTTTGAGTGAACAACTGTGGCACTGAACCAAAACCTGAGTTTGTTTCTAATCATGTGTGGATGGAGTGTAATTTGATTAGAGTTGACTGGCCTGAAATGATCCCAGTAAGATGCTGAACTGGATTTGGATTAAAGTCTCACTCCTCTCTGCTCCCATCCAAGCATTAAGGAACCACTGAAATGAATGAGTTTGGGATTTCATGTCCAAATCCATTTTTAATCCTACCATTTTATGTTTTCATAGCACTGTATGCTTTTCAAATGCTTTTATCTGTAGTATTTGATCTGTCCATTCTTCTTTTAGCTTCTATATTTCAAAGGCCTGTAATGGTTAGGTTGGAAGTAATACCTATTAGAATAGTGACTCTGAAAACTTTGAAATCATTTCCAGGTGTTTTAGATAGGCTACATTTGAATGATGAAACTTTAAACTTTCTTTTTTACAAAAAAAAAAAAAACTTTACTGCTTGAAGTAATTTTCGTGGAAATTGCAGCCCCAAAGAGTTCAGTGATTTTTGTTGTTGTTACTCTTCTTTGTTATGATACATGCATATTGCTTCCTGCAATGTGGGTATTATATAGTATGTGTAGGGGAAAGCAAGGAAGTAGCCGACGGGAGAAAAAACAAAGAAGACTGTCAGTTTTCCTCAAATATCTGAAGTGGTGGAAATGAATTTTAAACAATTCATCCAACTTTAAAAAACTCCTCTTTTTTTTTTTTTTTAAAGAATTATAGTAGGAATGCCAACTATGATGGAAACAAAATCCAGAAAAATCAGAGGATAAAATAATACCTGTGCTATATCTATTTGAGCAACTTCATTGAGATTTTACCTTGACCCAGTATCCATTTTTTTAATGTTCCACAGACCTTAAAGATAATTTGCATGTATACATATATAATACATACTTTATATGCATACCTGTGTACATTTATTATATGTATTTATATAATTAATATGTATGTACAGTGCACATACATGTGTATAGTAGATACAGTATTTTTGCTTATATTATTGGAGACATGAACAAAGAATTATTTGGGACAAGAATAAAATCTCCTATTCTGATTCTACTGCCAACCCTTTCTTACATCACACAGATGATTTTATCACTAAGATAACAATGGAATTTACAGTAAACATAAAATCTTTCATCCTTTATTTGTGTTGGGTAAAGATTTGAACAGACATTTATATACTATCTGACATAACTCCTTACTGTGCAGAAAACAAACATGGATACTCGGAATGAACATAGAAGAATCAATGGACACAGTGAAAGAAATAGCATTTCAAAAGATAAAGACCAGTTTGACCAACGAAAGTTAATAGGCCTATAAGAAACCAACTTCTTGCACAAACAGGAGAGAACCTGAATTATTATTCAAAGTAAGATTCAGGAGAGTATTGCATCAATCAGAGCAGATAGTTTGACAAAAACAGAGTACAGAAAAAGTTATTGGAAGGTAAAAAGATAGTTATAGATTTTTAAAAACAAAACAGTGAGGAACACATTCAATATTCAAAGAACCGGAATCAATGAATTCTTTCTAATTCTTTAGAAAGCTAAAGAAATTCTAATAGAACCCAAAAGAAAAGAAGATGAAAATTCTAAGTGAAAATATTGGAAACATAAAAAGTAGATAACAGGGAATTCAGTATAAATAAATGTATATACTAATGTATGTATATGTATGTGTTTATACCAGAAAGAAATAATAGAAAAATTTTCCAGAACTTGGGCTCTTATTTTATTTTATTTTATTTTGGCATTTCAGTTCTTTATATAAATTTCCACAGAGAAACAGAAGTGTTGCAAGTTCCTGTGGGCTCTCATTTTAAAAGACACCCAAAGTAACAGGCATAGTTAGGGGATGGGAGATACCAAGATAAAGAAGACCTTTATACCTAGATCTTGAAATAACCCAGAGAAAAATCTAAATTTCAAGGCAAAGGAAAATATTGCAGAACATCTAGATAGTTTAATGTAGGATACTCACTAATAAAAAAAAAAAAGAAAGAAAAGAAAATGAGGTCAGTAGGATTCTTTTCCTGTCCCCAGAATTTTGAGAGGAAAACAAATTTGATTCATGAATTCTCTAACCTTCTGGGCTCTTAAATCTTTTCCATTTTGAATGTAAACTCCATAAAGGTAGGGATTTTTATCCAGTCTTTGATTCTGTCGCCCTTGTGTCTAGAAAAAATGCTTAATACATGGTACATTCAATAAATACAGTCATGTGCTGTATAACATTTTGGTTAATAAGTGACTGCATATATGGTGGTGGTCTAATAAAATTATAATACCATATTTTTATGGTACACAATTGCCTATGTATTCAGTACAGTGACTGCATATATGGTGGTGGTCTAATAAAATTATAATATATTTTTATAGGTACACAATTGCCTATGTATTCAGTACAGTCACATTTGTGCAGGTTTGTCGCCTAGAAGCAATGGGCTATATACCATATAACCTTGGTGTGTAGTAGGTTATACCATCTAGGATTGTATAAGTATACTCTGCAATATTCACACAAACAGAAAAATTTGCTGAAGGATGCATTTCTCGGAAAATTTCCCTATTACCCTATTATTAAGTGACACATGACGGCATTTGTAGAATGAATGAATGCATGAGCAAAGAAAAACACATTTCTGACATGCAAAGTTTCACGAAGGTCACCGCTGATATACCTGTCCTTTTGAAAAAAGAACTATTTGAAATAGTATTGCGGCTGACCAAGAAATGACTTAAAATGTAAAACAACATGGATAAAGGAGTAGAGAACAGCAGAACCATTTAGGTAGTATGTCAAGTTTAAGTTCTTATAAAAATAATTACTGAAAGGAAAAATGCACAGTTTTTTTAAAAAATCTGTATCTAGAATATTTGAAAACTTAGAGAAAGGTAGAGTGCGGGCATAAGGTAGAAGAAAATTAATTTAAAACATATTGACTTTTTTTCATTTTTCCCATGGGGAAGCAGCGGTTACACGTTTGTTCTTGATATAGGTAAAGACAGTAAGATTTAGATTTTTTTTTTAATGGCATTCACTAGTCAGAAATAGGATATATAATTTCCAACTAAATAAAGATTTCTAAAGAGGAATAAAGAAAACTTCATTTGGTAAAACAAAACAACCTAAAAGGAAAAAATATAGGAAAATGCTAGACACAAGACCAAATACAGGTGTCGATAAAGTTCATGTGCAGGTTTTTTTTGTTTGGTTTTTTTTTTTTGAGACATAGTCTCACTATGTCACCCTTGGTAGAGTGCTTGGCATCACAGCTCACCACAACCTCAAGCTCTTGGGCTTAAATGATTCTCTTGTCTCAGCCTCCCAAGTAGCTGGAACTACAGGTGCCCACCACAACACCCAGCTAATTTTTGGTTGTGGTTGCCATTGTTGTTTGGCAGGCTCGGGCTGGCACCCTAGCCGCTAAGCTACAGGCACCACGCCATACTAAGTACTTTTTAAAAGATAAACAAAAATACAAATTTACTGTTGGGCAGAGGAAAATTCAAGGGGAAAAACATTCAACAGCACAAAGAGTTATATTTTACTGAAGAAAGATAAAATTTGCATTGTCATATGTCTTACGTGCTAAGTAACATAGCATTGAAATTCAGGATAGCCACAGAATCTGAAAACATAAAGCTGTTTATTTCATTATTATAGAATTAAGTAAGGTGAAATATAGGCCTAAATATCAGTGCATATTTCTTCAATAATGTCAACTGTAGAATGACTGAGCTTAAATCAACAGCTTAAGTAAATGAAAAAGAGTAAAATATAAAAATTACACCTATTTCTACTTCTAGACTTTTTGGACACCATGGATATAAAGCAAAATACTAAAATAAGAATTAAAATTTACAAAGTAAACATTGTATTAGGAAATTTGGACATGCCTTTCGGAATTTGACTTGTAAATTTGGCTGATGATAAATATAGAAATAGAATATTTAAATAATATAAGCAACAACTTGACTTCATAGGTCCATATATAAAACATACTCTGTATAAATTCCCAAATTGGATTTACTAGGTCCTCAGCAAAATTTCAATAAAATCTCCCAAATATAAACTGCACAAGATATTATTTTATGACCAAATAAACTACAACTTGAAGTTAATAATAGAAATGCTTCTAATCAGATATTAAAATATAATCACTTAAATCACTTTTAGAGCAAAGTAGAAATTAAATTTGCAATTACAGGATACAGCAATCCTTTGATTTAAAACATTTGCATTTTGTTTTACACAACTTTAATAAAGAAGTTTCACCTATTTCATGATTTTTTTTTTCAATATTAGAAGGAAGTAAAACTTAAACTCTAAGTACATGTCAAACAGTGTCAGTTTCTTTGCGCATTGATGAGTGCTGCCTCCCTGGGAGAGCACTGAGGTTCACTAGTGCTGATTGTGCTAGCTGCCTTTCTTTGTAGGGTGATGTGGGAGTAGAGAGTATTTGTGCAATCACTCTTTAAACACATCAGAAGTAGCTTATGTAAGAAGGTAACACATCCAGGGTGCGTGGAGATCTTCAAAGTGCAAAGAAATGGGAAATGACATACCTCTAGAGGAGTGGTTCTCAACCTTCCTAATGCCACAATGTATTTTCATTGTGAGAACCACTGCTCTAGAGGTTGGTCTGTATCACTATAGGGTAAGGTTCTAGTGAGGTCTAGTGAGGGAGTGCTCTAAAGACCATCCAACAAGCCGCTGAATTCATGGGATTATTTTTCATAGCATCGGGAGGTGTCTGTTCCAGGGGGCCTGCAATTTAGAGCAAAGCAAGCCTCAGTCCTCAAAGAGGACTAAACACTGTGAAGGTTGTAGACTCGAAGTAGATGTAGAAACAAGAGCAAAACCAGGTCATCTGACTGGAACCCCCCAAAACTGGAGTAAAAAACTCAGATCTGGAGGATCTGTAGTGGGACATGGAGAAGGGAAAATGTTGGCTCACAAAGAACCAATTGTTGAATTTTTAGGAAACTTGCTAACCAGCTGTTAAACTTTGACCATTATGAAAGTGTACATAAGTGTAGAATTGAGTTAATTCTATTAAAAATGAAGGTGATAAATACATAAATTGTTCCAAAAATAAGTGGCTAGTGCTTCTGGCAATAGCAAAACACAGTGAAACTTGAAGATCTAATATTTGTAAATGATTCCCCTCAACTGCCAAAGCCTCCATTCTTTTTGTCTTTTTACATAGTTAAAAGAGAATTTCCTTTTAGGTTGGGCTTTACGATGGAGCCAGACGATATAGTGTAGTACTTTAGGCTGGAATATTTTTGTTACGTTCGTGGCGTTTATACCATTTTGCCTTTTGGCCTCACATCCTGCATTTCATGGGTATTAATTAAAGGTGAAAAGGAAAGTGCCTATGTGGATTTTAAAATTGACAAAAGTAAAACTTTTACACATCAAAATCTATATAGAATTGGCCATTGCTTTTATTATTAGTAAGGAAAAATAAATCAAGTATTTATTCCACTAAGGAAATCAGAGAAACAACCCACACACATAACAAAAAAAGTTAAAAAATGAAAAATTTAAAATTTAAATGACAAAACACACTAGAATTGATAAGTAACAAATGTATTTTAAAAGATAAGTACAGTAGATAAGTTTCTCACTGGGATAAGGGAAAACAGACTTAGGTTTGAATGAAGTAACATACAAAGAGATTTTTAAAATTTAAGAGAACACTGTGTACCTTCCAACGCTAATTAATTTCTGTATGTAAATAAGGTCTCTTGATTTTCTGGGGGGAAATGTTATAAAACTGCTTTAAGACTGTTTAGAGACTCCTGAATATTTCAGTAACTAGTGGTATCAAGTTTTAGTCTAAATTTGCCTTTACTGTGCTCGCTTTAGCAGCACATCTGTTAAATTTGCCTTTATTTTATTACTAATGGGGTTGAATACTACTTTATATGCAAGTTGGCCACTCACATTTCTTTGTTTAATTGTTCGTGTCCTTTTTTTGCAGTTTTTGGCCAGGGCCAGATTTGAACTGGCCACCTCTGGTATATGGGACCAGCGTCCTACTCATGTCCTTTTTTATTAGTAAAATCTTTTTATATCCTGATGTTATGCATCTTCTGATCTATTTGACTTGCCTTTTAACTTCATTTAATGTGATTTTTGACATAGGTTAAAAATATTTACGGGTAAAGATGTAATTTTCCTCTTAATTTTTCTTCTTAATTTCTTTTAGATATTTAGAAGTGGTTTTTTTTCCATTTTTAGCTTTTTTCTTTTTTACTTCATTTTTCTCTTTTTTCACTTAAATGCATTTTATTTAATACTTTTTTGTGTGTCTGTGTGCATGTGTTTTACTGTTTAATCCACCTGGATTTTTATCTCAGTTTATGGAGTGGAGTAGAGATGCGATTTTAACTTTAACTTTCAAAAATTGATGATTTAATGTTCTAATTATGAATTGAGGAATAGAGAGAGACGCACATGTCCACACATAAAAAATTCATTGGGGGTCAGCCACAGTGGGTCACGCCTGTAATCCCAGTACTCTGGGAGGATGAGGTGGGTGGATTGCCTGAGCTCACAGGTTCCAAACCAGCCTGAGCAACAGCAAGACCCTGTCTCTAAAAATAGCCAGGCATTGTGGTGGGCACCTATAGTCCCAGCTACTTGGGAAGCTGAGGCAAGAGAATCACTTGAGTCCAAGAGCTTAAGGTTGCTATGAGCTATGATGCCATAGCCCTCTACCGAGGGTGACAAAGTGAGGCTCTGTCTCCAAAAAAAAAAAAATCATTGGAATTTGCTTGTCTTCTGGGAGAGGGCAAGATGCAGTATATAGTGTAGGTTCATTTGTGGAGACAAAGTTTAAATTTAGCTTTGTCTCTAAGAGACAAAATCCATTGTGGCAGGGGATTTAAAAATAGATTTCTTGTTCCTTCACTAAATCGTTTGCTTCACACAGTCTGGTGGATGAAGTTCTCCTGATTCATTTGCTGGACAGTGGACTTAATATTCACTCCACTCTTTAAATTATTCTTGTCTTTCAGTCCTCAGATAAGAAAACTCTATATTTCCTTCTTTTTTTAATGATTATACATATTTTTGCTATAGATTGTTTTACTCCATTTTTTTCCAATAACCTTTTATCTATCAAATTGTGAGGAGTTTGGGAGTTAGAAGTTTTTATCTTCTTCCTTACTTAGCTTCCAGATTTTTTCCCAAATGGGGGGGAGGGGGGGAAATTCCAAAATAACAAGAACATAGAATGTTGGCATGCATGAGAAAGCAGTGCCGAGCGTATGTCTGTGCTTGTTTAGGTAGTCATCTCACTTTGGAACGTGGGTTTAGTTGGCCCTACTAGGAGGGTGTAAGTGGACCCTGATTTAAAGTAAAGGGTGACTTTGAGGGTAGGAGGACTTACCCTCACTGTGGTAATTGACCTCCACTTCCACTGTGAAACTGAGCTTAAAGTGTACAAGCAAACCTCTTTGGGAGTTTTGTCTTTTCCATCATTAGTATAATTTTTTAAAGCTAATTAATGCTCCTAAATAAATCACTTTCTGAGGTTTTTGTGAATGTGTGAACAGCTGTGGTTTGAGCTTCCCTTCCACTTACACTTCTGCTGTTTCCTGGTTATTTACTGTTTGGAATCCTATATATCTTAACTGAAGATCTTTTATACAGTAATATAGCAGCTGGGCCTGTGTAAGATATTTATAATGATAATTATGACTTCGTAATGATATCAAAGGTGATGAAATAATTATTAACTCCTGATGATGATGATAGCTAGAAAGAATAGGTCACTTTTCTTAGCCACTGCTCTACTCTACCCTCCTTCATATCCTTCCTTACCTCTGAGGTCCCATAGTTACATTGCCCCATGGAAAGTACACCAAACCATGGGGACAAGGCATGACCAGCTCCAGCCACCCTTGAAAGGTGAGCCCTCCATTTATAATACACACTGCTCTATGATTCTGTTCTTGGACTTATGACCTGGGATTATTCTTCTGGGCCAACTTCCCAACACTTTGCACTTTATAGGGAATCCTGTGCTTGGTTTTGTTTTAATGCTGGCTTCAGTCACTTCCTAAGAAATTAGGGAGCTAACTCTGTTTGCAAACAGAGAACACAAGGGTCTGTTATAAACCTAGTAATAATATTCAACATGGCTGAACATCCAGCGCCTCATAGCTGCGGAATGCACTTTGCCAGACCATCCTTGTAACTTGTGTTGTCATCACATTCCTTCTAACTCCTAGCAGATTGAGGGGTGGTGCTAATTACCACCAACCCTGTTCTCAGCTGGCCTTTGCTGCTGGCTGTGGAGCAGTAGTGGGACAGATTCAGAAAAGCAGGGACAAAGGGGCAGTCACTTTACTAATGAAAGGTGCCCAGAGTGGTTTGTGACAACACCTCATGAAGAGGCAGATATCTTCCCAAAAATAAGGAGATTAACAGCCAAAAGGAGTATCTGAGAGAGCTGCCCTCTATAAAACAGATGTCACTGCCAAGTTTACTTTTATCTCATGTGCTTGGAGATTGGGCAGATGTACCCTGAAATACACACTGCTTTGTATGAGTACTAAAGAACACAAAGTTTATAATAAGGGCAAAATAGGATCATCAACTTCTGTTTCTCTCCACATTTGTGCAGTTGATACTTCCTACTGCAAATGTCTGTGTATAGCCAAAGGGCTTCTGTGGTACAATTCTCTGGACAGGCCGTTGGTCAGTTTTGCCATCTTTCTCACCAAACCTTGGTATTAAGTAAGCTGTCACCTCCAAGTTTCCATCCCTGCTTGCTGACCTTTTTCACGCCTGCAGATCTCCTGTTGTCTTTCTACCCTTCCCCTCTGAAAATGCCTTGTGCCGGAGTAACTCCAACCTTGCCATAAAGTTGGATGCCCCCTTTTTCCTCCCACTTGTTCATATGCTGGTGCCTTCACTGACCAGTTGCTCTGATGAGTACCCCTGCCTTGATGCCACATTTTGGCTCTGGGTCCTTTATACCCATTAATTATGAATTATAGGCAGTTTGACATTCTCTTTTGCCAAACTTGTCCTTTCTAACACAGTAATACTTCAGATATGGGTGACCACTGAAGGGAACCTATAACTTTATGAATTAGTCCCCATGTTTCATGAAAGAAAACCGAAGATTGAGTTAGCAGCTACCTCAGACTTTTAGCTCATAACAAACTTTCTATCAACAGCAAACTGAAGATGTTTTTCACCCAAATAGCTGCCTAGAAATACACCTGTGTGGCAATAGAGTTTATGACCTGAATGCAATAATCTGTTAAAATTTAGACTAAGAACATAGAGGGCATTAGAAGTTGGAGAGGGGGCTTAGGACAACAGGAATGTTAAGTACTTAACATTAACATCACTTAAATGTTAAGTGGTGTCATCATAAGGAAAGTGATTTGAACATAACACAGGAAAGCCAGAAAGAACCTGAGAGCTGGAGGCAATGTCACATTCATTGTGCTGCCAGAGAACTTGTGCACGAAATGTTTATAAGGAACAAGTAATGTATATATAAATCTGTAAATTAGAATTCATGCTCTTCATCAGAGAAATATGCTGTTGTTACCATCTTCTCTGGAGGATATTGTGCGATTCCACATTATAGGCAAGTTATTTTAAAACAAATAAACTACCAAGTTCCTTCCACTTCTAGAACTCTGTATTTACCTGATAACTGTACTTTTGTCTGTTGTCGCTGAGGATAATAAAGCTGATATATATCAGATAACTGATATTTTTCTTTTCTTTTACATGTTAAGGTATAGTCACAGTAAAAGTTGTCTTAAATAATCTTCAGAAGCTTTGAAAATGGTTTTCCTAGACTTATATACAAAATGCAGAAATACAAATTAACTTAAATCTTATTGGTCATCTGGAGATTATTTCACCACAGTCAGTTAAATTGAGTTTTTATAGAGTGTACCTATATGAACAAAAGGGAAACTTGCTGATAGAATCATAAGACACCAGATATTTAGAGCTTAAAGAAACATGGAGTATTATTTTATCCATTCCATATTCTTTAGGAAGGACCTACTTTTTAAGAACTTAGCTGGTATTCTTGATGATTGATTAGTTTAGACAATCATATACACACACACACACGTACCATGTGTATCTTCTTACCAAGTATATCAAGACTTACCATGTTTCACAGTGTATGTATACTGCACAAAAATTTTAGGAAATTCCTCTCAAGAAAGTGGCTGGCTCTTGGCAAGGAGAGACACATCTAGGGAGGGCTAATATTCCCCTGCTAAACATGCAGACAACACTGTCCTCCCACAGCTGCCCACTCTGTGATGGCCCCCCCTTCCCTCTCTCCTGGAATCCCCACCACATCAGGGGCCACAGCTGAGATGGCTACCTTCATGGTTAGCCTTCATGGTTGTGGGTCAGGAGCTTCTGAGGCTACATGGACTGTGAGCAGCTAGGCAGGTCCCTGAGGCCTCTGGGGGGCTCCCAGTTCCTTCCATGTGGCTGGGTGGCCCTTGCCTTGAAAGGCCATGTCCCAGCTCTCCAGCCCCACCATTGCCCTCTCCCCTGATTGTGGCACTCAGTGGACCCACTCTGGCCCACTTCCCCCAGATTCCAGAGCCTCCTAGATGGGAACCCCATGTGCCTGGAAGACATAGGCGGAAGATTTGACAGCCCCGGGAGCTGTACTACCCACATATAATGTGGATCCTTATTTTTCCCTCCAAAATCTGGGCAAAATGCACAATATATATGGCAAAATACAGTACCAAGTGTATCTCCTTATGTTAAAGGTGGGGGTGAATGAGATCTCATTATTAATGTTTTATTCTTTTTTTAAAAATCAAAATATGTCTTGGAGTATTTTATTAATACTAGATCTTAGAATTTGTTATCATATTCAGATTTATCATATTCTTTCCCATGGCTGAATAAATTTTACGGATATACAGCAATTTTTTACAGCCAATCCCTTTTTGATGAATACTCTGTTACCCTGGTCATTTTTTTCCTGTTTCAACAGTGTTTCCATGATCATCAATGTATTGTATGGTGGTGGTCTTTTTTCTTTTTGGCCAGTTTAATCAGTTACTGCTTCATTTTAATGAAGCATAACATTTAGCACAAACAGACTTCATTATTTCAACAAATATCTATGGAGGGCCTACTAGATGCAAAGCATAGCTGTTCTGGTGATTGTGTAGGGAGATAGTAAAGCCATAGGGAGTGGGGGTGGGGGTGGGGATGGAGAAGAATTATGAGATTAGAGAAGAAGATAGCACAGCCAGATGGTGTGAGAGCAGCCCCCGAGACCCTGAGTGCCGTCAGTGTGGGAACCAGGCTAGAATGTAGTTAATGCTCTCTCCCGGTTTCCTTGCCTGATCATACTTAACACTGTCAAGCCACTTTGTCCCTCATTTGTTCTTTCAGGATTCCAGTTGATGTTAACTTTAAACCATTTTCAACTTTATGAAGATATTCGTAGACAAGGCTCAAAGTATTTATTTGCCCAGAACTTTGGCCCTTCTGTAAAGAGGATTCTAGGCATAGACACTGGGGAATTTAGGAATTACTGCTTCACCCTTCCACCCTACCGCCCCCTGTTCCGGGGCACTAACCAGCTCTGTGGGAGAAAGGGTGACGGCGACCCATTGTCTCTGTCCCCACCAGTTCCTCCTCCTTTCCTTATCACCCAGATTTGGCAGTTTTGCTTTCCCTTCAGTGGAGGGAAGGATGTAAATGAGGTTTTAGTGATTTTGAAAAGGATTGGAAATACGATGACGATTTCTTGGCCTTCTTACCTGGTAAGCACTGGGGAGACATGGCCAAGAGGAAAAAGCCCTCATCTTGGAGTCAGGGACACTGGCCGTCTCCAGACTTGATCTGGAATCAGCCTTTCCCCACGTAACCCACAGATTCCTCATCAGTAAAGTAGATGAGATCTGAGCACTTACTGGAGTTTACATTTTGTCATTCTGTCTTTAAGTCAGTCAGGGACAATACTGTTTTATAAGCAAACTATAAAACTTGCTTGCAAAGCTTCAAAGAAGTCCCTTGGAATTAACTAAAACAGCACATTTTCAAGGTGATTTTGTTTACTTAAATGGTAACCTAGCTGCTTCCGCATCTCCTTAAAGGCTTTTCCCACGGCCTGAGACTCACCATCATGTTCCACATTGTGGGGATTAACAGCTTGAAAGGGCTTTTCCGTTACGTTGTTGAGCTACTTTTATAGCCCCTTTTCCCCCCTTTTACCAGAGCCAAAGAAACATTTCCCGTGATAGGAGCTAAGATTATTTTATTGTATTGTTGGTTAGATTTCAGCAGTGGTAGGTGGTAAGAGTGGAAGGTTTGACACTTGGAAAGTTTTTGAGTAATGTGTTAATACAATTAACATATTACTCAAACAAAGCCAGCAGTAAAAGTATGTGGTGTGTGTTGAGGATTGTTTTATTTTCCCCCCAAATGAAGCAGACCAGAACCAAAAAATAGTTTTCCAAACATATTTGGCATCTTCTTCTGGGTCTTTAAGAAGACCAAATTTCATATGAAATTGAGAGTGCCGGGAACTGGGGGGTGGACAGCAGCCTGCAGCCAGGAGGAGGCTGACTGCACTTAGCTGGATAAGGACCTGATTTGGTTGAGGCCGGACATGCCCAGGACTATCAGTAGAAAGACTTTGCAATGCAAGACATCCCATCACTCATTGGAGGGTGTGGAGGAAAAGGCACAGAGATGAACCATGTGCCCAGTCCTTAGCTGCCAGTTCTTTTTCAAAGGCTCTGAAAGGGTTTATCTTGATTAGTTGCAGTTATTGTCATCTATAAGAGACTCAGAATCACTTAAACTACCCATGTAATTTTTATCAGATAAATTTTTAAGTAAACTTTTTTTGATGCCTAACATGCATATAGAAAAGAATGCAAATCTTAATGCACAGCTTGATGAATTTTCATAAAGTGAACACAAGACAGGGTAACTAGCATCCAGACCCAGAAACAGGACCTGACCAACATCCCAGAAGCCAGGCTCCTCCTGTCTACTGCTACTTCCGCCCCCTCGCCTCTGAGGGGGGCAACTCTCCTGGCTTCAATATTGTAAATTAGATTTACCCAGTTTTAAGCTTTATATAAATTGAATCACATAGGAAGTACTCTTGTGTGTACTCTATTCTGTTTGTGAGATTCATGCATGTCTTTGCACATAGTTGTGATTTGTTCATTGTCATTGTGCATTTTGTGACTTCTACAATTTATTTACCCACTCTTTTGTTGCTGGATGTTTAAGTAATTTCCAGTATTGGCTGTTAGGAGTTATGTTGCTTTGGATACTCTTATATGCATGTACATGTCTTTTGGTGAATGTATGTACCATTTCTGTTGGAGGGGAAATGGCTGGGTCATAGAGTAGACATATATTCAGGCTTAGTCAGTGTATTAATTTATGCTTCCATCAGGAGTATCTGAAAGTTCCAGTTGTTCTAGAGCTTTGCCAGCACTTGTTTTCATTTGAGCCATTCTTGTGTATATGGGGCAGTATCTTATGCTAGTTTCCATGGTGATTAGTGAGGTTAAGCTCCTTTTTACTTATGTATTGACCATTGATTTTTACTCATTTGTAAATACCTGTTAAGTCTTCACCCACTTTTCTTTTAGATTCTCTGCCTTATTTTGGATTGATTCATAGACATTGTTTAATATGTTCTACATAAAAATCCCTGATTGGGTATATGTATTACAGATATTTTCTCCTACTTGTAAGTTACCTTTCTGCTTTTTCATTTTCTTTGTCTTTTTTTTTTTTTCTTTTTGGCAGTTTTTGGTCAACTGGGGCTGGGTTTGAACCTGCCACCTCCGGCATATGGGGCCAGTGCCTTACCCTTTTGAGCCACAGGCGCCGCCCTTTCTTTTTTTTTTTTAAGACAGGGTCACCCTCTGTTGCCTGGTACGGAGTACAGTGGTGTCACCATACCCCATCACAATCTCAAACTCCTGGGCTCAAGTGACCCTCCTGCCTCAGCCTACAGAATAGTTGGGACTATAGGCATGTACCACCATGCCTGGCTAATTTAAAAATACATACATTTTTTATAGAGGTGGGTCTCAGTATTGCCCAGGTTAGTCTGGAATTCCTGAGTTCAAGCCATCCTTTTGCCTTGGCCTTCCAAAGTGTTAGAATTACGGGCCCAACTCCTTTCTGCTTTCTAATGGTGTCTTTTGATAAACAGAAGTTCTTAATATAATCTAGTATTTTTCTTTTTCTTTTAATTATTAGTGCTTTTTGTGTCCTATTTAAGAAATTTTTTCTGGCTTGGCGCCTATAGCTCAACCGGCTAAGGCGCCAGCCACGTACACCTAAGGTGGCAGGTTCGAATCCCCCCGGACCCACCAAACAACAATGACGGCTGCAACCAAAAAATAGCTGGGTGTTGTGGTGGGCGCCTGTGGCCCCAGCTACTTGGGAGGCAGAGGCAGGAGACTCGCTTGAGCCCAGGAGTTGGAGGTGGCTGGACAGCTTGAGGCTCTGTCTCAAAAAAAAAAAGAAAGAAATTTTTTCTTACTCTAAAGTTATAGAGATGTTCTGTGTTACTGTTATCTAAGCTTTTTTATTTTATTTATAAGATTTAGATCTACAATCCTTCTGACATTTTTTAATAACAGGTGTGATGTAGAGTCAAGATCGAAAGTTTTTTTCCAGTATGAATTCCCACTTGACTTAGAACAACTATTAGATGCCCATCATTGCAGTGTTACCTCTGCCACTTATGAGTTTACATAGTTTAATTCAGTCAACTCCAACAACATTAGCTCTTAAAAAGAATTTAAAAGTTTCTAGTGCTTGCATCTAGTAACTTTTCATGGTATACAAAATGTAACATTTTTTATTTTGAAAAGGTCACTTATACTCTTAAAGCCAGCAGTTCTATAATTTGCATTTAGTTATGTTTCTGTTTTTATTTATATAGTCCTATTTACATTGAATTTTATATTCTAGTTTATTTCTAAGCCATCTTCAAAACTCAGTTTTGAAGTGTTAGTAGCTACATAGGGTTTTGTTGACCATTCCTTTGTTGTCAAGTATTTAAGGTGTTCTCAGTTGTGGGAAACTATGACCTTGTTTTTAAATTTGAGCCTCTTGGTTCACAAGAGGACAACAAATAAGAATGGCTGTATCCATGTGGGGCACCATCTTCAGTTATTTTCAGTCTGCAATAACAAAACTGCTTTGAAAGTTGCTGCCTCTCACAGGGACATAGTATGTGCACTGGAAAGGGTATTGGCTTAAATTTAAATGGCCTATATTTGCTTAAAAATTACTTAACATTCTAATACTGTTACTTTTATCTTTTAGGGATTAAATTTCTTCAGTAGGTCCTAGTATCAAGTGAGCCTATCTATGTCGTAGATACAGGCACATGGCAGTGGTCTCAGAAATTCAAGATTCAAGGCTCAGAAATTGGAATAAGTTGTCAGCAATAATGTGACTGAGTTTAAGCAATGCTTCCAGTGTGAAACTGTGAGAAAGTCACATGTGGGACATCTGTCTTCTTCCTGTCTTCCTCCCTCATGGTGCAGAACTCAGATCTGTAAATGTAGGTTGTCGGTAGGTGCTCCGTAAAATAAATCCAAAAATCACAGATCATTTGGAATATTTATTCAGCAACTGTTTTAAGCTTGTCTTCAAACAAACCGTGATCCATTAGATTATATTGATTCTACAGGGCCTCCCAAATTCCACAATTCCTAAATTGACTCTGTGGGGAATGTTAACCATTGGAGAAGCAGTCATTCCGAGTGCTCAAGGACAGAGGGAGGGACCAGGTGATGCAGGTTCACATCTGATTCTGAGGTGGCCTGTGAGCAGAGGTGAAGGTTAGGGCCTGTTGCTGAGACTGAAGTTCAGCTCGCCCTTCTTAGCCTGAAGGCTGTGAGAGTCCTTACTCTCAGCATAGCACCTCGATTAACCTCAGGAAACATTCCAACTCCCTATCAGATAGGGATCCAAGAGTCCCTCTGTGAATAGCAGGCATGTGAAATCCAATGAAGTCTGGCAATCCAGAGGTGAGACCAGATTCAATTTCTAGGTTATAAACTGATTAATGCAAATGTAATCCATTTACAGTGTATTTACAGGTTTATTGCTCTGTAGCAATTCAGACAATGTAAGCATTCAAGACACATAAGCAACAAAAAGTCTGTTTTTTGTTTTTTGGGTTTTTTTATTCTCTGGCTATTTTTCAAACTTTTTTTATCATCATAAAAATAGTATTTTTGCTGAGACCATTTGCTTAAATATAGGGGAAAAAAAAAACATGAAAATGATAGAGCTAGCAACTTGGGAGGCTGAGGTGGGAAAATCGCTTGAGCCCAAGAATTCAAGACCAGTCTAAGCAACATAGCAAGACCCCATCTCTTTAAAAAAAAAGAAAAGAAATTAGATGGGTGTGGTGACACATAGTCCCAGCTACTTGCAGAAGTTGAAGTAGGAGGATTACTTAAGCCCACGAGTTTGAGGCTGTAGGGAACTATGGTTGTGCCACTGCACTGGAACCTGGGTGACAGAGTGAGACCCTGTCTCTTAAAAAAAAAGTAAAGAAGAAAATAATCTGTAATCCTACTACCCAGGTATAGCCACTATTAACATTATAGAATATATTCTCTTGCTTTTTTTTTCTATGCATATATAAATATTTTCTTATATATTGAGGTATATATTTAATGTTATAATTTTAAAGTATACACATTTTAAAAGATGAAACATACTGTTTATGAACACAAGTTAATTGCAGAACATTTGCAATTACAAAAAAATTTAAAAAGGGAGGCCTTGTGGCTCAAAGGGGTAGGGCGCTGGCCCCATATGCCAGAGGTGGTGGGTTCAAACCCAGCCCCGGCCAAAAAAAAAAGGTAAAAATCACTTATGAGCCTATTATTGTGCAGCAATCATTAACATTTAGAAATTTTTACATATTTCACACAGTGAATAATATAATGAACATTCATGCACCTACCATTCAGATTTAATTTTAACATTTTTCCCTAATGTATGAACTCTTTTCATACCAAATGAAATGTTTGCCATGTAATTTAAGCTTTGTATCCCTCCCATGTTATGTCACTGCTGACTCCACCTTCCCCAACAATTATCACTTTTTTAAAGTTGCTATGTAATTTCTTCTTCCAATGCTTTAAAACTTATTTGGAATTTCAGTATATGTAAGCAAAGTATTTTTTATTTTTTAAACTTTGCATATTATATAATAGTACCAGATTGTCCACAACCTTGTACAACATGCTTTCATTATACTGTTTCATCTTGTCCAGATTTTTTATATATTGAGTTTACTATATGAATTTATTATAATTTATTTTTCCAGTCTTCTATTGATAGATATTTAAGGGTGCTTTTGATTTTTTGCTACTACAGACAAGAGTATAGTGAACACTCTTACTTGTGCATGTGAATGAGTTTCTCTAAGACAGTAACTCTTAACTCTCTCATACCCAAACCTTTTCTGTAACAAATATTTTAATATCACTGTTAATACCTAGAAATGAAATTCAGAGATAAAATAATATACCTGCCTACATAATTTCAAAAACATCAGTATAAAGCTTTAATATAAAGGATAAATAAGGGCCAGCGCAGTGACTCACACCTGTAAACCTGGCAATCTGAGAGGCCAGGGCAGGTGGATCAGTTGAGCTCAGGAGTTCTAGACAAGCCCAAGCAAGAGCAAGACCCCATCTCCAAAAATAGCCAGGCATTGTGGCAAGCACCTATAGTCCCAGCTACTTGGGAGGCTGAGGAAGAGGATCACTTGACCCCAGGAGTTTGAGGTTGCTATGAGCTGTGATGCCAGGGTATTCTACCCACGGGCAAGAAAGTGAGACTGTTTTAAAAAAAAAAAAGGATAAATGAAAGGGAAGTGATTTACATTAAAATAAAGTGTATTTTGGTATGTTAGTGTTCCAGTTTGATTATGTGAGACATCATAATTAAGTCAGATACTTGCAGTCACTGTGTTTCTGTGACAGTCACAGATGTAGTTTGATAAAGATGTAGCGTATTGATGACTCAGATGCCATGAGTGGCTTTTGGTAAAATGTGAACAGCTCATTTTCAGAACAAATTCATTTTTCCTTTGATTTATATATAATTCTGTTCCTGAAAATTTAGTATATATTAAACTAAAAAAAACGTTATTATTATTATAATAGAATTAGATTTAAGTTCAGATTTATTATTAACAAGTTTGTCTAGCAGAATATTCAAAAGCTATACTAACAGGGTAATTTTTTGTCCATACTTTTTCACACATTGCAAGAGGTTAGTGGCCTCTGCTCACTAAATTCCAATAGTAGGCCCCACCTAGAAACGCCTCCACCAATTACTAGAACCCCTAGGAAGGAGTTGTACTGCTGCTTGTGGTGTACGGTTGGTACACTGTTGTGCCTGTTTTCAACATCAGTCTGGGATGTACAACTAGAAATCAAATTGGTGAATAGCACAGTCTGGGCATACTTTGCTGAACATTGCAGAATTATTATCCCACATCATTGCAACAATTTTTGCCCTCATCTGCAGTGCATAAGACCTACATTTTCTGCACATATTTGCTAGCACATGTGTTCTTCAGACTTACACCAGTTGTATTGGTATGGAATAGTGTCTTATTTTAATTTGCATTTACTTCACTATCAATAAAATTGAGATTCTTTTTTGTATGTTTTTTGGGTATGTGGAGCTTCCTTTTCTTTTAATGGAAGCTGCCCATTTTCTTTGCCTATATTTCTGTTAGGTTGCCTGTCTTTTAATTGACTTGTACTTATTCTTTACATGTACTTAAAATACTTTGTCTCTTTTAGACATTAAAAACATCTCCTGTTCTGTAGCTTTTATTTTTGTTTATGATATCTTTTGTTATAAAGTCTTTTTTTTAATGTAGTGAGATTTATGAGTCTGCAGTCTTAGGTATCTTCTTATGATTTGTGTTTTCAGTTTTTATGTCTCACATTTAGGTCTTTGATCCATATCAAATTATATTTTTTAGATGTTATACGATAGAGATGCAGTTATATTATTTTTCGGATTTTGTTAGCTAATTTCTTTGTTACTTGCAAAGTAGGCCCTTCTGTCTACCACTGTTGTCCCTTCATGATTTTGACATTTCCACATGTGCGCTGGGCCGTTTCTGGGATCTTCACTCTTTCCCATTGATCTCTTGTCTAACAGACCACCATTACTACACTGTCTATTCATTTTCCCCAGCAGTTGTTCTGCTTTCTCAAGAAGGAAGTTATGAGCTGACCCTTAATATTTTCCTTTATCTGATCCACAGCAACAGAAATAGCTCACATTTTGAGGCGCCCTTCTCTAGTTTCACCTACTTATTCAGGTTTTCCTTAGTTTTCTGTTTCTTTGATCATTTCAAGCAGGATCTTTTGTGTGTGTGTGGCTGAAGTTGCCATTTCATCCAGGAGTGACTTTTTTTGCTGTTTTTAGTTGGAAATATTTATAGTTTAAAGGTAGGCGAAATCTGGTCATGATTTCCTGGCTGTAGAAAGGCATATCTCTTTTCTTTCTTGGTCTTAAAACAGATTTGTAACATTGTTCTAACACTAAGCATTTTCTGCTTCTTACTTGCTGAACTTTGTATGTTTCCTCCATTTATTTAAATCATTTTGAGTTGGAATGAAGCACGTCTTATAGGAGCATGAGTTAAAGTCATGTGTTGCTGTACAAAATATAAACTTAGGTCAGTGGGACAGGATACAAAGCTTATATGTGGATCTAATTCTGAATATAAATTTGTACCTCATAAAGAAGTTATTCCTTCTTTCCTTATAGTTAACTAGTTAATAGTATATATGAAAAATTAAATATAAAATTCATATCATACATCAAAAGAAATTATAAATTTGATGAAAAATCTATTAATAAAACTACTGCTACTATGATTATATTAACTCCCATTGCCACAACTTCTGTTTATTGCCTGAAGTTGGAGCATTATTCAATTCCAGTCCCTTAGATTCCAGATTGAATGTAACAAAAATATGTGTTGGTTAAAGAAAAGAATTGATAGCATTTGCAAGATTCCAGAGAAGTAGGAGTGAATGGGCTAGAAATGTCTTTTCATTCATGCATCAGGCTTCACACTGCAGCTGTCATCGATGACTGGCTTCTCACCTGGACCTCCTCAGGCAGCATCTTCTGCACCTCAGCACCTCCTATACCCTCTGCTTGGCCATCTCCATGATCCAGTATGTTAGTTTCACAGGAAGCCTATAACCTTTCAGACTCTCTCTTCACATAAACAAAATGTGTACTTTATTATAACATTTGTTACATTATACTATGATTACCTATGTATCTGCCTTTGTCCCTCACTAGATTTTAAACTGCAAGGACAGAAATTGCAGAAGAGCAGAGAAGTGCTTGGAACTAGTATTGGTCTGTTTAGTTGTTCAAGCCAGAAATTTGGATTTTATTCCTGTTTTTTCCTTTTCCCTTTTTCCCAATTCTCAGCAAACCACCAAGATTGGAAGCATTATCTCTGTCCTAATTTCTCTACATCCTTCTATGTCCTCCGCCTTCAGAACAAAGTCTAAACATGAACTTAGTGCCCCAGGTGCTCAGAGGTCCTTTAGATTCCCAGAACACTCCAGGGCTTTGTGGCCTAGAGTTCCTTTCCTTACCATTACATGACTATTTCTTACCAGCCCTTTACATCTATTTCTGTTCTAATAGAAAACATTGTTTTAAATAATTTAATTAATTACGTGCTCGCTCCTTTCTCTTGGGCTGGCCTGTGTAGATTCTTTGTCCTAGTATGACACACCGAGAGACAAGCAGAAGTGCTTTTTTTCTTACTGCCCTTTTATTCAACTTGAGATTACAGTAATAGGCAGCTCTCAGGTATCTACTCTGCTTCTGAGCCCAGGATGGAATCTCTTCCCCTGTTTCAGTTGACCCTCCAACTGTGTAATTCTTAGTGAGAGTCAAACTCTAATTAGATAATTCTGCTCCTGCAGGAATGGAGGTAGTCTGGCTCCCTTGTAATCCTTGCTTGGGATCAGTTTTATGCTTTTGTTCTGTATCTTACAGTGACCTCACAGTGACACAGTTATACCTCTCTACCTCATTCAGGACACAAAAGAGCAAGTTTCTGCCTATTCTCTAATGCAGACAAATATTCTACACAACACTTAAAAAAAGGTTTGATTCTTCAGGTGTTACTTTTTCTCTTCATTTATTATAGTCTCTCTCTTGAGTAAAGGGCCAACAGATCTTGAAGTAACTTCCCTAAGAACTATTATTAATTCCATCTGTTCCTATGAGAAGAAAAAATAACTTATGACAGTGATGCATTGTTGCAAGATTTTTCCCTAGAGCCTTTCATAATACCAGGAAACTGAAGGGCATTTGATTGAATGGACTTGTTTAGCATCTAGGACAGACTCCACCCACTTCTGAAAACCTTAACTAAGCAATGCTGATCCACTGTGAAGACACCAGCCAAGCAGACTTGGAAAAGGCCCATGTTTTATTTATATCCCTACCTACCTGCCTATCTACTTTATGACAAGAGTCATAAAGCATAAGGATTCCCTGATACTCTTTGTATGTGAGTCAAAGAGAGCAAAGTGTGAGTTTCAATGCAAGAAGTGGGACCAGTCATAAAATTAGAGGCAGAGAATGTGGCTGTCTTTGTTATCCAGAGGGATAGAGCGGAAGGTGATCTTATGAACCCAGGGCTCTCTAGATTCCAACTACCTGTAGAACCTCTACTTAAAAAAGAAATCCTCATCTCCCTTCCAAAGTGATGTTTGTTATTCTCTGAGGGCTGAGACTGTGTGAATGTCCACGACGCACAGCTTGCATTTACTGCAAAGATTTAAAAGAATTTGTTGATTTCAGCCAGAACAGGTTAAGGGGAACAAGTTGATAGTTCTTGGGTTGGGTAACGTTAAAGTCAATTTGAAATAAAACTTTGGCAATTAAGAGTCCATATTCTAATTAGAGTATTAACATGTTTCCCACAAAGACTTTTTGTTGTTGTTAATTTCCATAATGTTTTTATATAAGCAAGGAAAGGGCACTTTACAAATCTAAATTTCCCTGAAGATAGTAGTGCTGTTCTTTATCTACACAGCTAACAGGTTCATCCCCAGAAAACACTAATGGTTTTACCATCTCCCTGCCTGCCAGGATAACCTCATCCTAGATGGATCAACCTGTGGACAGGGAATTGTTAGAAACAGAAAAAGAGTTTGCAATGGAAGGCCAGTCCATCTCTCAAGTCCCGCATAGTGTTTTTAGCTTTATACGATATAGGAGGCCCCCCCCCCCCAAATATTGTTTCTGGAATTCTCTTTAAAGCGAAACATTAGGCACAGCCAGGGAGAAAAAAATTGGCCTGACATTGTTTACGAGATACTGATTACTGATTGAAGGAAGTTGAGGAGTATGGTATACACAGCCTAGCTAGGTTCTGTGCCTGCCGTTGCAAAATTCATCATTCACTTGGATGCTCGGTCATTCCAGTCTGTGAGAAGGAATATACCTGCTAATTTATCTAATTTTACTGTTTATATGGGGAAAAACAAGGATCCGAAAGGACTTGAATCATTTATCCTCAATCAGACAAAAGTTAGTGGTGTTTACATAAAAATAAGCTAGAATTCTTAGTGTCTAGTAAATTGCTTTAGCTCCTATTCTTCTTACAGTTTTTTCTCCTTTTGTTTCTTTTAAATCTCATGCACTTTGCTCTTTTTTTTTTTTTTTTTTTGGCCAGGGCTGGGTTTGAACCCACCACCTCCAATATATGGGGCCGGCGCCCTACTCTTCTGAGCCGCAAGTGCTGCCCATCTCATGCACTTTGTTGATAAACGTTAAAAAAAAAAAAAACTTTTATCCTCTTTAATCCTTACTTAATATTTGAAAACAGTGACTAAAAACAACTCAATGCCACACTAATTTTGGATTTTTTTTTTCAGTCCTAAACTATCATTTCTCCTATCCCAGAAATTATTCCTCAGAGGGAATATGTCTCTCATCACCCAGCTCCAGCTAAAAAATGCTTTAGCAGATGTAGTTTGTGTGAAGGAATTATTTCCCTTAATAGTTATAATTTTGACTATAGTGACCAAAGTGAAAAATCACATGATTTAGAAAAGAGGATAAAAAGTAATATGGACATTATAATAGTGTAAATTGTGGGTCCCAATAAAAAAGAAAAAATGGAAATATATAAAATGAAAATAATGGCAATATTAGAATAGTGTGATTATGGATATTCAAGATTATGCTTGCTTTTTCTTAGAGAAAGGTTGTTTCAAACTGTGTTTTGCGTATCAAGTTGTATACTTAATTGTCTAATAACATATCAAGAAATTCTTAGAGTGATTTTTAAATCTGTTTATTATGATTCACCAAGATAACAACCTTAATGATCCCTTTCCTACATTTTGAAATTATATTTAAAAATAAGTAAAATGTTGTTGGCTCGGCGCCTATAGCTCAACCGGCTAAGGCCCCAGCCACGTACACCTAAGGTGACGGGTTGGAATCCCCAGCCCGGACCCGCCAAACAACAATGACGGCTGCAACCAAAAAATGGCCGGGCGTTGTGGCGGGCGCCTGTGGTCCCAGCTACTTGGGAGGCGGAGGCAGGAGACTCGCTTGAGCCCAGGAGTTGGAGGTTGCTGTGAGCTGTAATGCCACGGCACTCTACCCAGGGGGACAGCTTGAGGCTCTGTCTCAAAAAATAAAAAAAAAAAATAAAAATAAGTAAAATGTTGTCATTGAGTACAAGTAATGGAATTTTTAGTATCTTTGGAACATTGACTTTTTCATAAATTCCTAATTTTGACTAGGAATATTGTAGTATTGACTTTTTCTTTTTTCATTTTTGGAGAACTGTAATCATGTTAACCAATCTGGGCACATCTAAATAGCAAGAATAAGTGTGGTAATTAGAATAGCAAAATGTAAACCTGAAGTTCAAAGAGACAGTGTTCAGAATACACTGACCATCTGCAGCCTGCTTCCCTGGTGACATGGAGGAAAGACTGGCATTTATCCTTTCATTAAAACCATGTGCTGTGTATGCAGGAAGGAAATGTGTACTGGTCAGAGGTCAGAAGCAGGATGGATGAGGTCTGAAAGGGAATATTTACTATGAGGTTTTCCTAAACCCCTGGCCTCACAGAAGATGTTATTTCTAGGAGACTTGGTGGAAACTTGGGCAGACTCAGATGTTACATCACGGTACCAGTGGGAGACAGAAACAAGAGCCTGTAGCCAGGTATAGACCTCTGTCTGCTGGGCCAAAGGGTATGATGACAAGAAATTCAGACTTTGACCAAGGAAGTATGCTGAGGCACAGGGGAATTTAACACCTGGAAATGCCTCTTCAGTTTAAAGAGGGTCCCATGAACACAAAAGATCTGGAAATCATGTCCCAAGCTGCGCAGTTAACAGATAGTATGAGACAAAACAGGATTAAAGAATCTGACAGATAGCTTCAGAATCCAAAGGCTTGGGGAAAGTGGAGGAAGCATGTTTTCTATGAATCTCTGGAGAACTGAACTAAGAGCAATGTGTGGAGATGGTGGGAAGGTAGCTTTTAGCATAATACGAGGAAGATTTTTTTTTTGTACAGGCGGAACTGTACGTTAGTTTAGTGAGATCATGAGTTCTGGATGCGTAGATGGAGCGTTGGAGGGGATTTCTACGCTGTAGTCAGACAGCACAAAACCTCCACTGCCCTCTGCGTTTGTATGCTGGAAGCCTCCTGGGGTTTCCCTCCAGCAGGCTGGATTTGTGACTGGGTGGCGTTATACTGCCCTCTACTTTTATATCAGTTTGTCAGCTGAAGGCAGCAAAGTGGTTTTCTTTGTTTCCTTTCCTTAGCTATTACTGAGCCCAAGAGGCAGTAGCAGATACTGATTAAATCCCTCTGCCCCTCCTCGTGTCATCTTTCCCTAAAGCACATCCTCGTCAGTCCTCACTTCAGCTCCAAAACACAGAAATGGCCCTCATACGTGTTTATTAGTTTGTTCTGAGATGTCTGTTCATACTCCAAGTTTGAGCTTGAGCTTCAGTATGCCACTTCGCCTCTCTCTCTAAGACATTTTCTCTTTCCTGTCTGCTCAAAAACAAATATGCAACCTTTGGAGCCAGCGTCCTCAAACTACTGCCCAAAGGCCACATGCAGCCCGAGGACATTTATCCGGCCTGCCGGGTGTTTTTGCCACCTCTGCCTATCTTGCTTAGCAGCTGACTTGTCCCGGGGCCTGCAGTCCAGCCCTCCAATTGTCTGAGGGACAGTGAACTGGCCCCCTGTTTAAAAAGTTTGAGGACCCCTGATTTAGAGTCTCATGCAACCATCAGCTAGGAAATTGAAGCATATGGGGGCGGGGGGATAGTAGCTAGGAGTCTCTCCTAAAATTGCGGTACATGGAGGGTGCCTTAGAGTCACATACTGCATAGCATCCCATTTTAAGTCTCTAAATTCCCTTTACCCGTATGTGTAAATTTGTGTGGATTTGGCAAAAGAGATTATCTCATTAGAGACTCATCTTCATCAAATTAATATATTTTTAAAAACCAACGAAGTGTTGTAAGTAATAGAAATATTAGAAATCATCAGTGTTTTTGGATAAAGGTATCAGGAAATGTTGATTTCTATGGTTGAAGTAGGCATGCATTAGTCTATTCTGATATAAAAGGATTTGTGTATCTGGAAAACAAAAAGCAGAATTTCTGTATTTTTGACAACAAACAGATAATATCTAGATCCATAAAAGAAATGCAATGCAGGTCTTCCTCATTCCTTACAACGTTTTGAAAACATTGGCTCTGGAAAACATATACTAAGTTATTGTTGTTATTTTTTTCTAACGAAAATTCAGAATTTATCATCCTTTATTGACCCTTTGTATCTTTTCCTCCCTGCAGGAATAGGAGGCCTTCAAGACTTTGTGCTGAAATCTGCAACACTGTGCAGCCTGCCATCCTGCCCGCCATTCATACCTCTCAACTTCGAAGCCACTCCTATTGTGAGAGTTGCTGTTGAACCGAAACACCCCAGTAAGATGGTCTTGTTTTTAAAGTGATGGACTTTAAATGATGTTCATTGTATTTTTTAAATGCATGCATGTATTGATAATTGATTCCTTATGATTTGTTTCAGCGGTATGCAGTGAGTTTTTGTTGAGGTATAGAAGTAGTTCTCCAAAGGGCATCTAACCTGCTTAGGAACATGGTGTGGCTACTTGTCCTGCTGTGCGGGGCGGGTGCATCTTCTTGCCAGCAGAGATAAGGTCATCTCTGCATCCCCCCGGACCCTGGCAGAGGGCTGTATCTCAGCAAAGCTGATATTTTATGTGACTGCTTCTTAATTAGACTCTTATCCCAAGCTCCTTGATTCAAAATCCATCATCTGCCTCTTCCTTCTGGGTTTGCTAGATTATCTGAACTTTTCGGTCTGTTTTAGAAACCACTTCCTGTCCCTTTTCTACAGCTACATGACATCTACACATGACTAACTATATAATAATGACTCCTTAGTCTTTGGCGTATACTCTTTGCCTGGTTGGTCCTTTTTAACTCTGGTATTTTGCTTCCCATTACTATTGTTTATCCCTTATCCTCATGACATTGCTATCCCAGTGCTTAGTGGTAATCAGTGATGAGTCTCCAGACCGTGCTTTAAGGGAAACAAAGAACAAATGTGTAAAATGATAGTTTCCTTTGAAGTATATAACCACCTCATTCCTCGTGTACCCATGTATGACAGGGTCTCATTCTTGCTCAGTCTGGTCTTGAACTTCTGACATCAAGTGATCCTCTGCCTCAGCCTACCAGAGTACTAAGATTATAGGCATGAGCTACTATGCCTGACTTAATAATTTTTTTATTTTTTTGAGCCAGGCATGGTGGCATGCACCCTTTTTCCCAGCTATGTGGGAGGGCAATGCAGGAGGACCACTTGAACCCAGGAGTTTGCAACCAGCTTTGGCACCACAGCAAGACCTTGTCTGTAATTAAAAAAAAATTAACACTTCATGGTTTCTTCGGGATGGAATTGGGAAGGGTTCAACTTGGGGCTTTCATATAACAGTAGGCAGAACGTCATCTGGGGCTGTAGCCATCTGAAGGTTTAACTGTACTTCCAAGGTGGTCCACTCATGTGGGCTCACAGGTTGGTTCTAGGTGGGTGCCTGGGTTCCTTTCTGCAGGGCCCTTCTATGTGGTTGCTGGAGCTCCCTCAGCTTACCTGGTGATCAGCTTCAGCTAGCAGTATCCATACCACTAAGAAGAAGCAATTGCCTTTTATGATCTAGCCTTGGAAATCACAAGTCATCACTTCCACAGCATTCTATTGGTCAGACCAGCTAGCCCTGAATCACACTGTTGGAGGGGACTGCGCAGGAGTGTGACTGTCAGGAGGCTGGGTCATCTTGGAGGCTGCCTATCCCAGTAATGCTTTGGTGTTTTTAAAAATCTTGCCTGAACACTTTATGATACAGCTATTCAAAGGTCTGCTTCTAGGTTCCTTTATTATGACACTTGATTTTAATGTCTGTTACCTCTGGAAAAGTTATTCACAAAGGTTACATAGTCCAAATGGAAGAAATGAGTCATTGGTTGCCTTTACTAAATCAGTATCCATTTTAGAGTCCCATTTATCAAATTGTACAAAGGTTTTGATGAAATACAGATGGTGAATATCTGTTTTTCCTGATGGCAGTTTTTCTTATACCATTTATAAGGTGTTGATTTTTTTTTTTATATCTTTATTGACTATCTGTTTGGAATATCTTTAAAACAGGAAAATCACCTTCCAGATTATAAGTGGTTTTACACATTACACATGAAATGTTTATGTTGGTTTTGGCAAAAAATGACCATCAGTGGCAACATTTTCAAACATCTAATTTCAAAGTGTTGTTTCTGGCTCGGCGCCTGTGGCTCAAGTGGCTAAGGCGCCAGCCACATACACCTAAGGTAGCGGGTTCGAATTCCCAGCCCGGGCCCGCCAAACAACAGTGATGGCTGCAACCAAAAACTGGCCGGACATTGTGGCGGGCGCCTGTAGTCCCAGCTACTTGGGAGGCGGAGGCAGGAGACTCGCTTGAGCCCAGGAGTTGGAGGTTGCTGTGAGCGTGATGCCACAGCACTCTACCCAGGGGGATAGCTTGAGGCTCCGTCTTAAAAAAAAAAGTGTTGTTTCTAATTTCTTTCTTTTTTAGACAGAGTCTCATTTCACCCTCCATATAGTGCCATAGCATCACAGCTCACAGCAACCTCAAACTCTTGTGTTTAAGCCATTCTCTTGCCTCAGCCTTCCCAGTAATTGGGACTACAGACACCTGCCACAATGCCCAACTATTTTTTTGTTGCCATTGTCATTGTTTAGCTGGCCTGGGCAGAATTCCAACCTGCTAGTCTCAGTGTATGTGGCCAGTGCTCTACTCACTGAGCTAGGGGCGCCGGTAAAATTTATTTTTTCTTATTGTTAACTGTTACTTTTTCCTTGAACAGACAGACAGATGTAAATATAGGTATACATACACATGTGTGTATTTTAAGTATTCGTTAGGATCTCATTGTGGTGTTTTTAACTTTGTAATTTGGCTGTTGGAGAACTGACAGAATAAGTACTGTCCATGGCCTCTGTGCAGGAATCCTTTTAAGCCAGTTTTCAAATTCTGTGAAGGTTTAGTTAACACTGGATAATAACTGTAAATCCACTTAATTAGGCAAAGGAAAATTATAGTTATGCTGAAAAAAATGAAGGTACCTCTGTCAACCCTGGGCAAAATGAAATCCCACTTCCTGTCTTCCCTCCCACAAGTATGGCTGTGACCCTCAGACCCATGAGAGTGCTGACGTCACCAATGGAGTGTTGGCTCCAGGGTCGCTGCTCATCGGCCACACCAGCTTGTGCCACTTAGTTACTCTGTGGCCTTGAGCACAAATTCCTTAGCTCCTCTACTGCTTCCTTGTGTGTAAAATGAGTAGCGGTATGTGCCTAATTGTTAATGTGTTTACATATGGAAAGTGCTTATCTGACACATTGTTAGTTCTATAAAGTATTAGTTGTTATTAAAAGAACTTTATTCCAAAAAATAAGTACCAGAGTTCTGTTTTCTACCTGCCTACAATTAATTTACTTTTGTAAAGCTTGTTGAAAATCACTGCACTGCAGAAACTTTCAGTGGTTTTGTTTGTTTGGCACTTAAGTCTTTTCAAATGTAGAATTGAAACAAGATTGTATACAAATGCTTTCAAAGCATAGGTTTTTTCTAAAGCAGCCACCACAGAGTTCCTCTGGCCTCCCTTGAGGAGCAGTTGCGGATGTAGAAAAGGGTGAAAAAGCAGTTAACCCCGAGATGTAGATCACAATTCCCATCCCTACCCTTAGCTCCCAGGAGCTACAGGGAAAAATCAGGCCTATAAGCAAAAGCGCACACAGCGTGCAGTGCTGAGGCGCTGTCATGTCACTGTGTGAAACAGCACGTGAGGGTTCTCCAGACCCCACCATGGTGTCAGCAATTTCACAAATAGTTATTTTTAATATAAGGCTATGGTACGCTTTCTTGAATACCATATTAAATGCTTCTTTTGCTTATTGTTGATTTTATGGGTACGGTTTGAGGAAGTGTTCTATTACCTTTTTACGTATATAATGTGTACATTTGTAAAAAGATTTGAGTGAATTCACAATGATGGTGATTTATATGTATGTTCTGAGTATTTAAACAGTGTCTGCAGATCAGCTTTGGGAGTCTTGATAAGCTTCTGAGTATCTCATGTTTTCAATCTAAAACAAATAAAATACTAGAAGGTAATTTTCTTGATATCACAGCATTATCTGGAAGAAAAATAACTTGTTATTTTAAGACTCTATTTCAATGTAATTTTTCTTTCAGTGGCCATGGCCATTGTCTCTAGACTGTGGTAGCCCGGGTATATCGTATCTAATCAGTATTTCCTTTTGTTAACCTAGGTGAAATGCCTCAACTCGTAAAAGGAATGAAGCTGTTAAACCAAGCTGATCCTTGTGTCCAGATTTTAATTCAGGAAACGGGGGAGCACGTTTTAGTCACAGCAGGGGAAGTACACCTTCAGCGATGCCTGGATGACTTAAAAGAAAGGTTAGCTGAAAATGTTAGTGATAGAGAAATAGTAGCTCCAACATGGATGGGCATTTAGTGTTTACTACACCAGTTTAACTTACTATGGTTTGTTTTTGGAGAAAAATGAAATGCCCTCAACTCAGACATGAACTGTTATTGGATCGTACATTTAGTTTTTAGTAACTGAAAAATGGCCTTCACTATTCACACTTGAATAATTTGCTTTTTTAGCTTAAGTCATAAGATATTGTATGTATTATGTTTTACTTTAAGCATATACACAAACACACAGACATTGTATCAGGGCAACAAATCAAATCTTGTTTTGTAATTGTATGCTCAGATTTTTTTCTTATTGATGTGTTCTCCTAAAGGGTAAATCTTCTGAAGTCTTTATATTTCTCTGTGAAAGTGATATGTGTCATAAACTGAGCATCCTGAATCACTATTTGAAATAATGTTATTCCTCTTTGTTCCAAAGGTAATATGTTTTTATTGCAGCAATTAGGAAAATAGAAAATAAAAAGAATCATTCAGTACCATGCAGAAACAACCACTGTTACATTTAGTTTTATAAATCTACACTGTTCTGTACCTATTCAAATGTGCATTGATATCTGTATACAATGCGCTGAGTATTTGGTTATGATAAACCTATTGGTGGCTCAGAAAGTCTGCATATGTTTAGGGGGGGTTGATCTATATTTTCCTCAAGAAAGGCTATTTCAATTTATATTATAACTGGCAATAAGTATTTGAAAGTGCCCTTTTTTTTGAGACAGAGTCTAACTATGTCCCCTTGGTAAGGTGCCTTGGTGTCACAGCTCACAGACAACCTCAAACTCCTGGGAGTAAGTGATTCTCTTGCCTCAGCCTCCCAAATAACTGGGACTACAAGCGCCCGCCACAACACCCAGCTATTTTTTTGGTTGCTGTTGTCATTGTTTAGCAGGCTCAGGCCAGGCTTTCAAACCTGCCAGTCTCGGTATATGTGGCCCGTGCCCTACTCACTGAGTTATGGGTGCCAAGCCTGAAAGTGGCTTCTTTCCTAGACTTTCCTCAACTTTGCATATTATCATTTTTTAAAAAATAACACCAATCTGGAAAACATAAAAGTGCTCATCGTTTATATACATTTCCATGGTCTCTAGTGAAAAAAATGGCAAATTGCCCTGTAAGAGACCTCTTTATTTTTTAAATTTCTGGGACTATAGTAATAATCATAACTTAAATAGTAATTACAAATGATCAAGACAATGATATGTTCAGTGTTACATAACAGTCACTGCATTCAGCACTGTTTATCTCACTTAGTCCTCACAACTTGTTATTTTAAGACTCTATTTCAATGTAATTTTTCTTTCACCATCAGTGAGATTGGTGGTGGTGCTGGTGGCCACACCGTAACCACTGCTGCTACTAGCAGAGCAGGGAGACCCCTGCAGCACCTTCCACGGGGCTCAGAGAAGCTCCTACAGGCTTGGTAGTGTCTTTTCTTCAGTTTAAACACGTGTTGCAGGGTTTGGGTTTTTTCTTTGACCCATAATTAATATAAAATTAGAAGGTAGATCTTCATCTCTTTCACTTCTGTCACCATTTTCTTGGAATTTTCTGAAGGCTCTAATGTTGGTTAGAGAATAATGTTAAGTGGGCAATCATAAGGCATAGCATTTTTTAAATAATAACTTAATTATCAGAGGGTTTCTTTAAAAACATTTGAATATTATTTTTGTTGTTTATATCTTTGAGCAAAATTACTTTCTTCCTTTTTACTCTCCTCACTACCAAATTAAAGTACACATTAAGTGACTTTACATTTCTCAGGCCATTAATTTTTATTTAAAAATCATGTATTTTGGTACTTAGAATTATATTCCAAGTAATACTTTTCCCTTCCTGATTTTACTTCCTAAAACTGATTTTAATATAGTTACATGTTTTCATCTTTGTTTAATCTTTTTCCATTTTCATCTCATGGTTTTCATTGCAGATGCTTTTTAATCTCAGGAGAAAAAAAAATGTGCTTGATAATAAGAGAAATTAGTTTCCTAGAAACATGGTTTCATTCTAGAAACCCCTCTTTGTAAACCTTTCTAGAAAATACCCATATTGCAGTAACTGAGAATAATTTAGACTTATGTCAAATGAGGATAATAAGAGCAATAACACATCCTTTGGAAAGTATATACTGCTTCAACAGGACATCTTACAAATTCTGAAGTTTTCCTTATCTACTTTTCCTAAAAATTTTCCTAACCTCCTCCCTTTCCCCTCAAACAAAGATATCTAAAGCCCAAGTACGGAAGAATCTTTCTGTTCCATACATGTGGATAGTCAGCAGGGAAGTCAGCTAGACCGAGTATGGAAGGGAGAGGATGGTGGACAGTCTTCAGGCTGTGTTTGATGAGTGACAAGTTAAGTGCTGTTTTGGAACGCTCAGAAAGCTGAGGCAGGTGATGTTGATAAAAGGTCGTTTGCATCCTCAAGTACTTGGTTGTAGGCGTTCAGAGTGCCTTGATGAATCAGGTACTAGATAGCTTAGCCTGGACCAAGAAGCATAAGGGGGTGTTGTGAACAGTTCATGCCAATAAATTTTAAAGGAAATGGACAAATTCCTAGAAAAAATCTAACTCAAAAAGAAGTAGAAAACTTGATACTTTTATAACTGTCAAAGGAATTCAAAGTCAGAGCAACATTAAAAATTTCAATCGATGTAAATTTACCAGGTTAACAGAAAAAAAGAGATCATCTCAATGGACAAAGGGAAAGCACTTGATAAAACTCAACATCCATGCTTGATCAAAAACTCTTAGCAAGATAAGAATAAAAGAAAACTTTAAACTGATAGAGCACCTTCAAATAATTATAGGAAACACACACTTAAACTGGTAAAATTTTTGCAAGTTTTCTTTTTGCAATAAGGAATAAGACAAAGGTACCCACTATTTGTCAGTTTTATTTAACATTGTACTGGTGGTCTTGTGCAGTGTTGCAAAGAAGAATAAAAAACTAAAAATAGGGCTCGGCGCCTATAGCTCAACCAGCTAAGGCGCCAGCCACATACACCTAAGGTAGCAGGTTCGAATCCCCAGCCCGGACCCGCCAAACAACAATGACG
>NW_003852406.1:34005603-34024136 GCF_000181295.1 Otolemur garnettii | reverse complement strand
AAAAAAAAAAAAAAACTAAAAATAGGAGAATTGGACAGGAAAAGTAAAACTAATCTGCACGTTATATGAACTGCATATCCAAAAGGATCTATCAAAACTATCAGGATTAGTGTGAAAAACTTAGTGTAGTTGCTGTCTCCAAGATTAGCGTGCCAACGCTTTTTTATTTTTATGTACCATTAACAGAAAATTCACATTATTTTGAGGTTACCACTTAGAGTGATAACAAAAGTATCAATTATGTGGAATAAAAATATTTCATAATTATAGGCCCTCTAGGCAAAACTGCATAAAAGAATATGAATTTGAAAACTTCAGTATTGTGATGATATATCTTCTCCCCAAAGTGATTCTAAGTTCAAAGCTGTCTTTGTCAAAATCTCAGTAATTTTATATGTGTATGTATATAGAAATTTTCAAGTTGATTCTAAAATTTGTATAGAAATGTAAAGGGCCAGTAATAGATAAGACACCTCTGAAGAAGTAGAACAAGGTGGGAGTTCTGGCTGTAATGGAAATCAAGTCTTATTTTAAAGCCACAGTAGTTAGTAGTAATACTATGTGATATTGATATAAAGACAAGACAAATAAATAATGGACTAATATAGAGGGTCCAGAAATAGGAAGCACTGCCGAATAACAAGGAAGGACAGACCTGCCAATAAATGGTGCTAGGAGGTGGGTAGGCATCTATATAGAAAAAAACGACACCAGATCTCTGCTCATACTGCACGCAGACATTTATTTCAGGTGGATTAAAATCTAAGAGGCAAAATCACACAGTATCTAGAAGATACTATAAGAGAATATCTTTAAGACCTGAGGGTAGGAAGGACCTTAGTAAATAACATATTCAAGCAACACCAACAAAGTAGAAGTCTGTTCATCAAGAGAGTAAGAAAGTAAGTCACAGAGTTAGAGAAGACCTTTGTATACCTG
Organism: Otolemur garnettii; assembly: GCF_000181295.1. Classification (NCBI taxonomy): domain Eukaryota; kingdom Metazoa; phylum Chordata; class Mammalia; order Primates; family Galagidae; genus Otolemur; species Otolemur garnettii. Next base: position 34,023,197 of record NW_003852406.1, on the reverse strand, counting down.
TAACAGACAAGAGACTTGTATCTCTGTTACGTAAAGAATTCCTGTAAATAAATGAGAAAAGCAACAATCCAATAGAAAATGATACAAAAACTTGAATCAGGTGCTTTACAAAAGAGAATTCTAAAAGCTAATAAACATTTGAATAAGTATTTGACTTGTTAGTAATTGATGAAATGGAAATTAAAACCAAAGTGAGATACCTCTGCATACCCACTAAAGAGATGGAAATTTTTAAAAGTGATGTTATACAGTAGCAGAGGTAATAGAGCAAGTGACTAGTAGGGGTGTGAACTGGTATAACTACTTCGGAGCATGGTGTAGTATGATCCACCCAGGGTGAAGTAGTAACTTCCTGTTAGCTTGGCAGACCTACTCCGTTTCTGCTCTGCATGTACACAACACAAAGCTGGGTACGTGTGCACCAGGAGTACTCACAGCAAGGGAAGTTTCAGCAGGCGAAAGGGAGAAGTAACATAGTATATTCATACAGTGAATTCTATGAACAAAACTATAGCTATGTAAAACTTGGATGAATTTCACAATACAATTAAGCAAAAGAAGCTGGTTGGCCAAAAACAATTGTTTGTTTCTATTTATGTAAAGTTCAAAAAGCAGTCCGAACTGAAATGTAGAGCATAGGGGTTACATGTTTAGGTGATACAAACAAGAAAAGAAAAGGAAGATATTAGAATAATAGTAAAGATAGCATTTACCTTCCTGGGATTGGGAGAAGGGACAATGGGACTTGCTGGGAGCTGGGATGTTCTGTTTCTTGACTTGGGTGGTAGTTTATGTGGGTGTGCACTTTGAGTAAGTGATCATAGACCAGTAGGTTTTTGTTTTGTGTATTATTCAATGTGACTGTTAAATTTCACAGTTATACTTAATGTTAAGAACATGAAACAGGAAACATACACAATTACAGAGTTTTAAAAATTTTCATAGGACCAAGCATGTCTTTTGTAATGTATAATCTTTTTCAGGTTCCACACACATTTTAAAAAATGGATATGTACAAGAGTGGGAGAGAAGGAAACTAGTCGCTAGGCCAGAGAAACTGTCAGTTTTCAGCATTCGGGTCTCAAGGTAGTAATAATTAGATAGGGTAGGAAGCCACAGAGAATCGCTGTGATACAGTGTGAGCCTACTGCACTTCCTTTTACTGTGACAGGCTCAGCACTGCTACAATTTAAAGAACTTTGGGTTTCTTGAGGCACTTTGTTGATTTGGCAACTACACACATAATTCCTTCCATAGTATGGGTTGTTTTTAATTAACTATAGAAATGATTACTATAGGAAATTTCCTGGGAGCTCAGAAATGTGAAGAACTAAAGTGGCTTATACCTCTTGATTTTATAGTACAAGGATAAGAGGACAGTGTTACAGATGTTGTCTTTCTCACTATTTCAATAGCTTTGCAGTAGATTTTCTTCAATGTTCTGAATATCTGAGCATATTTTCTCTTCAGAATGATAATTTTTAAATTATTTTTCTATTCCTAAGATTTCTAAGTGCTTTTCTTTTTAAAAAAAAAATCAAGAATGGGTCTTGAATTTTATTGAATGCCAATATAGCATTTTAAAGGTGGTTATAATAGATTATTATTTTATTTGACATTTTAAATGTGATGTGTTATTTAAACAGATCTAATGTAAACTAATTATTATATAACTTGTGATAAAAGCTACTTTGTATTGTGATGAATTGTTCTTTTAACTGCCATTCACTTGAGGTTTTTAGTAGCGCGTAATGACTGAGTGTGGATTCTGAAGTCAGACTTACATTTGGTTCCCAGCGTCTCTACATAGTAGCCATTCGGAAAAATGGCTTCATCTTTCTTATCTGGTTTTCTGCTCTACAAAATTAGGATCGTACTAGTTTTGGCTAAAGAAATAATGCATGTAAAACACTTAGCATTGTGCCTCCTAGATAAGTAATCATTTAAAAAAACACACAGTAACATATATCCATTATTTTTTCATTGTTTATCTTAGGGTTTATATCTAAATTCTTAGGTAAGATTGACTACAGTTTTGTTTATGTATGCTGTTTTTGTCAGGTTTGATATTTTAAATACATTGCCCAATCCATCTTATTATGTATTCTGTAACAATGTATATTGTTGGAATAAGCTACAAGTGGAAAAAACTCACTGGTAAAACTAGAAACTTCCTGGAAGTAAGTTTTTTTTCCATGTTTATTTTATTCCATATGTTTTGGTCTGTTTTAGGTTCTGTATTATAAAATCAATTTGATGTCTTTTCAGAAAACTATCCATTGGGTTTTCAAATTTACTAAAAAGTATAAAATTAGATAAATCAGGTATCTGTCCTACATCTACAAAACGTAGAAAACAAGTCAAAAACTGGTAGTACTTAGTTTTCTTATTGAATAACAATTTCCTGGGGAATACCATTGTTCAGGAGCCCAAAATTTTGTATAAAATATGTATTTATTTTGCACATACTTATATGCACATTTACACATATACCCATCCACATTTCCAGTATGGTGTAGTCCAGACCAAATCTTTATCTGGGAATGATATAGACAGAAAATAAGAGAAAAAGAAAGTTTGTCTAATCTTATCATCAGAATCAATCCGTGCCAATTTCCAGAATCTGTGGGCTCATAACTTTATAAAGTGTTTTTCAACCTTTTTTTTTTTTTATCACACAGCACACTCTTGAACCTATAGTTACACTCCCACAGCACCCTTAAATTATGATGATCACAAAAAAAAGTAAAAGAATAAATATATTTACTGTATTTGCAACTTCTTTTGAAAATAATTTAATTAATGATCTTTAAAAATGTTCATGGCACACCTAAGATCCTCTCACGGCACACCAGTGTGCCTTGGCACATTGTGTAAAAATCACTGTTATAACTTTTTTTGGAAGAAAGGCCAGTAAAAAACTAAATTTAATAGCAGCTGGGAAAGGGGGCTTTCTGAATTTGATGACAGACTGGGGCACCTACAGTGACCAGTACAGTAGCTGCTTCTCACATAAACTGTTTAAAATCAAATAAAATTAAAATTCAGTCCTTCAGTCACATTGCCCATATTTAAAATAGTAGTTATGTGTGGCTATTTAAATTTAAATAAAATTATAAATTTATTTTCTCTGTTATACTTGGCACATTTCAAGCATTCAGTAATCACAGTGAAGATATAGAACATTTTTATTATTGTAGAAAGTTCTTTTGAGAGTGTAAAAGCTCTTTTGTCAACAAACTCCTGGATCATGCTAACCTTGCTGTGAGCAGCCTGATTGTGAGGATTTGACTGGTTATCCTGAAGTTCTGTGATTCTGTGTCTAGTTAGAGTTGTAATCATGAGGCTTTTCTTCACACTCTTAGCTTGGCAAATATTATTTTAAAGAATTCATGTATCAAATCCTATTAAAATATTTGTTTTCCATGTAGAATATTCAGTGTTTTATTTATCTTGAAAATGAACAAAGCAGTGAAATTCCAGTACATGCAGAGATCTCCTTTATGTTCCTATTAGAGGTAATATTCAATCTGCAAGAAAGCAGTTTTTGAATTGTAATGTAATATAAATTATAGATTGTTTATAATAAAATAATTTTTATGTTTCTGTGTTTTTGCAGAATCTCTATTCAATAATATTTCTACATGGGAACTTTGATGCTATTTTAATAATAACATTTTGTTGTTTCTCTTGAATTTGTCTGTAGGTTTGCAAAGATCCATATCAGTGTATCTGAGCCCATCATTCCATTCAGAGAAACAATCACAAAACCTCCCAAAGTTGACATGGTCAACGAAGAAATAGGCAAACAACAAAAAGTTGCGGTCATACACCAAACAAAAGAAGATCAAAGCAAAATCCCTGAAGGAATCCAGGTTGACTCTGATGGGCTGGTCACCATTACAACCCCCAATAAACTTGCTACACTGAGCGTTCGTGCCCTGCCCCTTCCAGAAGAAGTCACTCAGATTCTTGAAGAAAGTAGTGATTTGGTTCGTTCTATGGAACAGTTGACATCCTCTTTGAATGAGGGTAAAAATACTCAGATGATTCACCAGAAGACGGAAGAGAAAATTTTAGAATTCAAAGGAAAACTAGAGCAGCACCTAACAGGGAGAAAATGGAGAAACGCTGTTGACCAAATCTGGTCATTTGGCCCAAGAAAATGTGGGCCCAACATACTAGTCAATAAAAGTGAAGATTTTCAGAACTCGGTATGGCCAGGCCCAGCTGGCAAAGCTTTGAAAGAAGCCAGCAGGTACCGAGATTTGGGCAACAGCATTGTAAGTGGCTTCCAGCTAGCAACCCTTTCTGGCCCCATGTGTGAGGAGCCTCTCATGGGTGTCTGTTTTGTTCTGGAAAAATGGGACCTAAGTAAATTTGAGGAGCAAGAAACCACTGATAAATGGAATAAAGAGCAAAGTGATCTGATAAAAGGGGGCCAGGAAGAAATTAAAACCTGTTACGTTAGAGATGAAAACCAAGAGCAGCAAGATGACTGCTCTGAGCCCTTTGAGAAGAGGACAGCCCAGAAAGGAGAATCTGTGCTCACTGACTGCTACGGACCTTTCTCGGGACAGCTTATTGCCACCATGAAAGAAGCATGTCGCTATGCGCTGCAAGTGAAACCCCAGCGTCTGATGGCAGCTATGTACACGTGTGACATCATGGCCACCAGTGATGTTCTCGGTAAGGAGGGAAAGGTACAGAGACGAAGCCCTGACGTCTCACAGATCCAAACCTTAAACTCCTCTTATGTTTCTTGCAGAAGCTACACTGTCATTCTAATATACTAAGAAGCAATTTTGAAAGCCAGGGACTTAAGGAGAAAATCCTGAGAGGAGAAAAACATGACTACTAAAGATCTTTTCTTTTGCAACAAATAGAATCTTTTCTATTATGGAAGTTCTGGTAAATGAGGTTTAAAATACCCATATATGTTACTATCCAAATCTGTTCAGCATTTTTTCTTGAGTGACGAAACATATCAGCATGGGTAACCAAAGTTGTTCTGAAAATGATCAAAGAAAAAAGGCAGCATTCTTGTACTTATAACAAAAAGGCTTCTGTGAATTCTGAGTTCTTTCTGAAGAAGAAAATTATTTGGGGCTTTATTTGCTGCTTATCATTATATCAAATATTATTTGTGATCATTCTCGTTTTGGGAGAAGCATCCTTTAGGATCTTAGGAGACATGGAGGCCCTGCCACTTAGGAGCTCTTTTGACATGTGAATGATACTACTTCACTAAGACTTATTATCTCCAACTATAAGAAAGAGGTTAATAATTCTTATACGTTGTAAAGATTACAATGAGAACACAAATACAGTGCCTAGAATAGTGCCTGGCATACCGTAGCTCTCCTATTCTCTTGATCGTGGGACTGTTTCAGTAGTAAAGAGAATATGAAGGCGGATTGAGTACTGGATAAGAAGTAGAGCAAATTGCTATATTTCCTCTAGCCCTGAGGTCTCACATGAAAATGTGGTTCATTACGTACTTTTTTCTGAGGTACTTTGCTGATCAATTCCTGAAAGCAGAAATCTGAGCTTCTTCCCATCAGAAGAAATTTAGGCGGGTGGAGAGAACCTTGCTTGCATGAGGGTAAGGTTTATGTGGGACAAACTGAGTGTGCACAGCAGCAGTTGAGACACACATGGGCTAGACAAAGCAAGATAGTTGTGGTAACTACAAGGCCACTTAAAGCCAGTGGACACTGTGATCAAGTCTCCAAATATCACACTTGGGCTCGGCACAGCCACTCAGTGGTTAGAGCACCAGCTCTGCACACCGGGGGCAGCGGGTTTGAACCTTGCCTGGGCCTGATTAAGAAAAAATATATATAATACATGTAATATATAGTGTTTTTTTAACTTTGAATGCAATATGCCCATAACATTTCATAGAATCCATCTAGACCATTCCAAGATATTACTCATTTTTATCAAGAAGTTTCTTAAGAAAACAAAGGTAGAGTTAAAATCAGGGAATCTTGATTTCTTCAAATCCTTGAAGAAGACCTCAGAGCTTGTCTCCAGTCTCTCTTAACCCTGACTGATGCTTATACCACCTCTGTTTGGATATTTCTGTTGGTGAGCAGCTCGTAACCAGTTCCATGATTAGATGGTGCCTTTCTTGCACTGAGCAGAATGTCTGTCTCCTGCTAGTTCACAGTTATTTGTACCACCATGCATTTCGTCTTCCATGTAGGAGTACTTCATGTATTTGAGGAAAGCATTAGTTTTCTAGTTTATTATCCAGGTAAAAATTCTCCAGATCCTTCAGCTGTTGTTCATGATTTGATTTTTGTACTCTTTTCCCATTTCAGTTGCTATCATTTGGACATAATTCATTTGCTTAGCATCCCTCCTAAATAAAGCCACCAGATTAAACACAGCACCTCGGGCACCATCCACCCAGTACAGAGCATAACTACACTGTCACCTCCTACAGAAGAACAGCATTCTTCCTATAATGCATCTTAGCCATCGCATCTAATTAACGCCCATGGCAGGCCAGGATCAGCTCCATTTGTTTTTAAAAAATGAGTTATATCTTCCCACTCTGTTTCCAAAAAAGCAGGATCCAAATTTTGGTTGACTAGACTATAGAAATTATGGCGTCTCATGAACTATATTTACTTTTGCGTAAGCTAAATCTTAATTTGTTAGAAGATATATAATACAATAAATATACAACAATAACAAAGGGAAAAAAATTAGTGGTGAAGAAGTCGCACCACTACCATCATAACACATTTATTTCTTTAACATTTTTTTGTGTCCTTTTCATGTGCGTTGAGGAAACTTAACATGCAATGAATCCAGTGTGTACAGCATTCCCTGATTATCAGCTTATCAATCTTAATAGAAAAAAACTTAAGTTTAAGTTAATATGATTATGATAGAAAGTCCATGTTTTCGCCAAAGATTTACCTAGACATGTATAAATATGTACAAGTATCTATACTATTTCTTTGAAATTCTATAGGAAATTAGTACATGGTTTACTAGGCTGCAGTTTATGGAATCTGGTGTTTTTCTCAAAAAGTATTGTCGTGATTTACCTTTTACCTGTAGTTTTGTCCCTACCCTACTATCCATAATTTCTTAAAAGAACAAATTTATTTAGCATCATGAGATATAATTCCGGTCCTGGAGACTAACTCATTGAAGAACTGCAGGTACTTACTCCTCAGGTTCCTGCTGCCTTGAACTTCAGGGCTCGCTCGCTCACGCTCACTCTGCTCACTGTGCTTTGTTCACCACTCTCTCTACTGAAGGAAGAATGGAGGTTACACAGGTAGAGGAACCCCTGTTTTCTTGCTGTCCTCTTTTAACATTGTACTAGTTTCTCTAAGTTATAGCTGTTGCCATGTTTTCAAAGTACATATTATAGCATCCCAAATCTGAAAATTTCCAAAATTGGGAATTTTTTCAGATCTTCAGATTTGTGATGCTGAACTAGTATAACTCAGATATTTCAAAATCTGGAAAAAAAAATAATCCAAAACACTTGTAGTTGCAGGCATTCGGATAAAGGCTACTCAACCTGTCCTGGAAATGGTATTTGGCGCTACCTTACGCTCTTTCATTTCGGTAGACTCCACTTGTTCTGGTGATGAACGTCCAGGGCATTTTACCCATCCACCTGAGCTATATCCCTTTTTCCCTCCCCTGAGTGTCTTCCTAACACAGCAGTTAGGGGAAGGCATCTCCTCCTTTTTCTCATTGAGAGCATTCATGGGATTCACTCTTTCAGACTCTCGTTACTCACAAAAGGGATGTTATTTTAGGATCTGTTGTCCTAGAACCTGTTTTGTTGGTTGTTTTTCCCTTTCCTTCTGTGTTTGAAATAATCCTTCTTAAAGTCTAGGTCCACTGAGGTCTATGTTTGTCCTTTCTCTCATAATTAGAATATATACGCACTTCCTCCCAAAATAATGAGAACACGTATTTCCTCCCCAAATTGCCATCTCTTCTGCATTATTCATTTTGAGTGGCATTTGTCCTTTGTTTTCTGAGAAGACAAATTTTCAGCACAACACGTGAAGCCAAAATCAGCTGTTAGTGTTTATCAGACTAAAATTCCCAGCAAACTGTTGAGTCACCCCTCTGTATCCATTTTGTCATTTCTATCAGGAAATAGCCACCTGGACACTGCATGTGACCAGGCCACCTAGGATAATACCTCAAAATGCCTTTTGTGGTTTCATCCTTTATTTTCCTTCTGCCCCTCCTCACCTGGCCATGAGACTTAGTCCTACCACTTTTCAGGAAGAGATGGGTGTTTTAACCCTGAGGTTGTCCTCTCCCTTTGGAACAAAGCGACTCTGCCTTGCCGTGTCCACCTCGTCAGGCCTCACTGCCTCCTTACCGCTCCGTACAGGGCTCGGTGGGAATGGAGTCTCCACCTCTGTCACGGGCCAGCTTTCTCAGTACATTCACTAGACAAGTGGTTCTCAACCTTCCTAATGCTGCAACCCTTTAATACAATTCCTCATATTGTGGTGACCCCCAACCATAAAATTCATACACCTATATTTGTACGGGGTGTATGTGATGGTTTTAGGCAACTCCTGTAAAAGGGTCGTTCAGCCCCCAAAGTGGTCACAACCCACAGGTTGAGAACCACTGCTGTAGATCAACTGGCTTCCACACTCACTGCCTTACAAAGGATCATGTTCAGAGTTGATTAGTATCGGTATAGTATGTGCTGGCTTTTTTTTTTTTTAATCAAGCCCCCTCCTTTGAAAAGAGAAACGAAAAGAACTTCTGTGTTCCTAAAGCCTGTTGCTTCCTGTCTGGATATTTAGAGATCTCTCGAGAAGACTTCAGACTTTGCTGACTGTTACTTATTTCTCTAGGAATCGACACAAGTTGATTTCACGTCTTTTTTGTTTAGCAAACTGAGTTTCTTAGATTATTAAAACAAGAAATTTTTCTATGAATGGATAGAATTGCATATGGTCGAAGTGGGAAATTTGTAGGAAAATAATCATCTCAAAATCATTTTATCTAAGGAAATCCAAGAAAATACTCTTTACTTTTAAAATCCACTTATCTATAGGTGTGGTTCGATTATCCTTTTTTGCTCATGAAATTTCCCTTCAATGAGCTTGATTGTACATCTGAAATGAGTTTTTACTTATTATTGAATTGTCACTTTTTATTATAATCTGTTAATCTCTCTGATTTGGGGTTTTTTTTTTCTTTCTTTTTTTGAGACAGAATCTTACCCTGTTGCTCAGGCAGCAGCCTCAAACTCCAGGGCTAAAGTGATCCTCCTGCTTCAGCCTCCCGAGTAGCTGGGGCTACAGTCCTTTACCACAATGCTGAGCTAATTTTTCTATTTTAGTAGAGACTGCATTTAGGAGAACTACTGTGTTTCAAATTTTGCTATTCCCAATTTCTCATAAAATTTCACTAGAAATTTTTTGCTCTTGCTCAAGCAGGTCTCGAACTCCTGAGCTCAAATAATCTGCCCACCTTAGCCTCCCAGACTTCTGAGATCACAGCTATGATTATTATAATTCTTTCATTTATACATATAGTAATAAATGCTGACATTGTTAGAACATGTACTTTAACATATCAGAAACATTCTTAACCTGTATCACTGTTTACTTTGTAAAATGTTTTTTAATTGTGTACTTGGGGTTCTTTTCACATTTCATCAGCATTTCAAAATCCAATTCAGTGAAGATTTAATGGGCTGCATGTGCTAATAGTCAGACATGATTCCTACTGTTTGAGAAGTGACTTACGGTGACAGAGCTTAATTTCATAAAACAATGAGAAGGTAAGATGCAGTTGAATGTGTATAGATATAGTTTTCTAGTGAAATTTTATGAGAAATTTGGAGTAGCAAAATTTGAAACACAGTAGTTCTCCTAAAAGTGATGGTACTTTGAAATGGGCTAATGGAATAATTTTGAGCTCAGCAATTTAGAGTAAACTTATTTCTAGGTGGTTTGTAGACACTGCTGTTCAACATTACCTCTCTAATTCTGGATGCTTGATTGGTTAAACCCACATTCAGTAATGTGAGATTCTCACAGTTACTCATGATGTGTCTTGTCAAATCTAGAGTCTAGCTAGCACAGTGGGTGCATGCCTGTAGTCTCAGCCACTTAGGAGACTGAAGGGGAAGTTTGAGCCCAGCCTGTACAGCATAGCAAGACCCTGTGTTTAAAAGAAAAAACAAAACATAAAACTAGGATCCTTACCTAGTTATTCTCACTTTCAAGTATGTATTACCTGCCAGCTTCATGTCAGATTTGGGTTTAATATCATGCCTTCTGAATCTTTTAGTCACTGATTTATAATACAAAGCTGTGAGCAGAGCCACTAAGGACCTTCTTCCAGGGGGGGATCCACTTGCTGGCATCAGTTTTCTATAAACTTGTATTTAAGTTCATCTATATGGTATTATAGCAGCCACTCCACCTCTCCCCATGATGTACATAGCAGGTTTTATCTCCTTTTTTTTTTTTATTGAGACAGAATCTCACTGTGTCACCCTTGATAAAGTGCTGTGGCATCACAGCTCACAGCAACCTCAAACTCTTGGGCTTAAGTGATTCTCTTGCCTCAGCCTCCCAAGTAGCTGGGACTACAGGTGCTCACCACAGCAGCACCCAGCCATTTTTTGGTTGTAGTTGTTGTTTGGCAGGCTCGGGCTAGATTTGAACCTGCCAACTCCCATGTATGTGGCTGGCACCCTAGCGGCTGAGCTACAGGCACCGAGCCTTATCTCCTTCTTGATTGAAGCCAGTCTATAGCTGGTCAACCACATCTGCATGATTCAGCAGTTCTATATCTCTGTGACAAAAGGAAAAGAGGTTAGTATGACCTAGTTTGTGAGAATAAGAATTGCCCACCAGTTTCTTTGTGCATGTATGTTTTTAATTAAAGTTCTTCCACATGTATTTTCTTTTCTTTTTTTGAGACAGAGCCTTAAGCTGTCCCACTGGGTAGAGCGCTTATGGCATCACAGCTCACAGCAACCTCCAGCTCCTGGGCTCAAATGAGTCTCCTGCCTCAGTCTCCCAAGTAGCGGGGACCACAGGCATCCGCCACAGCGCCTGGCTATTTTTTGGTAGCAGCCGTCGTTGTTTGGCGGGCCCAGGCTGGATTTGAACCCGCCACCTTAGGTGTATGTGGCTGGCGCCTTAGCCGCTTGAGCCACAGGCGAGGAGCCATTCCATATGTATTTTCAACAGTAACAGAAATTGCAAGGTGAAAGAAAAATCTTCCTCCTTAGAAACTAGCCTGTCATTTTCCATTTTCTTTTTTAATCCTTGTTTATAATATTCTATTTTGGATAGTAGCCCATGGTAGAATTTAATATTTTGCCTTTGAGGTTTATTATTTATTTTATAATCATAGCTACTTAGTATTTATAATTTTCATTCTAACCTCCCTATAATACTAATTTGCTTAACTATCATCCCCAAATTGGAAATTCACATTGTTTCCTATTTGTTTATTGTTAGAGAAAACACTGCTGTGGACAGCTGCTTCCTGTCCTAAGATCTGAAAAAAAAAAAAAAAAAAACCGGATATACCTATAATTGCAAACTTCCAGCTTTAAAAAAATTACGGAATATACAGGTTTAATCTTACTGCCTATTATGGAAGAAGAAAATGTATATGGCAGTCTATATTGCCATAAAAGAACAGATAGGGTTCAGTGAAGCCCAAATGGTAAAGAGATTTTTTTGAGCTTGAGGTATCGGAAAGAAACCTTCATGGAGCAGGTTGTTTTTGAAGGGGCCTTGAAGGATGGAAAGTACTTGAATACATGGGTGGACCAAGGGCATTCTAGGTGGAAGAAAACGGTGAGCTCAAGGTTGGAAAACATTAAATGTATATTGTAGGGTCATGAGTGCTTTTGGGGTTAGCGCATAGGCCTGTGCTTTCTGTGCTAGAAGCCTGATAGTGACAGGAGCTGAAGTGGTTGGTTACTGTCAGGTCTCAGAGGGCCTTGAATAAAGGCTGAGATATTTATAGCATAGTCATTAAGAGTAAACCTGATCAAAATTATTTTAATTGATTAAACTTTTTGTTGCTGGTTTTTCCTGATAATTCCTTTTCCCTGGTGCCTTTCATGGAGTAGAGCATTTGGATCTTTGTGATCCAAATAGATACCCAGTAGAAGGGTACCAAAATATTTGCAGTCAGGACCACAAATCAGAAATTCTCATTGATACAAAGAGCAGTACAACAATTTTGAGACAGACTGCATTATGGTCCATTATTTTATTTCCAAGAAACACAGTCGACAACGTTCTTTCTGATTCACCTGTTCAAGTTTCCACTTGCTCTGCTTGTCCATGGTGCTGGGGGTGCCTCATTTGTTTCTGTGAACCTGCACTCAGTTGACATCAGCTTTGGAGCTGGGAAGAGAGCACTTTTGCATGATGATTTTCTGTGATTTTTCGAAGTTGGTTAAATGAGTCTCAAAGTCTTGAGCATTTGCAGCAGGCTTTCAGGGACCTTACTACTTACCACACAACAGTTGTTTTGGTGGTTTCAAAAATTTAGAAGAGGATTTCATTAAAAGAAGAGAAAAGAGTAGGTGTCTGGTAACCACAGTGACCGAGGAAAACACCACTGCTGTGGGAAAAATGGTTTGCAAAAGCAATCGAGTATTCTTTTTCTCCTCTGATATTTTGTATTTACTTCCATAGGCCACTTTAAAACTTTTCTTAGGATGAGGTAGTGGTATAAAAAATACTCATTCTCATAGTTATTATGGAAAATTTGTTTCCTATGTATTTCTGGCAAATAATATATGGCCTAAAGGGATCATTGATGAAATTAATAGTAATTCTACTCTTTTCAGAGCTTTTCAGATTGTACTTGAAGTATTTTTTTCATTTCTGGACACCACATATCAAGAGAGGTATAAATAAATCACAGTACTTAAGTAGGAAATTGGCCGGAGTAGAACGGGAAAATCAGGTCTTGTCACAAGATCACCCTGGAAGAGAGAGGGCAAAATCACTGTCTTCAGATAGCTGAAAGGCTGATTTGTGGGAGAGGGAACAAACCTGTCACATATGATAAAAACAGGATGATTAGAAACATCCAGAGCAGATTTGGGGCTTGAGAATTGTCTAGTTGCTGAAGACCATCCAAAGCTGGAATGGGCTGCCCTGAGGGGCCTGAGATTTAAAGGATACAAGCAGAATGTCAAGGACGACTATGGTAGAACATGTTAACCGTTACATTTCCTCCTAACCCAGTGTTCTGTAACTGAGATTTCTAGTATGAATTACAAGACAAAATACTTGGGAGAATGGCGTTGCCTTTTGAAGTAGGTATTCTGTGATAGACATGTTGAATTTAAAAGGATATTGGGTTCCACAGTGGAGATGCCCTGCCAGTCACTGCAAATGTGGGATTGGAGGTCCAGTCAGAGGCCTGGTTTACAGATAGTCTTAGGGGTCCCAGGCATGAAATTAGTTTAAACCACATAATTGGCAAATAAATTGGCTCTCTGAGGGGAGAATTTGTTCAAAGTATGAACCCTCAAAGGATACCCATGGGAAGAAGTTATACCTTTAGGAAGCATTGAAGTAAACAGAATGATGGCCAGAGGGCCAGCACTATGAGGAGGGAAATTGTAAGTTGGAGAGGGTTGAGAGAGAAGGCATTGGTGAGCAACCTCAGATGCCACAGGGAAATCACGGAGAATGAGGATTCAGAAAAGGGCATTTAGATCAGGAATGTAGACATTATTGGGCCATTTCAGGGAAGTAGTTTCCTAGAGCAACCAAGAAAGCCTAGACACTAAAGAAGAGCACATGGTGAAGGAATGCGCCACCTGTGTGGAAAATGTGGACGGCAAGGAAGCAAAGGATGAGGCAGCCAGAATCTTAGGACACAAAGAAAAGGTTTTCTGGCATCCGTTTCCCTTTATCCTTCCTAATAATTACCACCAGGGGGAAATGTCAATCAGAAGAAAAAGTTAAGGCGTCAGACCATTGAGCTTTGTGTCCTCAGTTCTTAGTTTAAAAAATAAATACTTAAAAGGTGAGTGGGTGGGTCGATCAGTGAATCCCAGACTCATTACCTTGTCACTGAGGGGAGAACAGTCCAGGGCTCCATGTGGTGTTTATAGGCAATTGCAGCTTTGCTTGACTGCAGTGTTTTAAAGTTTTAAGGTTAATATGTACATAGAGCTCTTACTAAAATTATTTCCTAAGCAGCAGTTGGAAGAAGCCGCTTTGGAGAGTATCTGCTAGCTACAGCAAGTTCTTCGGGATTGTGTGTGGTTCTCAGTTTATCTCTGTTCCATGCAGAGTCCACTCTGCTTACTAGTTGAAAGGATACTTTGAGCACCCAGACAGACCTCGGTTAGAGGAACATATTTCCCTCTTGAATTTAAGGCAGAATTGTGCCTAAAGAGGAATTTAAAGTGTCAGCCAAGAGAATTTGCTAGAATTCTCGCGATCTGGTACTAGAATTTGTTACCAGACATTAAAGATTCCAAACACTGTCAGTTTTCAACAGAATAAAGCTCTTAGTACTCATACCACTTAAATATAATCAGTTTAAGAAAAATATGAGTAAATATTTATTGTGTGGTTTTAATTTTTAGTATAACAATATCATTGTGTCAGTTGCTTACTAGGCCAAACTAGCCTTTGTATCATAATTGTTGTCACATTAATCAGGTCCTATAATTATCATAATGTTTTAATATTTACAAAGCCAAATCACACTCACCTTATTGGATTTCAGACCCAAAGATAGCTTAGAAGTGAAATTGTACTGAAAAATTCTTTTTTTTTTTTTTTTTGAGACAGAGCCTCAAGCTGTCCCCCTGGGTAGAGTGCCGTGGCATTACAGCTCACAGCAACCTCCGACTCCTGGGCTCAAGCGAGTCTCCTGCCTCTGCCTCCCAAGTAGCTGGGACCACAGGCGCCCGCCACAACACCCGGCTATTTTTTGGTTGCAGCCATCATTGTTGTTTGGCGGGTCCGGGCTGGGGATTCGAACCCGCCACCTTAGGTGTACGTGGCTGGCGCCTTAGCCAGTTGAGCTATAGGCGCCGAGCCCTGAAAGATTCTTTTACCAGTCTTCTGATTCTCTTGCTGTGTTGTGGGGCTTGTTTTTGGGTAAGGCACTTTGTTATCTCTTGTTTCCAAATTTTCCATAATTACCATACTTTATTTTTTAAATAGACATTTAAATGTGCCATGCTTTTGTAAACGAGAATTACTGAGAGCAGATTTAATAATTAATGGATTGTTATAGCTTATGTCAGTCTTCATGTCTCTGTGAGGCTCAAGCCATGTGATTGGTCAATGAATTCAAAGGATTTGTGGCCTTGCAGGTCGGGTCTATGCTGTCTTGTCAAAGAGAGAAGGTCGAGTGCTTCAAGAAGAAATGAAAGAAGGGACAGACATGTTCATCATCAAGGCTGTGCTGCCTGTTGCTGAAAGCTTTGGTTTTGCTGATGAAATCAGGAAGAGGACAAGTGGCCTGGCCAGCCCACAACTGGTATTCAGCCACTGGGAGGTAAAAATCCAGGTTCCCACACCTTTGCTTCTCATCTGAGCATGCTCCCTACAAAAGCGGCCAAGAGCAGCAAACAAATCTGATCATACCATTTGGCCTTCCTATGTAAAGCTTAAAGTTCAGGAAACATAATCCTTTTTTCCCTCTAAATATAGATCTTTAAAGGAAATTCACAGACCTTTTGAAAGTGAAATTTCAAGGACTTCTGGGGACAAAAATACCCATAGCATTTGGAGGACTTATGCTTGTAGCTTTAAGTTATTATGTATTATATATTCTTAAATTGTCATCATGGAGATTCAGTTTCTGTGACTTTCAAGAGTTGGAGATAAGAATGGAGTGAAATGGCTCAGCAGAGCACTGTGTTGTTGGTGTAGGTCAAGGTGGGTAAAGAGGCAAACCTTACCTGTAATCAAAAAGACAACTTAACAGATCCACATTGCTAGAGAAAGGGGGAAAGATTATGAACATGACTTTTTAAGTTCTTTAAGAGGTGAAGGTGAGGTCAGGCCAGCCTTCCTGAAAAATCCTTAAAAGAAAAGTAACCAGCTAAGCCAAGGACATTCAGTCAGATGAGAAAAGTTGAGAAAATTTCAAGAAAAAGCCTACGGTCCGGAATAGAATTTTTAAACTGAACAATCTAAGTAGAAAGGTCTGTTTAAGAAAGTGGTTTTTATTGTCACTCTTTATAGGAAATCCAAATAACTTCACATTATTCACTTACTCTCTTTCACTATTGAGGTTTGTAGTTTAGTAGAAGCAGCACTGACTTGAAGTCAGCTCTAGTTTCAAATATTCTGCCACTTATTTGGAAAGACTGTGGAACCAACCTGAGTGCTTTTCAGTTGTGAGATCAAGTCTGTTAAATACTGAATCTGGTGCCTGGCATGGCAGACTGTTTTCTTGTTGATGGTTCTCTGAGTCTCCTCACTTCAGTTAGCCCTGCAGTGTGGCGTTGCACTGAGCTTCACGCAAATAGCAGGGTTTTTGCTTGAACTCTTTCAACAAAACTCATGGTTTAGGTCCAGTGCTAAGCTGTTCTTATTTCTTCTCACTTAGCCTGATAGGTCCTTTTCTCTAGAACACTTTAAATGAATAATTTAAATGATAATAGAGAATAAGAATAATTGAGGGAGAACTTTCTTTTTAAAGTGAAACTTATAATCATGTGAATCAGTGAAGTAAAAAGGAGTAACGCTTTAGAAAAACTGACTTTGCACAGGGCATATTTGATTTTAATTCAGCAAATTTGTATCGTCTAAATTGATTCAAGGAAAGTTGCTAATCCAGAGTACTCAACTGTGTCTGCCTTTCCTTAAAATAAAAAAAGGTTCTTAATGCTTGATAGGACCAAAGCCACTAATCTGATTGAGGCCTTTTTTGTTGGGGTGGTCAATACAAACTCTACATTTTAACAGTGATTTACTATGAATTTTTCTTGCATTTTGCTGCTTTAAAAACTGAATGACGTTTTGATGGTTTTATTGGCTTATTATCATTATGTAGAAAACTGCCTCAAAATATTTAAGTTATTTGTTAATCCCCAATGCTGTGGGTAGTTATTTATCTAAACTTCTAGCTTTTTAGCTTAGATTTTGATTTTTGGTACTCAACCTTTACATAAGAGCACAAATCAATAAGAAATATGGGTCAGAAAGGCAGTGGCTGAAGCATAGGAGCTGTGTCTGCAGTGTAAAGAGATTACTGATACCTCTAAATGGTGCCTCCACGGGTCTTAGTGACCAGACACGTGATTACAGAGCAGTGTGGTAATGGTACTTGGAACTGGAGAGAGATTTCTTCCACTTCAACCTAATGTCCTTGATACGTAAAATACTTTGTTAGTGCTGTCCTTGCTGAAAAACTGCCTTCAGAACTTGTAACTCACGCTTCTGAATATCTTAGAGGTGACAAGTAATCCATCTCATTGATTAACACTTGTGGAGAAAGCTGGGTCGTGGTATGTTTGATCAGAACAGAGGGTATGGGTTGAGTAACAACTGCGAGTACCTGTGAGTGCAGATGCAAGGCATTCAGAGCAGGTGTAATGGCATCACTGT
>NW_003852406.1:33986631-34005565 GCF_000181295.1 Otolemur garnettii | reverse complement strand
GGGTACCTGTGAGTGCAGATGCAAGGCATTCAGAGCAGGTGTAATGGCATCACTGTTGGGTACCTGTGAGTGCAGATGCAAGGCATTCGGAGCAGGTGTAATGGCATCACTGTTGGAAGAATGATACATTTTCATTCTTATATTCTATTTTTTGTTTTAAAATCTCATTATTTTACCATCTTGCCCTATTTTTTTCTTTTAAGAGACACTTGCTCTGTCACTCAGGCTGAAATGCAGTAGCACAATCATAGCTCACGGTAGCCTCAAATTCCTGGGCTCACACAATCCTCCCTCAGCCTCCCAAGCAGCTAGGACTACAGACACATGCCACCATGTCTGGCTAATTTTTTTTTTTTTTATTTTTTGCAGAAATAGGGTCTCTCTCTGTTGTCCAGGCTGCTCTTGAACTCCTGAACTCAAGCAATCTTCTCTCCTCAGCCTCCCAAAGCACTGGGATTACAGGCGTGAGCCACCATACCCTGCCATCAGTCTTGTTCTTGAAAGTGATTTTACAAAGTATGTATATTTTTTAAATCTATGAATTAAAGTTCCCCCCATTTCCTAATTGGCAAATATTTAGGAAGCAAGTAAGACTTCTCTAACAAAGGGATCCCAAAATATAGTGGCTCAAACGAGGCAGATATTACTTCTCTTCTGAGTCTGGGGAGGCGATCCAGGGCTAATCTGTGGCTCACTGGTGGGAGCCCAGGCTCCTTTTGCCTTGCTGCCTTTCTCAGCACTTGGCTTCCACGGATGATCCAGAGTCGCCGTTTCTCCTCCTACCACCTGCATTCTAGCCCAGAAGCATAGGGATGAAGAGAGTAGGGTATACTCCTTCCCTGAAAGACACAAATAGGGCCTTGCACACAGCACCTCACCTTTACCTCATTGCTCAGAACCAGTCATATGACCATATCCTAAGGCCCCCCTTAACAAGTTTGGGATGTGTGGTTTTTAAACTAAGTCAGAAGTCAACAAACTATGTTCCTTTACCTGTTTTGTTTAAAAAAAAAAAAATTACTGGAGTACAACCATGCATCCTATCATTTACAGATTTTCTATGGCTGCTTTCAAGTACAGTTAAGTAGTTATGACTGTGACAGAGATCATATGGCCTGCAAGTGTGAAATATTTGCTAAATGGCTCTTTACGGAAAAAGGGGTACCTATATTCCCCGACCCTAGTTGGCTATATGCCCACCTGAAATATTTATTACAAAAAAAGGGAGAGTGGGTATTTAGGAGCTACTAGTATAAAAACAATAAGGTTTTATCAAATAAGGTAATTTTTGTTACATGAAAATCTGGTTTTCAATATCTTGATTTTTTAAAAGGCTAAAAATTGATCTTATTTTTTTAAAATATTAGTTTCTGATTGAGCTACAACTTGTTAAAAATCAGACTCTAAAGAAAAGTTTTGCTCTAGTTTTGTACCATCCTTCTGTTTGATCCTTGCCACCTGTCATGATCCTATTCCCCAAAGCTTCAAATTTTTGAAAGTCTTGAAAACTACATTATAATTAAATGTCATTGATCTGATATTTCTTGGCTGTCTTGGTTTTTTCCCCCATAGTTAGTTTTAGAAATAACACAGTTGTTGAGATCTGGCTTCTCACTCTAAGGCATTTTTTTCATTTGTATTCTGCTACACCATATAATTTACAATCAAGAGCTTTTGAGAGAAAGTGCTTCAAAAAATAGAGAAAATAAAATTACAGGCATTTTCCCATGAAGAAACCTTTGAAGTCAGCAATCTCATAATTTCTCTTTCTATGTTTTACTCTTATATGGAAAAGGAAGAAAAGGAGCTAATAACAGACACAGGAAAAAAAATTACCACCCAGTACTGCTGTACATGTATGTCAGCATAACCTCAAGACCGGCCATTTAATACCTAGATGACCCTGCAGGTGGCATAAAGTTCACGGGGCGGGGGGTAGGGGGGGGTGGGGGTAAGGAAGAAGTGATTATAATAGCACTGGAGAAGTTTATTTTTATTTTGGATACCATTTTTCCCACCTACCAGCCAGGATGATGGTGAAAATTGGGCAAAAAATTAAAATGGAATGCTGAAAACTTTTTCCTTATAGGCTTTTTTTTAACGCCTAAGGCAACATCTTGCACTTGGGTGCCTTCTTTTGAATTAGAAAATGGCGTACTCTCAGTCTATTGAATTGTAAAAAGACATTGTCTCTCTAGGCTGAGGAATGCTGGGTAAGCCAGTAAGAAAACAGCGCTTTTTCCTTCCGTCTGATGGGAAGCTCTCTTTGTGGCCTGGAGGGGCCTTCTGTAGCTCACAGGTGGACAACTACAGCGGGAAGGTTTATCTTTGTTCCTCTAAGGAAATTCAGAACTAGCCTTGTGCAGTCAGGTGCTACTTCAAGGCCCCTGTTCTTCAGGTATGTTTGGCGTGTTGAGGCACAGGGCTTCAGTATGCCTGTGCTCAAACAGGAGCAGTGGAGGTGAGAGCAGAGCACCTGCTCAGGTTGGACTTGGGACATGCAGGCAGTGGAGCACCTGGGTCTCAGGCGCAGGGCAGAGCCACAGTGGAGCACCTGGGTCTCAGGCGCAGGGCAGAGCTGGCTGGAGCCAAGTCACCAGCAGTTCCCCAGGGCAGACACTTGCAAATGCAAACAGCAGTCCTGGGAGCCTCTAGAAAAGAAACTGAGCCAACCTCAGACAGAAGTCCATGATAGTAGTCCAGACAAGTGGCCCCTTTTTGAAACTTTTGTCTCCTGTTTTTTCAAGAAAGGCTTTAGTCCTCAGTTGGCCAGTGTGAGTCTGGTATCTCTTGCTTAATACTTCATTCATTTCTCTCTCTACAAGTTTTTGCTTTCTATTTTAACAGAATTTAATATTTGTTTAACAGTACAACTCAGACTTGCTGAGAACATGTGGCTTCTTTATATTCTAAGATGGGTCTGTCCTCCAGCTAGTTATGGGCAAGTTCTAGTAACCAGCTAAAAACCATTGATGATCACATTTCCTTACAGGATAGACAGTCTTTATGGGTGACTGCCCAGGTAAAGTTCAGTTTCCTGACTTTCTTCCCTTTCCCCTCTCTAAGAAGGATGAGGCCTTCTGTGACCTTATGGTAGGGGTGAGAAAAGGGGAGCCTTACCTCCACCTGTTACCCTCGGGATCCTTGCTGGACTTTGTGGTGAAGTAGCTTATCTGGTCTAGTCTATTCTGGCCACTAGGGCCAGTGTGGTGCTACCAGCCAATTTTAGGAATCTCTTTTACCAGCCATCTACCTACAATTGTAAGATCTCTGCGGATTGCTGCCTCTTTGTCCTGACCCCAGGCCTCTCAGCACCTCTGTGTCCATGTACCAGTGCTGGGAGCTTCTGGATCTGTGAGGGGCTTCTGGTCTCTCTGTCTGCTTGTACAGGTGTTCAGAGACACAGGAGGAAGGGTAGAAAATACTGTTCTTTAAATAATAAGCTAAGCTTTCTGCAGTCAAGGCAGGTATGCAAGAATTTATTCAGTGAACATACATTTACCCAGTGTACACTAAGGGCACCCACCCTCAGAGAAAATGGTCATTTGTATCTTCCTGAGATAAACCCATAGCAAAGGCCAAGACAGAAGGAAAAGAGGGTTCAGAATCCCTGCAGGGAGTCCACAAGGAGGCCTCAGGTGACAGGCGAGTCTACACCACTTCCCAGCTAGGCTGTGTTGGGCTTACCCAGAGGATTAAATTAAATGAGGGAATGTATGAAAGTTCTTAGGGGGGGTTCTTATATTTGAAGGTCCTTGATCAGTCTGACTCCAAAAAAATGATATAGCATAGAGCCTCTGAAGCCCTTATAACTTGGTGTTACAAGGTGACACTTAGCCAGTGACAGAGCCACTGTATTGTGAGAGTAACTAGGACAGCTCTTTAAAGTCAAATAAGAATTCCCTATGTATGTGTGCGTGGCTTGTGATTTCCAGCTATCATAATTACAGTCCAACGTTATTGAGAGAGCTCTGCTTCAGGAATCTGGCCTGGTGGTGTTTGGCTCCCTCAGTCCATCTCTTCCTGAATCCTCCTACTATCTCCATTTTCCTGTTGCTGGCTCATTTATTGATGCTGTGTTTGGTATTTTCTCCCTCTGGAAATGAGAAGTTTGCTAAATTAGACCTCAGAGGAACACCCTGTGCAATATACACTTAGATATATCAGGGCCCCAATTGGCCAATGCTTTACTAATGACACCCTGGGAGATTTTGGCAGTCATTTTGTAGACATACATACTAAGAATGTTTGGTTCCTCTTGTCTGGGGTATCATTCTCCTTTAGCTTTAGGGCACTGGTTTTGTGCTCTTGCAGGAACAGGGTGAGGTAGAAGCCAAAGGATTCATCAGCTAGGCCATGGAACGCAGCAGCAGCTGCCCGAGTGGTGGTTTTTCCAGTCACCCTAGCCAGATGGTTTCAGAACAGCATGTGGAGGAAGGACATCACCTCCTTTTGGACTTGCCCTTCTACTGACCAGTGCTTGCGCTTGTGACCCTACACCTGGATTTCTGACACGGCAATGTGATGGAGAGGGCTGTGCCTTCCTGCATCTAGGTGTGCCCCTGACATTAGTGGATGATCTCACTTAGTCCTCATGGAGTCACATGAGATTGAGACTTTTAACATTCCCCCTTATAAATGGGAGAACCCAGGCACAAAATGGTTTGAAATAACGTGTCTGAGATCACACAGCTACATGAGTCAGGGACTAGGATTGAACCAAGACCACCTCACTGCTAACTCTCACAATGCCTGCCCCTCCAGGCCACTCCTTGCATTCACTTTGCTTGTTTTGTTCCACAAGGAGTAGATGTTACCACTCTCACTGCTTCTGCTACCAGCAAAGCAGAGTAAACAATTCCTTAAGCAGCTTGTGTTTCTTAGATTTGTTGAGAATTTTACTTCCTCCCAACAGTTAACCTAAAGTTATAACTTGTGGATGAGTAGCTTTTTAAAAAATCGGAGTAATTTCATTCTCAAGAAGTCATCAAAAAATACATATGGGGAGGCCCTGTGTGCCCTGCCACTTCACTTCTCCCCCAGCATCGGCATCTCTCATAAGTACACCAGAGCAGGACATTGGCGTTGTTATGCCCACAGAGCCTGTCCGGATTTCACTGGCTGTGACAAGTGGACTTGCTTAGCTAGTACCACTGGGAAGTTTATGTTTAGACAGTCTGGTCTCATGGAAAAAGGACACTCATGGTGGAGCCAGGCAGAGCTGTATGACTTCCACGTAATATCTTCTTTAATCTTTATGGTAACCCTGGAGCTGCTCGTGCCTGCCTCTGGTCTGGCTCACCAGGGCACTGCATTTGAATTTTAGAGAAACAGCTCAGAATAATGAAGAATATGCTAACATGTTTTGATCTTTATTGGAGACAAAAGCAAAATTGATGAAAAGACATTAACATTCAGGTATATCGGCTCAGCGCCTATAGCTCAGCCGGCTAAGGCGCCAGCCACGTACACCTAAGGTGGCGGGTTCGAATCCCCAGCCCGGACCCGCCAAACAACAGTGACGGCTGCAACCAAAAAATAGCCGGGCGTTGTGGCGGGCGCCTCTGGTCCCAGCTACTTGGGAGGCGGAGGCAGGAGACTCGCTTGAGCCCAGGAGTTGGAGGTTGCTGTGAGCTGTAATGCCACGGCACTCTGCCCAGGGGGACAGCTTGAGGCTCTGTCTCAAAAAAAAAAAAAAAAACATTCAGGTATATCTTAGTGAAAAGGAGAGCTTTTAAAAATTACATTAAAAATTAATAGTTGTATTTCTTCCTTAGTATTGTGAAATGGTTCAATTAGCAAAAATTAATACATGTTACAAGTTTTGTTGAATCTACTTCCATTTGTTCATACCTTCCGTGATTCTTCATATTTGTTTATTACCATTTCTAGCAAGTTTCACTGTTCATTGCCGAAATTTTTCACTAGCTAAGACTACATATAAATTGGGAGTTCATTGGATAAGGTTTGAAGTTAAAATATACTTGGCTAACTCTGTTCCCTTCTTTGACAAGATTATCCCCAGTGACCCTTTCTGGGTGCCAACCACCGAGGAGGAGTACTTGCACTTCGGGGAGAAGGCCGACTCTGAGAACCAGGCCCGGAAATACATGAACGCAGTGCGAAAGCGCAAGGGTCTTTATGTGGAAGAAAAGATTGTGGAGCACGCGGAAAAGCAGAGAACACTCAGCAAAAATAAGTAGCTGCTAGTACTGGTGGATTCGTTCCTTTCTGATGAATTAAAAAGTATCAAGTTTTATAGTGTCGGGAAATTTTCTTTTTGCTGCATTATCTCTGTACATCACTTTCAATAAAGTTGATCTATATAATTTTTTCTTAAAACACAGCCTGCTCTATTGCCTGGGCTAGAGTGCAGTGGTGTCATCACAGCTCACTGTAACCATAAACTCTTGGGCTCAAGTGATCTGCCTGCCTTGGCCTCCCGAGTGCCTGAAACTATAGCTGAACACTACTACTCCTTGCTGATTTTTAAAAATTTTCTGTAGAGACAGGGTCTCTCTATGTTGCATAGGCTAATCTCAAACTCTTGGCCTCAAGTGATCCTCCCGCCTCAGCCTCCTAAAGTGCTAGATTTATAGGCATGTGCTACCATGCCTGGCCCCATGGAATTTTTTTTTTTTTTTTTTTTTTTTTGCAGTTTCTGTCTGGGGCTGGGTTTGAACCTGCCACCTCCGGCATATGGGGCTGGCGCCCTACTCCTTTGAGCCACAGGTGCCGCTCAGAAATATTTTTAAAAGAATGTTAGAGAACACATTTTCAAAGTGCTTTTTTAGTTGATTTAGTTTCAGATAAGAAGTTATCATAAATATTACAATAGTGATCTATTACTGCCCTGTGTTTGACCCCCAGCACTAAGATGTGTGGTCAGGGGCACACACTCAGTGCAGTGCGTGTGATGTGCAGCCCTACAGTATCCTCTCTGCTGACTGACTGCCTGTCATCAGTGTCGCTTTTCTAAGTACTTCCTCCATATAGAAATGGCGTCACTTTCTGGTTGGAAGTGTCTCACGTTCAGTCACTGAATCACAGCATCTAATGTTTGGAGAGTCTGCATATCTGAGCAAGCAGCCGTTTTTTAGTTAAACCAACTCACTGTCCCAGCTGATCCATCTTACCATGTTGTTCAGCAAAACAGTGTCATGTTCAGTAGTTAGCCTTTACCTTGCTGCTTTCACACTCAGAAATTTTTATCACCTCTGTTTAAACAAGTGTGAGTGAAAGTTATCCCTGTATCTTTTTCTTTAAAAAAAGGTAGTTTAAAAAAAAAATAAATAAAAAAAGGTAAATTTCTATGATTTCCTTTGCTGTTTCCTCTTAGCCTTACTGAAAGGATATTAGCTAATGTGCATGAAGTTATTGCCTTTATTGTGAATATTTTTAAGCCTCAGTTGCCATCCCCATTTAAGGAAAAAAGCAATTCAGTCAAAAATAGATTTTATAATTTTTAATGTTGCATAACAGTTTTTATAGTCACTTAAAGGGATTCCTTTTTATAATATAAAATTATTGGACCAGACTTTGTTTTTGAAATGCTTTTAATGGGTTTTATTAATAAGCCAGGTCATTTTTAATACTAGTTGTAGACATTTTATTTTTAAATCTTTAGAGCCCTGGCATAGTTGGTCAAGTCTAATTGACCTAGACTTTGTGGAAAATGTTGCTGGATAACTCACTGACTTTATATTTAATAAATAATAGTATATAAATTAATTTAGAGGGGTTAGACCATCTATTTATTTCAAAATTTTGATAATCTAGGAACCTAGCACTTTGGTTTATAGCTTTCATTTAAACTGCCAGACATGCCATAAAACATGTTATTAAACTCTACCCTTTATCAGCAAATTTTGCATTTAATAGAGAAAAGAGGCATAAGCCAGATAGAGTGAGAGTTACTCTTTCTGCAGTTGTGTTGGGCCCTGCCAGATTTGCTGCTGTGGAGGAAGTGGAATGGTAGGTTGACACATTGTCTCTCTTTCCTCTCCATAACCTCAAAGAAACAAGTTAAGGGATTTATGGCTAATCCACCAGCTAAATAATCTGCCTTATTGTGTAATTTCTGATGATGCCAAAGTCATTGAAACCCTATCCCCATCTGTGACAGCACAGTAAAACTGTGTCCTAGCCTCAGTTTGTTGAATTCAGGGGAAGCCAACCAAAATTCTATCAGCCCCCAAGTGGAAGGGAGGATCTCCTGTCCTTACAGAGGGCTGGCCTTTGCAAGCATTTATAGACAGGCTTCAGAGGTACTGAGGAGGGCTGGTTTAAGGAAGCCACAAAACCAGGACCCTAACTCCTGGAGAATTTCTTTGCATTGATGTCCAGAAGCAGCTGTCCTGTTCGGGACAGTATAGGCAACACCAGTACGATCCCTTTTCCCAGCCAGCCCTGCAGCAGAGGTAGGTGAGTGGAGGAAAGGATAGGAGGGCCCTGGACTCCAGGACTCTGCTGGAGAATGAGCTGCAAACACACCCAGAGCACCAGCACCATTGCACTCAGACTTGGAAGCTCTGAGAGGCCTGTTGTTCATGTCAAGTTTCCATAGACTGGAGGGGAAGTACCTTCTCTGTTGTGACCATGGGAAGACTGCCTGGCAGTGGAGAGGGGAGCAAAGATGGCTGCCATTTATTAGTGGTCTTTTGTGGGTCAGGGACTTTTCTACATGTATTTGTTCCTCACAGTTTCTGTATGACATAGAGATAAGGGAATTCATCAGGGCCTGGCCTGTTTCTCATTCAGTTGAATCTCTTGGTTAGCCCCACTCCAAGTGTGTGTCAAACAGGGCTTCCCATGATTGTTGCCTGGTTTCTGTGAGGATCAGAGAACTCATAAAAGAAGTGGAATGTTCACTGTGGCACAGAAGGGGAGAACTTGGGGACATCTCTGTTATATTCTGTGCCTCAAACTTAGGTAAATTACTAAAGTCCAAGATTCAAAATCATTACCTAGACTGGCTCAGGTTTACTGAACAATAAGTTTAGAAAAATAATTGATTTCAGAGATTAGGTCAACTGGTGTTCTTGGAGCTGAAAACAGGGATCTGGATGTGAAACGTTCTTTTTCTCCTATTGTAGAAAAACCAAATAAGGCTCAAAGTGATGGACAGCTTGCCTCAGTGCCCAGACTTCTTTGGGTAAATAGATTATTATATTGGGAATTAGAGTCTTCCATTGTCAAGTAGTCAAGCTTATCCTTTCTTATTAAGGCAAAGAGCATTTTAAACTTTCTAAGCTAGAAATTTATTGAAAATAATCACAGATAAGAATTTAAATAAAGTTCTGAAATCAAGATTATAAATGTCGACCTGACCACATGAAACAGACCATGCTAGTGCTGAGACCATCTTTTGATCCTGCTGTCACATGTACAAAGCCTGTAACACGGAGGCATCTTCGAGGGTTTCTGGAATGAAGAGTAGAGGGTTTCGTGCTGTAGCACATCCACCCTGCAGGTCCCAGGCAGAGCTATTTATAGCAGCCTTTAGGAGGTCAAAGTGGCTCCTACCAGAGAAGATGGGAGAGGGAATGGGGGCAGAACAGAGGTGGCAGTTCTCAAAAAGACGGATAGGGAAGGACCAAGATCCTCCCAAATTCAACATCCCTCAGTAAAGTTTGAAGGGACAGAGACTTGATTGCGAATAATGGAGAAAGGGTTTCTTACCAGCCCACAGGTCCTCTGGGCCTTCCAATCTAACTAACTGAGAAAATTCCAGACAGCCCGGCAATTCTGTTCAATGCCAGGACCCCTTCCGTACCCTCGCCACCCTCGCATACTGGGCTTGGGATTTGAGAGTTGGACTGTGGGTTTTGTGCGTCTCTGCCAGGCCTTTGGGCCTGCCTGAGACTATTTTGTGTGATTTGAGTTCATGATGAAAGGCCTAACAGCTCTAACTCTACTGTGGCAGACTTCACTGTGATCTCTCTGAAGGAATTAACCTTTAATATCCAATTTTAAAGGTCTTTTTACCACAGCTGCAACTTTTACCTTTTTGCAAAATCACTGATCTTGAATTTTTGCTTAATTGATTTTCAAATGACCATTTATAGAAGTTTTCCAAAAATTTGCTTCTGTTATCTTTTTTAGAAAAGCATTTCAGTTGAACCACAGAGCACTGATACTGTTGTACTGTGTAACATGGGATCAGGTACAGGAGATCCTTAGGAGCCTTCTTAGGAGTGGCTTCTGTCACTCCTTGCTGACTTGGGGTCTCTTAAAACCTCACGTATATTAGGTGGGAGGTAATTCCCCATATGTAAGGAATTGTTGGGAGTAGTAATTGAAATAATCTATGTTAAGACACAATACTTATAAATCATGTCCAATATAGTAAAAATAATTGTTGCTGTTTGTATATCTATTAGAATGCTCAGGCAGTGAGCATACACTGACAAGGTATCTGAATTCAGACCAATTAAAGGATCAGTTAATCTAATAATTGCAAAAATGCAAACTGCATGTTCTGTCTAATGATGTCTTCCCATCCAGCTGGCCTTGAGCAGGCTGGACCTTGAGAGCAGCAGGATGCAGCATTCTGAGGCTGCAGGGGTGGCTGCCCTCCAATGTCTCCAGTGGGCCTCGCATCCCTACAGGTCGGATGTACACCCTGGTTAATGCCCCTGTCAGAGGAGCATCTGTCCTTAAGGCACAGCAAGTGGGGCCAACCACCCCCATGACCTCCAAAAGGCTGCTTGGCTTTTGGACAGTGGGTGGTGCTGCTGGAGGGAATGCGTAGGGTTCTATCCACCTTGTTGCAGCCCGTGCACACCCAGGCTGCAGGCTGTCCTTCAGCCTTGTGGTTCCTGAACAGCCACCAGTTCATTGCAAGAGGTGGCTCCAAGAAGCACTTGGCAGCACCTCGTGGGGTTGGCCCAAATAAGTGTCAAACAAGAAGTAACTTCTTTCTTCTCTGTGTAGGCCCTCCCCAGTACACCCACTTTATGAATCCTCTTCTGGGCCAACTTCTTTTCCCTCTCTTCTATTTTGGAAGCAGCCCCCATGGGCCCTCTGGACCTTGCCACGTGCCTGGACTGGCACACCTGGAAAGTTTAAACTCTACTGTGCCCCTCTCCCACCTTTTGTTATTCCCTTTGGCAGAACTTCGGCAAGCTCTGACCTCTAGCTGACCAACTGGGCCAGCCCATCATTTCTCCCTTTTTTTTTTTTTAACTGCTTTTGACTACACTTGCTTTGCTCTACAGCCTGGAACCTAACACCAATCACTCCAAAAAACTTTTAACCAAGACACTAATCTTCATCCTTCCCCATTCAGCCACATCTGCCAGGCACAGCTGTCGTCACACACCTACTTTCATGGAAACAACTACTTCACTGGCAGAGCCAAGGTTTACTTCCAGCCAGCCCCTACCAACGGGGCCCCTCCTCCTTCAAAGAGCAAGAGGGCAAGGCAGCCTTGGAGGTAGCAATTTGTGGGGATACAGCAAGCACAGGGGCTGCAGTCTTCAGGAACAGCCCTCAGAAAACCCACACATGGGACAGCACAGGCAGCCTGGTGCCTGGTGAGACTGGGCCCAGGAGGAGGAGCCTGAAGAGCAGCAGTGGTCTCCACTCTGGCTGTAAGTACACAGCCGCACCCACAAGGGACAGAGAGGGATGGACCAAAGCCTGCTGGAAAGTGAGAAGACCCATATAGTGGCCTCACCAACCCTGCCCTGGCCTGATGGGACACTTGGAGGTGGTAGGTACATCAGAGACGACTTTCCACTGTACGTGCCCATCCCACCCTCAAGCTGAACAGTTCACCTTGCTGCTGGTGAGAAGAGAAAATATGGAGAAGAGGGGTCAGAAGGCCAGGGAGCTTTCCCAGACCGTAAGCCACACCAGATCTCTGACGAAGGACCTGACAGGTGGGGAGGGACATGTTATTAAAATGGGTCCCTCTCATCTTACCTATGGGATCCCAGTTTTGTGTTATTCGTATCTGTAGTAGCTCTTGGTTTTCTTCTGTGTGGTATCCAGAAGGGGAGACCCTTTTGAAAATAGCATCCAACTTTCTTTTGGGAAACCACCTTGTCTCTTCTCAGTCCGTGAGGAGGTTTGACCTCACATACTTGCATGTCACCCAGGCTTGGACAATCAGGGTATTCAGGTCCCTTGGCCTCATCTGGAATGGACATGTGGCCTAAGATGCTCCAGTGAGTGTCAGGGCTTTTGGGAGTGAGACAATATTTTTATTAACACTAATGCCAGTGAAAGGCTGGGGCTACTGAAAACTGTCTGTGTCACACACTCAAGCCTAGCAGCACATTCAGCCAGAACAGGAGGGCAGTGCTGCAAGCAGGACCAGGCTCAGAGAGCACTGCTTTGAGTATCTAAACTCTATCCTTACCCCTGGAATTTTCAGTTTTACAAGTCAGTAGGTTCCTCTTTATTTGTTTAAATCAATTTTAGTTAAGTTTCTATCACAACAACAAAGAGTCCTGACCAGTGTGACACATGTGATCCCGCCTCCATCCTCAGAAATGGCTGGTGATTCTCCATCGTCCTCACACTCTTGCCCTGTCTATCTTTCAAAGCCTTTCTCTATCGAGAGCCACCTGTGTTAGAATGTCACCTTCCTTGCAGCTAGCTATACCTGACCGTATCTTTTTCTGAGGCTTATGTTATTTGTATCTCTTTTAAAATACCTGGTATGTTCTGATAAATGTGGTAGTGATTTGTGTACAAATATTACCCTATCTACTCATTTGAAAGCTCCTTGAAGGTCAGGATTTTCCTACCATCTGTGCCTTGCACGTGGTAGGTGCTCAGCAAATCCGAGCAGAAGTGCAGGGACTGGCCTGAGAATTCTCACGGAGTCGGGGAGCAGTCTGTCAAGAACACGGGTCTCCTGGCTCCCATCCGGCTTCTCCCTGGGATGCCACATGGAGTGAGGCAAAAGTCTTAGGGGACTGGATGTGTTGCAGAGCAGTGCTTCTCAAATTGTGGCCCCCAGACCAGCCTATAAGCAACCCCTGGGGGCTTGTGAGAAACGTACATTCTCAGCCCCCACAGACCTCCCACACCACATTCTGGGTGGTCCCTGCAAGCTGTGTCTTCACAAGCCGCCTCTAACACATGCTGGGGTCTGAGAACCACTGCTGTGAAAATTTAAATTGACACTTAGAATTATACATTTTGCATTTTGAAATATTTAGTAACTACTTTGTGATTTACAGATAAAAATTCACACTTTACATCTTCAGTCTAAGGTTAAGTAAAATTTTGCAGGGGATCATTTGGATAATTAATTTTCTTTCACTTCACAGTTGATTAAAAGAATTCTTAAATCTTTCTACATGTGTACAGCAGGAGTGTCCAACCTGCAGCCTGTGGGCCACATGCTGATTTTGTGAGGACTTTTTTTACTTATATGTAGGTGTCAGACAATCAAGAAAAGTACTCACAGACCTTTCTTGTTTTTTTTTTTGTTTTTTTTTTTTTTGCTAACCAGCTTTCATTACTGTTTGTATATTTACTTTGTGACCCAAGACAACTCTTATTCCTCCAGTGTGCAACAGAAAGGAAAGAAGGTTGGACACCCCTGGACACTCTTACTTTAGGGTTGGGGTTCTCAAACTGAAGATGAAAGCAGAGAACTAAGAAAAAAGAAACTTATTAAAAAAAAGGATTCACATAGTTCATTCTTGACAGAGAGCTGATGGATAGAGGAAGGAATTTTTTGCCTTTCAAACTCAGTAGGGGCAAAGAAGGGGAAAAACTGTGTGTCTGTAACAGTTTAAAGACCTGGGGCACTTATAAATGTGCTTTTAAGGAGAAAGGATTGGATCAAACCAAAAGGGTTGTTTGAATATCAGATCTAGATGTTTCTTTTTTTATTTGCCCTAATTTTTTTTTTTTAAAAAGTGAACTTATGAGAGATGTCTAGTTGTGAGTTTTTACCCCCTCCTTTTATTCTTTTTTTTTTTTTTTTTTTTGTAAGTATCCAGAAAACTCAGGGCTGGGAGAATTTTCTTGTCATGTATATCACATGAGATCTTTGAAAGTACACATTTTTTTGTTTTATGTTTAACTGTTTTCAAAGATATTTTATTAAGATAATTTCACTTTTGAGAATGCCAAGTAGAGGCAAATTCATTTGGCCATTTTCAGAGGCTTTGTGGTGTTTTGTTTTTAAATTGCCAGCACCACTGCCTCCTCAGTTTTTAAAAATAAATAGGATTTAGCATTTAGAGTGAAGTTTAATACAGAAAACTTTGCTGATTAAATATTTCTCTGAAAAGGGCAGACGTATTCTCAAGACTGACACACTGTGGTCTGTGGGCTCTTTAAAAGCTAATTCCCTTCCCCTGAGGTATTGCTTAAGTAACATGCAAGGTGACCTGAGTTTACCAGCCTGTTGGCACCACCGGACTCAGCCTTGTAAATGCAGGACCTCCAGCTGCTGCTTCTCACTCACTCCCAAATACCTCAGGGGTCTCCCATAGGCTTGAGATCAAATCCACCTTATCAGGCACTGTTCTATGGGGCGCCATAGCCCACCCCTTCCTGACCTGTGGCTTGTTCACTATTTCTCAGCAACTCCCCTCCCAGTTCCCTGCCAGCTTCTGCTGTGCCATGGTGCTGCTAAGCAGTGGAAATGGATTTTTTTTTCTTTTCCCCTTTATGTTATATTGACATATACATGGACCATGCTCTTTTGGACATCGCTCTCCATAGGACCCAGACAAGGTCTGGTTGGAGGCAGATTCCAATGGCAACAGGAGTTGCACTCAGAATTATTGCTCCCTTCTGTTACTCAACCATTGTGTTTGCCACATGGATTTTGTTCTCCAGAAGGTTCCTGAGAATCCCCTACAAGTAGACTTCTAGAGATCCCATCCTAACAGCCCATCAGGCAATCCCAGCAAGTCTGGACCTTGGCAGTAATCACAACTCAAACTCTCCTAAACCAGAATCTCAAGTTTGGCTGCAAATTCAAATTGCCCATGGAGATTTAAAAATCACTAATGCCTGGATTTTGCCTTCAGAATTTCTGATTTAATGAGTTTTGGCATGGCACAGGCATCCAGAAGTCTAGAGGATGCTGTCCAAAACCTGTACAGTGACTCCATTATCACTGGGCCCCTGAGTTCCTTTATCTTTCTGTCTAATGGATGACTTCCATCCTCAAGTTCATTTGTGATTTATGATTGGAACTCTATACTTTACATCTATATTTTGGGGTAGGAAGGGCAAAATGGTTGATTTCAGCTGAGACAACCATCTTTAAAGTGCTCTTCCAGAAGTCGCAACCAAAAACTTTCTTTTACATCCCATTGGCCATCCCAGGAGCAGGGTGTGTTGGGAGATATCTCCATCTAAGATTCCACTAGCCGGGGGGGAAGAGAGGCAAGGCTGCTGGATAATGACCAGTCTTCACCCCATTAAGCCTGGGTGCCAACCCGGATCTGACTCTGCCCAGGCCCTTGAAAATCAGTTCCCTGCAGTTACTGATGAAAGTTAGCATTCTAAAATAATAGCTTACGGAAAGTATATTTGAGGACCATGTTCTTGGTTTAGTATTTGCTAAATACAAAGTGCTGAAAAGATCTGTCTGGTTCACTTTCAGTGGCCAAAATATTTTCAGACCAAAGAAGTCTCAATTTCAAAAGCAAAAATAAGGAGTTTTAGCATCAGTTCTGTCCAGCTTGGTCTGGCTCCTTATCATAGCAGTAGCTCCTTCTAAGGAACCCACACTGTCATTTTTTATAATATAGTAATATCTTTGGTTAAATATCAGTTGAACCCATCCATAGATTGACTCAGGGTGAGAATTAACAGCTGGACCTGATAGTAAGGGAGCTGGAGGGGAGCTAGATTCCAACGAGCAGCTTTTGAGAAGTGGCCCTGCCAAAACTTGGCAGTGCGTGTTAAAAGGTAAAAGAGTCATGCACTTTAGCCCCCTTTCTGGCAATCTCTACTACAAAAACATTCACACAGCTGCACAAGTCTGTGTACAATAGCCCCCAAAGGGAAAGACTTCACTTCCCTCAATAAGAATTGCTTAAACTGTGGTGGGTCACTAATACCCATTAGAAAAATTGAAGATTTCTATTTAATGCTATAGAATCCTCAGATACAGTGAAATATAAAAAGCCAAGCTACAAAACTATATTTTTTGAGCCCATTTTATTATGAATTTATAACATATGCATACATTGTTAATAAATGCTTAAATGCAGTAGTCCTGGCTACTCAGAAGGCTGAGATGGAAGGATCTCTTGAGGCCAGGAGCTGGAGGCTGCAGTGCTATGTGATCATGCCTCTGAACAGCCACTGCACTGCAGCTTGGGCAGCATAGTGAGATCATGCCTCTAAAAGGTAAGAATAAATAAATGCTTAGAAAAAATCTGAAGACATACTTACAAATCCATTAAATTTATCAACTTGGTTTAATTGGAGAGCATTTGTTCTGTTTATATTACATTTTCCTACAAAGTTTTACTTCCACACATCCAACACGTATTACTTTGATAATCAGGAAAAAATAATTACACAGTCATGTGTCACTGATGGGGATATGTTCTGAGAAGTGTATCATTAGGTGATTTCATCCTTGTGCAAACATCATTAAGTGCACTTACACACACCTAAATGGTGTAGCCCACTACAAACCCAGGAATGCAACATACAGCCTGTTTCTCCTGGGCCACAGCCTGGACAGCATGCTACCATACTGAATGCTGTGAGCAGTCGTAAACAATGGTAAGTGTTTGTGTATGTACACATAGAAAGATAAGGTGTTGCATCATGATGATGTAATGGCTACCACTTCCCCAGGTGATGAGAATTTTTCAGCTCCATTATAATCTTAGTAGACCACAGTCATGTATGCGACCTGTCGTGTATGGAAACATGCAGTGCATGACTGTGTGAGATAAAATATAAAGTGGCCCCACACTACCACTTATGGGTAACTGCTACCCAGTTGCTGAGTTGTTGTACACAGAGGCACTGGCACATGGAATAGACTGATAGGTAGATAGGTTTGGGGAACTACATCAAGATGAAGGAGGCTTTGAGGGCCTGGCCAGCAAGTAGTTGAATGTACTAAGTAGCCCAGCACAATGCCAGCAAGGCCTTCAAGCAGGTCACCTGTGATGCGGGAATCCCCACAGATAGGACACCCCAGGTGCCTCTATCATCCACTGCTCTTCCCAGAGAATCTTTGTTTGGCTCATAGTTTCAGGGCACCCCTGGCTGGGTGTGGTCATCTTCTGAGCCACCTGATTGCACCACAGGTAAGAGACCCCAGAACTGATGACAGGCCCTGGCAGTGCTTTTAGGAATTCGGATGAGGAAGCCTACCGATAATTAGCCAGTTGGAAGAGGCAAAGGGGAAGAAGAGAGAAGAGCTCCCAGAGAGGCAGGATAGAGTTGTCAAGCTGCTAAACTGAGCTGTGTGCTGGCTCACTTGCTGCTGAGCCCTCCGGCCTCCCCTGACCCCTGACCACAGTTCAGCTATGCCTCCCTGGGACCTGGCCTTGCCACACTCCCAGTCCTACTGCCTAGTGACGCTTCTTCCCCTGGTTCCCAGAGACCTGGCCACACAGCCACAATGCTGTCCTATTTGTTTCCTGTGTAAACTTAAGTTACACCCCCCTGGCTCCATGTGGAAACCTGTTCTTCCTACAATGGGCACACATGGAGGCTTCTTAGTCCCAGGGGTCTCTGATTCACTTGTAGCCACAGAGTGCTTTCTCCAAAAGAAATCTAACATGAAAATTGCAATGTAAAAGTAGTGGAAGAGGAATTGCCCTTTTTGGAGACCTTCAAACCTGTCCCCAAAGGCAGGCAGCTGCTCCTAGTGGCATTTTGGAACCCCTGGGATCTGTGTAGCACACCTGAAAATTGACAGCTGTAGATCCCAATCAAGTGACCTTCAGTGACTCCCTTGAGCACACCATCCCCTTTGATGGTTTCCAAGAATTTCATGCACACTTACATACCATGTCCAGTTCCACTGTCACCAGGAAACCAGTTAAGGTACCTCACTAAGCCCTGCAAAAATGTACCTCTACATCTGCAAAAATGAGGGTAATTGAGGTGTGCTACATTCACAAGCCCCAGATCTTGAGTCTCCTCTAGAAGAACTTGGACAGACCCTTTGATTCAATAGTAAGTCCTAGATGGCAGTTCTCAAGATGCTGGCTTCTCCTGACCAGCAGCATCAATATAACGTGAGAACTGGTCAGAAAGACACAGTCTCATGCCCTTCCCCACACCTAAGTCAGAAACAGGAGGGGCCACCATCTCTCTGGCCAATTCTCATGAGCAGTTCTGGGTTCACCTGGGGAATGCCTATCAGATGTGTCTCCTGACCAGCCTTTCATGGAT
This sequence comes from Otolemur garnettii, assembly GCF_000181295.1. Taxonomy (NCBI): domain Eukaryota; kingdom Metazoa; phylum Chordata; class Mammalia; order Primates; family Galagidae; genus Otolemur; species Otolemur garnettii. The sequence goes on along the minus strand of NW_003852406.1, from coordinate 33,987,208 downwards.
TCACTGCAGACTGTGAACACACACTGGTCAGTACCTTACACACTCTCAGGGTTCTTGGGAGATGAGATTATACAGGCCCCTTCCCCTTGTACAAAGAGCAGCCTAGGAGGGAGCAGGGACCCGCTCCTATTTCTGCCCAGAGCATAGCTTCGTTTCAATACACTGTGTGCTTTGGAGAGTGCAGCTCCTTTTTTGTACCTTGAGAGCCTTCCCTCCAAGCAACTCTCAAGGAACTTCAAGGAAGATTAGGGGGCCCTTTCCAAGAGCTAAAGGTCACAAAGTAGCAGATGGACAGGAGCCAGAAGGGGGAGCCTCTGTCTGTTTCTGCATGATGGTTTGGCCTGGCAAAGTTCAGCTTGTACTTGGGAAACACACACAGCATACTACTTCTTTCATTAAATGTAGTGACACTTGGTCACTTTCCCTCTGGGTTTTAACACTTATTTACTTATGAGAATTATAGTTAGAGAATAGATGCCTCATATAACACTGATGTTATGTAACATCATAGTCTTTCCGAGGTAGAGCCTTTCTCGCACAGTGTGTGGTATTCTTGGTAGAGTCATTCTGAGGTAGG
>NW_003852406.1:33976345-33985032 GCF_000181295.1 Otolemur garnettii | reverse complement strand
TAGAGTCTTTCTGAGGTAGGGCCCATCTCACACAGTAGGTGGTATCCTTAATGGAGTCTTTCTGAGGTAGGGCCATCTCACACAGTATGTGGTATTCTTGATAGAGTCTTTCTGAGGTAGGGCCATCTCACACAGTGTATGGCAGTGGTTCTCAACTTTCCTAATGCCACAGTGTATTTTCATTGTTAAAAAGGGGTCCCAACCCACAGGTTGAGAACCGCTAGTATATGGTAGAGTCTTTCTGAGGTTGGGCCTGTCTCACATAGTATGTGGTATTCTTCGTAGAGTCTTCGTGAGGCAGGTCCCTGTCTCACACAATATTGTTTGTATTCTTCCAACATTGTTATTCAGCTCTTTGTGGTACTAGTGATACAGGACACGTGGCACCCCAGCTCAGTAGAGCCAGGGGATGGGGGGCTGTGCAGACCGGCTGCCTCTGCCTTGGTGGTATTGGTGCAGTGGTAGCAAGCAGAGGAACCAGCGGACTGGAGGGTAGGCAGGGGGGCCCTGCAGGAGGCTCTAGTAGTCAGAGGGGAGCCTGCTGCAGGGCCCCAGACAACTGCTGGGAGACACCAGCTTCTTAGGGTTCCCACCCCTTGCACTTGCAGCTGAACAGGGAACCCCATTTCCTTGGCCTGGGAATGAAAGAGATTGTAGCCATTCATTCACAACCCAGACATGCCCCAGACATGCTAAATGTCACTACCAAGTCCTGCTAAATGTAACTACAGAGGGCCCCAGAACTGTATATACCCCTAGACAAAGAGCCCGGAGACAGACAGGCAGAGGCAGAGAGCTTTTCTCTCCTGACTTGGGTTTTCTCTCCCTGCCAGGAGCTTTGGTGTTTTTGTATTCTTTTCTGTAAATAAGTCCTGTGTTACCACTGATCTGTGGTCAGTGGATTCATTCTTCGAATTACCGAGACCAAGAACCTACTGAAGATGAAATTCTGGTATCACTAGTAACATTGGTAATAAAGACTTTTGAGTTCCTACTGTGTGGACTTTCTAGCTGGTTATCTGTTTAATGCGTTCTCATGATCTGGCCTTAGAAATGACTGTGGAGATTTGAGACCATGGCCAGGTATGTGGTGAAGAAGACAGAGGCTCGAAGAGTCCACCTCTGATGGACTATGCAGTGTGGTGTGGGAGTGCAGGTAGAGAAGGAGAGAAAGAGGGGAGACGGAGAGATGGTGCACTGAGAATGAAGGCTTGGATGTGAGATTGGTTCAACAGAAGTATGTTCACTAAGTTCCAGCTATGAGCTAGTGCTTGTGCCGAGCACTGAGGAGCTACCTACTCAGAGGGCCAGAGGGCTTCTATTGAGAAGTACCGTTGGGCATATCTAGGGTATGAAAGTCTTGACAGATTCCACATAGGGATAACACAAGCTGACTTGTGTCTTTACCTGTTTTCTCTGGCTGCTTTGTGGTGGCGGCTACTGTGGCACTGTAAGCAGGAGGCAATTGTAGCTTGCCCCACATGACAGCAATGAAAATGGGAAGAAGAGGTTATATTTGAAGCATATCTTGTCTCCTGATGTTCCTTACTTCAGTTAACTTTGTTCCCTTGTGAAAGGAGGAAGAAAAATCTTCACTGAAAGGTGGAGCCAGAGATAAGATTGGCACCATGAGCACAATGGTCAAGATTTACAGGGTGTTGTGGAGAATGAGAGAGGGCCTGGCAGAGGACGTGGGGATGCTTGGAAGGAGTGAGGCTCAAAGGACAGCACAAATTCACGGGGCTTCCTCAGTGGCACCAGGCAAGTGGGGCTGAGGGTGAGGCCATAGAGAGGCAGTAATGTAGGTGGGGTGCTAGAAGCCTGGATTTGGGCAGGCCTGAGGCAGGTGAGTTTAGATTGCTGGGTGATGGTGATTGGAATGATTGATCATGCGGCCCCAGTTGTAGGGGAAGGAGAGCAGCATGTTGGTCATGAGAAACCCCAGAGGCCTGGATGTTTTCAGTGGGCTGGAAAAGTAGCTTTGATGGCAGAAGAGACTAGGAAAGGCTGCAAGAAGCCAAGAAAGGAGGGCCAAGACTTTGCGAATGCCACTCCTGTGGGAAATCATACTTATTTCACCTCAGTGGAAATAACAGTGAACCACTGCCCATTTACTGAGGAATCTAACACCACAGTGGATGTAGGGGGATGTGGTCGAAGCCCCAGCAGTTCTCACTATAAGTCTGTTGTAGCACCAAAAGAAAATGGGAAGGGTGTGTGAAATGGCCCACTCAGAGTCACCCAGTTTAACCCCTACATCCGTGGGGGGAGCTGGGGATATATGGGTGCAGGGCCCTCAGGAGGAAGTCTAGGGCCTCCTCCTCCTGGGTGCTCACATTGGTGGGAAGCCTTGGCTCTCATCCCTCAAGGCCACCAGCCACCCACATACCTTGTCCCCTAGCAGGGATTATCAGTGGAACCATTTGCTCTTGACTGCCTGTGTTCTTCCCTAGCCCCTCAGACCCTCCTTTCATGCCCATCCCTCTTTTTCCTCTGGAGTTGGCTGTCAGTCCCTGGGTCATTTGGAGGCCTGGCTGGAGCTAGCTGTGCATCCTGAGATGGTCAGGGAGAGGAGGTGGTGACCCCAATGCTGTGTGGCCTCAGTGTGGCATCTGCAGATGACATAGGTAACCAGGTCACAATCCTGTGGGTATTTATTTCCTGTGCCCCTCAGGGAAGGGGCTGCCTCATTGTCCGACTGGATGAAAAAGAAAGGTGAGTAAGAAAACCCCGTCCTGACACATGAGAGCTGCTCCATGTGCCAGGCACATATGGGGTTTGCACAGCTTCCTCTAATTTACTGTTTTCACATCTCAGAGGACCAGGTCAGCTGCCTGATGACTGGCCAAGGCCAGAGTCAGACCCAGGCCCTTCAAATTCCTAAAGCAGGGCTTTAGCGGCACTGTCCTTGCTACAGGCCCTCTGGGGAAACGCGAGGGAGGTGACAGCAGTATGTGTAGTGGGGGCCTGCACATGTCACCCATGATTGTTCCAGCCATGGCAAGAGAAGGGGTCCAGTGTGAGGACAAGACCTAGAGCTGGGCTGAGGGAGGGGAAGCAAGGAGCGACTAGGAGTGCAGGAGGGGGCTCACCTAGAAATGGGTCACAGATCAGCATTTCTAGGGAGAAAATGCCCCATCAATCTCACCTCAGTGACAGTATTGTTTCCTGCAGACCCTAAGCCGAGTCCCGGCACAGCTTCCCTGACAGCCCCACTGTCAGGGAGAGGGAGCTCAGGGGCGCCGCCCCGGCCCCACGTGGCTGCCTTCCATTGCCCTTCCACAGAGAGTGCCTGGGATGAGTGCTCCAGGCACTGCTGACTTCTTAGCTGCTGTACATGACTCTGGTGCTTCTCTGGCTTTACAAATGGCTCCCTTGGTTAAGACCTAGAACAGGGATTTTCAACTGGACATGATTTTGCCCCCAGGAGACATTTGGCAGTATCTGGAAGCACACTGGTGTCCCGCAGGCAGAATCCAGGGATGCTGCTGAATATCCTATAGTGCCCAGGGCAGTCCCCAACAGCAAAGCAGGGTCTGGATCTAAATTGGGGGCCCAGAGGGCTGTCCATCCTGTTGGATTCCCACAAGCTTCCTATCTGGGACTTTCACTTTGTTCTGAAAACATGGATACTGGAGAGGGGGGTTGACCCAAAGAGTAAGCAGGACCCAGGCTTAGCTTGAGGGTGTTGTGACTAGCCGCCCCCCACCCAGTACTCATCTGATGAGTGGAGCACAGAGAGGAACTGGGGACAGTTACTGCAGCCCAACTGGGTCCATTGCCCACTGCTCAAGAGAAAGCCAGTGCACAGAGACAGCAGGGACTACAGCAGAGAAAGAGTTTAATATCACTGCTGCCACATGAGGAGACAGGAAGAACTTTTCAAATCTGTCTCCTCTCATTGGCTGGATTCAGGAGGGAAGCACAGGGGTATAGAAATTGTCTTCTTGTGCTGAGTCAGTTCTTGGGTTAGGGTACAAAATCAGTTAGTCTGGTCTGGGTGGGTCAGCTGATCCACTGGAATGCAGGGCCTAGAAGATAGACTCAAAAACTAGCCTTAGGTTTCAGTAGGGTGACGTTATCTATGAAAATAATCAAGAAGTTAAAAATCTTTATGACCATCAGCTATGTGACTCCTGAGTAGCAATTTTAAGAAAGAAAATTAGGGGGCAATGGCTGATAGTAAATATATTTTAACTGTGCCTATATTTTTATAGACTTTGGGCGCCTACCACAGTTCCCACCTTGTGACACTTTATTTTTATAAAGGGCAATTTCACAATCCTATGTCTATCACTCCTACCAAACCATGTCATCATGGGGAGAAGGTTTGGGAACCCTCTTCTTGGGGTGGACTTTCCTAGTATCTGTCCCTGACTATAGAGACAAGGGAATCAAAATGAGTGGTTGGAGGGGGCAAGTATATAACTTGAAAAACCAAGAGAACCATTTAAAGATCAATTCCAAGATCAAAGTGCCAGCAGGTTTGGTGGTCTGGTGAAAGTTGTTATTTTAAAGCATTTTCTCTCCAAGAAATAATATTCTGTCCTTACTTTTCTTGTATACTAAAAAAAATAATTGTAAAATTACAGCCAAATAAAATGACTAGCGTTATGAAAGTGTATGGGAGAGAGGGAAATGGCAGAGCTGAGAAGATGTGGGAAGCTGAAGTTGAGGGAGGTGCAAAGGCCCTGAGGCTGAGGGGGGCGTGGCTGGACCAAGGGCCTGAAAGCCCCCAGTGGCTACAGCCAATGGGCAGAGAATGGGACTGTCTGGATGTCCCCCTGGAGGTGGGGGTGGGAGAGAGGTGCCTGGTCCCCTGCCCTCCTCTGCACTTGTCTCCCAGAGTGTGGAGATGACTGTGAAGTTTCTTTCTTGGCCTGGTTGGACCCAGTTGTTCCCCCTTGCTCATCTGCAGGTGCCATGTGGCCTTCTCAGACACACAATCCACGGGACCCCTGCTTAGATAAACACTCAGTGACCTTTATGGTGGGGTCCCCACACCCCTTACTGTGGCAGGTTCCTGGATCCCAGCCCATTGCTCTCTCCATGAGCTCTTCTGGTCCCCTCCCTGCTGTGGGAGGGCTGTGGAGCGACCTCACCCAGCCAGGTCTCTACTGTGCCACCCAGTGGCTGCTCGGAGCAAATGTACATGGCACTGTACAAGGAGGTCTCTGACTAGAGTCCCAACCCAGAGGCAGAGCAAAAGCCCCTCCACATGTGGTGCTCCCCTTCACCCCTCCACACCCCTCCACACCCCACCCGGCCCCATCCTGGGGTTTGACTGGGGAGGTCACAGTGCAAGTGTCTGACCCACCACATCTCATCCTCTGCCTCTCTCCCTTCCACTGGCTGTCAGGAGGAGACAACAGAGCAGAATTTCCATCTCCCTTTCCTGTCTGGAAGAATCTCCACTTGCACCATACCCTTCTCCTCCCTAGGTAGCAATCCCCATGACTGCTAGGGGCACCTTCTCTATATTCCAGATGAAACTCCTGGCTATGGCACTACTACGTTACTTTGAATAAAAAATAAGTTAAGATCCCCCAAATGGTATCCTCACTAGATCCCCACATTCAATTACTACTACAATCACTATTGCCCTTGTCTGAAGAGAGTTTCTTCTGTTTCATCTTTAACTCAAGTCTTGCCTCTGGGATCCTCAGTGGAATGCATCATCCCACACCCCTAAACTCTCTGCCTCTAGTGACAGAGCCTGGAGGGGTCTCCCTTATCCTCTGGGCACCACTTGGCCTCCCTTCTGCTGCTGAGTCTGCAGGTGTAGACCCAGGCCCTGCTCTTCTCCAGTAGAGCCCTGCACCACCACTCCACCCAGCCCTAGTTGACTCTTCTCAAACTAGAAACAGATGCCCTATAAGGAAAATGGGGAGGTTAAAGCCCCAAATGAGGAAGGGGAAGGAACTATTGAATAGTATTTATCAAGTTCTGTCAGGCATCAGCCCCCCAGACCACTCTGTGGATGTAATTTCACGGTGGAACTGGGAGGCAAGCCCTAGTGCTTACAGAGGAGGGAGATGAGAGAATGTAAGTGACTTGCTTAAGACCAGATGGTGTGGAAGTGGCAGAGGTGGGATTTGAACACAGAACTAGATGCTGCTTCTACTACATACAGAAGTGGCAACAGAAGAAGAGGTGACAAGGAAGAAGAAAATGTACTCAACCCCCACATTGCTTCCAGATGGGGGCATCAAAGGACCCCTGAGTTCCCAGGGTTCCTGGCAGGAGGACAGATGGGCTCCTGCAGCCTGGAACGGGGGTTATGGCAGCAAGATGGCTTCTCTGCCCTTGCCACCTCTCTCCACCCTCAGGCCATGTGGCATCAACATCTCACCTCCAGAGCCAGCCATGGTTAGGTTGGTGAAAGCCTGGCTTAGAAGCAGATGAATGAAGCCTTCTGGTAAGGGAGATAGCTGAGAACATGGCTCTGCCCATTGCTCTGCGTCCTAGGCCCTGTGTCACCCCTGTGCATCTGCAGTAGGGCTGTATCCTGTCCTGACCCAAGCCAGTCAGCCCACCAGTGCCGCACCCTCCCCAGCCCCGGGAGAAGCTGTCCCCAGATGGGTCTGGCCAGGAATGTGAAAGCAGAATTTGTCCTATATCTGGAGAAACTACCCTCCTCTGCACCCCAAAAGCGAAGCACCCCTCCCCAGAGTCCCACCCTTATTTCTACTCATAGATGTGGCTATGGCTCCTGACCCTGGTTCTGCTGTGCTGTGGCCCAGCAGGGACAGATTCGTCACTCACCACCTGGCCAGTGAGCACTTGCCTTCAGCAGCCAGGTGAGCTAACTCTGCTTTGTAAAGAGTGCTGTGGTAGGTGGGCGTTGGTGAAGTCATTCCATTTGAATGGTTGTGCTGCTCTGTGCTTCATCTTTTAACTATCTAGTGAAAATTGAGTTTGACTAAAGAGAACTGCAGTTATATTCCAGCTACCAGAACCTGGAGAATTTGCTCAACCTCCCTATATGTCAGTTTCAACATCCAGAAAAATGGAAGTACTAATGGTTTGTAGTTCAAATGCTTGTAGTGAGGAGCGTTTAAATGAGATAAAATACACAAAATATGGAGCACAGCTCTGTGCACAAAGTGATCGATACGTGGCAGCCCGTAGTGCCAGACAGAAGAGCACTCTCTCAAGCTCTGCCTGTTTTTCTTACATATTGATAAGAATTATATGGATCAACCCACTATCATTTCTAATGCAAGTACGTTTTGTGGTCAGTTTCCCCCTTGTAGTCTGGTTATGATTTGTTTATAAAAGGTTGGTATCTCTGTTGATTCCTTTCCTTTGTGTTTTCTTTGATTACCTGAAACCTAAGAAAATTGCTGCTTCTCTGTGGGCCTGATAAATCTTTATATTCTCAGTTGTGAAGGACAAAGTGATACATCAGTGAGAAGCTGGTGGGTGGAGCTGGCAACGTGGCAAGCCGTTTTCCCAGGCAGGGCAAGGGGCCTTGACCACAGGGTTTCTGCAGGACTATGAACGTTCTTAGAATATTCTGAGGGGCCAAATCCATACAATGTATTAAAATTAATCACCAGACATGCACAGCAGCTAATGGTAAAAGATTCACTGACCAAATATTTATTAATAACAGCAATATTATGCAAGGCTCTGGGCTTGTGGGGCCAGGGGCAATTCTATACAGCGACTCTGTGCCCTGAGATTCGGAAGGGAAGAGGAAGACTGTGTGCCAGAGACCCCCAGTTGTCCCACTACATACGCTCTGTGTCCTCCATCCACTCTGAGTGGTGGGAGGCTGCCCTGGCTGCTTCCAGAAGCTTCTCTGCCCTCTGTTTTCCTGGGTTCTGCCAGTGGGAGAGCTGGAGGAGAGAGAGGCCAGCGTGCTCACGCCTGGCTTCCTGGCTGCAAGGCTGTCCTCTGGCAGCATCTGTGTTCCTGTTCCCAAGACTACAGCTCCTGTCAGGGGACTCTGTCTTGACTCAGTTTACTGTCTCGTCATCTTGCCTCCATCCTCAGGGTAGCCGACCTCTAATAATCACTGTTACAGCTTCATCAGCCCTGCCCCTTCTTCCTGCCCACACCTTTGTAAATGCCCTTTGCTATCAAACCCACTTCAGCTCCTCTTTTTGAGTGTGTCTGACCAGTAAACCATAATTTAAATAATTGACAATTAAAGAAGAAGATAAGTAGCTTCAGAGATGCGCACAGTGCTGAGAGAAGGCAGCGGCCAAGGCATCCTTTCCAGAGCACACCAGAGACAACTGGGTGGAGGCCGGGCACTGGGCCAGACCTGGAAGCAGAATGCAGGCATGAGGGTGACGGCATCCCAGGCAGGAGCAACAGCTGGGGAAAAGGATCAGAGGGGAAGAGGGCAGTTGGTATAGGATGGTGGTTCTCAAAGCCTGGTTCCCGGAGAAACAGCTTTAGTGTCACTTAAATGCAAATCGTGCAGCCCCTGTCCAGACCCTCTGAACCAAATACTCTAGGGACAGAGCCCAGCAACTTGTGTTTTTTTTTTTATTGAATGGTAACTACGTACATCAATGCACTTCTGGGGTACAGTGTGGGGTTTTCACATGAAATCTGAAATACTTCCATCAAACTGGTGAACACAGCCTTCATGTCATTTTCTCAGTTATTGCTTTAAAACGTTCACATTCTACTCTTAGAAAGATTCACCTGTAGCCCTATAAGGTAAACCT
>NW_003852406.1:33956170-33974382 GCF_000181295.1 Otolemur garnettii | reverse complement strand
TTAAGTGTTCTGATCATAAAGGGATGCTGGATGCTATCAAAAGCTTTTTCTGCATCAATTGAGAGAATCATGTGGTCTTTGTTTTTTAATTTGTTCATGTGATGAATTATATTTATAGAGCAACTTGTGTTTTTAACCTACCCTCCAGGTGGTTCTGATGTGTGCTCAAATTTGAGAGTCATTGGGGTAGAAATAGTAGTTTGGAGAGTGAAGTAAAACAGGGAAACAAAATGGAAAGGCCCGGGAATCAAGGGATGGAGGGCTTTAAACAGCGGGCAGCGTTTGGACTGCATTGTTGTAGGTGATAAGTGCTAGGAAGGGTATGTGTGTGTGGAGGGTGTGCACATGCATGATGGCACGTGCGTGTGACCTGAACAGGGGTGCTGTGAAGAGTGAGCATGGACAAGGATTCTTGTCCCTGGTGTATGGTTTTATCGGTTCTGTCAAAAATCAGCTGGGCATACGAGGATGAGTTCCTGTCTGGATTCTCTGTTCTGATCCATAGGTCTATGTCTCTGTTTTGTCCCTGACCCTAGCTCTAACATTAGCCCAACACTAATCCTAAATGGTCCTGGGAAAACTGGACAGCTATGTGTGAAAGACTGAAACAGGATCCGCACTTTTCACCACCCACAAAATTAACTCACAATGGATAAAAGACTTAAACCTAAGGCAAGAAACTATGAGAATCCTAGAAGAAAAATTTGGAAAAACTCTGATAGATATTGGCCTAGGCAAAGAATTCATGAAGAAGATCTTCCAACCACTAAAGCAATCACAGCAACAACAAAAATAAATAAATGGGACCTGATCAAATTAAAAGTTTCTGCATGACCAAGGACCTAATCAAAAGAGCAAATAGACAATCCACAGAATGGGAGAAAATATTTGCATGCTACACATCTGACAAAGAACTGATAAACAGTATCTACAAAGAACTCAAGCAAATCAGCAAGAAGCAACCAAACAACCCCATTAAAATGTGGGCAAAAGACATGAACAGAAACTTTTCAAATGAAGATATACTAATGGCCAACAAACTCATGAAAAAAAGCTCAACATTTCTAATCACTAGGAAAATGCAAATCAAAACCACAATAAGATATCACCTAACTCCAGTGAGAATGGCTTGTATTAAAATGTCCCAAAACAACAGATACAGTGAGAAAGGAACTCTTACAGGGTGTTGGTGGGACTGCAAACTAGTGTAACCTCTGTGGAAAGCTGTATGGAGACACCTCAAAGAACTTAGAGTGGTTCTACCATTTGATCCAGAAATCCACTGCTGGGTATATTGCCAAAGGAAAAAAGGTCATTCTACAAAAAGGACACCTGTGCACGAATGCTTATAGCAACACAATTCACCATCCCAAAGATGTGGAAATAACCCAAGTGCCCACCAATACGTGAATGGATTAATAAAATGTGGTATATGCATACTGTGGGGTACTATGCAGCTGTAAAAACCTGTGAACTAGTATCTTTTTGGACAACCTGAAGGAAACTGGAAACCATTCTAAGTGAAACATCACAAGAATGGAGAAACAAACACAAGTGCTTGACACCAAATTGGAACTAATCAGTCAACACGAAGTGCACATATGATGGTGGTGGGCAGATCACACCTATTGGGTACAGTGCACATGTTCTCGGTGAAGGGCACACTTACATGTATAATTTTGACGTAATTTGTACAAAAGCAAAATGTGTAAACAAAACATGTATTCCCCCTTACATTCTGAAATTAAAGAAAAAAGACAATGACAATTTAAAAGAAAAAGAGTGATGCTGAAGATACAGCATTATGGAGGAGAGGTGATCACAGGAGAGGAGGCCCTAAGGCAGGGTTCTCACCCTCAGCACTGTGGACATTTGGGCTGGGTCGTCTTGAGGTGGCACTGTCCTGTGCCTGAACGAGACCTAGCATCACCTCTAGCTTCTACCCACTGGATGCCAGTAGCACCTCTCAGCAGTGTCAAACAAAAATGTCCTCAGAAGCTGTGAAATGTTCCCTGGAGGGCAAACTCAAGCCAGCTGAGAGCCACTTGCCCAAGGCCTTAGTTTTGGGTGAGACTGTGGGGCAGTGTCCAGGTCATCAGCGCTGTAGATCAGTGGTGTCTGGCCACTAACTAGAGCAAAAGACCCATGGTAGTTACAGGTGAATAATCAAACAGCAGTCCAATTGAGGATCTAATTGAAAATTGCTCATTAGAGACTAATTATTGATCTGTTAGGGCAAACTGCTTTCAGCAATTTTCCCTGGCTGTCAATTTGTTCCTGAACATAGCAGCCGGAGAGCTCTGATACAGTAGCAGAGAGCCGACCAGGCAGGGGCTAGGTCTACTGGGAGATTTGGTCACTTAAAACAGGCTCCATCTTCTGCTGTTCCTCTACTGTCTCTCTACCTGTGTCACCACTTCTAACATACTTTCTGTGTTGTCCTAACCGTCTCCACTATTAGAGAGGGCCATTGAGCAGATGCCCCCTCAGAAGAGTGAGCCCCCTGCCTCTGTCCCCTCAGCCACACCCCAGACCCACAAGCTTTAAGAGCAGAGCCTTGAACTCTGTTTTAGTTAAGTTCTACAGGTGATTCTGATGCAGGGTCAAATTTAAGAATTGCCTCTCCTGAGGCATAGATTTTCCAGAAGACCGAGCTCCTCAGTGGCAGTATTGTGAGTCTCTACTCCCTACTTCCATTTGTGGCACCACCCTACCCCTTCCCAAATTCATTTGTTGCAATCCTAAACTCCAAGGTGATGGTATTAGGCTGGTGCAGTGGATCATGCCTGTAATCCTAGCACTCCAACCAGTGGCTCTAAGGCCACTTTATTTGGGTGCGAGGGCCCTAAGACCACAGCTCATTGCTGCAACCACTGGGTCTGACTTAGTCTACTCATTTGTTAAAACAAAATACCATAGACTAGGTAGCTCATACACAGCAGAAATTTCTTTCTCACAATCTGGAGGTTAGGAAGTCCAAGAAGGAGGCACTGGTAGACTCAGTGTCTGGTAAGGACCTCTTCCTGGCTCGAAGATGCCATCTTGTCACTATAACCTCCTGTGGCAGAAGGGGCAAGGGTGTCTCTGGACCCCCATTTATAAGGGCACTAATCCCATTCATAAAAGCTCCACACCCATGACCTAATCCCCTCCCCTTCAGAAAGGCCCCAGCTCCTAATACCATCACTTTTTTATTTTCTTTTTTTGAGGCAGAGTCTCACTCTCTCACCCTGGGTAGATTTGCTCTGGAGTCATAGCTCACAGTAACCTAAAAACTCCTGTGCTCAAGCGATGATCTTCCTGCTTTGGCCTCTCGGAGTGCTAGGATTATAGGCAATAGTCCCTGTCCCACTTTGAGACAGGAAGCACCCCAAAGTCCTCCCATCTGGGAAGTGGGAGACCTCTCAGCCTTGAGCACCTGCAGCTCAGGGAACAGTAAGGGAACACTCTGCTGAGTGTTTCCCAAGCAGAAATGCTATTCCCGGGATGTAAACATCTTGCTTCAGGCCACTCAAGCTGAGGTTCCTGGAAATTCTTGAAGTGGGATATTTGATACACCCTGCTAATGTGACAGCTCAGTAGTACCAGAGAGCCACCTTGACCTCGTGGTAGCAGGTGACATTCAGAGGAGGTGACAGATGCACGAGAGCTTCAGAAAGTGTAGGGTGGGGGAGGAAAGGAGCCAGGTCAGGACAGCCGCTGGGTGGCTGAGCTCTGGCTGTGTTTGTCGCTGGGAGGGGACCAGAGCTGATACTTGATCTTCCTGTTGCTAATTCCTCCTGTCCCCAGCAGGTTTGTGGGAAAGCACCAAAGTGGGTGAAGAAATTTTGAGGGGGAAATTGTCTGATGCCGGTGACCCCGTAAAATGGGCAGAGGGTGAAGTGGGGCCCTGTGGCCTCCTGGGGGTTCATCTGAGGCCCCTCGGCTGAGGCCACCTGGGACTCAGGCCAGCTCTGGGTCAGCAGTGGTCTGGGCAGAAGGCTTTACTCTGGGTTGTTGGCCTGACTAGAAGAGAGCTCAGCTATTTCCTCTCTTTTACATCAAAATACTGGATTGTGGCTGGGTAATTAGAACCTTTGTTTTTTCCCCTGCTGGACCACAGAGCTGCTGCATATCAGCCAGACTGCTCCCTCTCTAGCCCGGCCTTTTCCAAGTTCTGAGCTGTTTTGTATTTGTCTTTGGGATGGTACCATTTGGTGGTAGGGAGCATGCAGTAATCCGTGAAGCTCTCGCATTATATTCCTTAAATTTCCATCTTGAGACTGGAAAGAATTTAACACCGTTGAGGTCTTTCATATTAGCTAGCAGAGACATGCTTCCAGGGGCAAAGACAGGTTCCAGGGACACAGGCACATCGGTGCTTCTGCAGGGCAGTTAGCTGGGGTGCAGGCCCGGCAGCCGGAAGGGGAAGATCTGGTCTGAAGAGCTCTGAGTGTGTGCTCTTTGGCAGTTTCTGCTTCCTGCCTCATGTTTTTGGTTCTTATATGTGACAAATATCCTCAAAGTGTGATTCAAGGCTAACCAATTATGCCAAATATTATGTAATAAAATTATAGAATGTGAGAATTGGAATGATCCCAGAGAGCAAATTATCCCCCAAACCATGTTTTTGAGGAGGAGGAGAAAAGGGAAGTCCAGAGGGCAAGCAACCTGCCCTATATCATGCAGCAGGCACCAGGCAGGGCCAGACCGTGGGCTGCAGCTGGGTTCTGCTACATCAGATCACCTGCTGCCTCCTGGAGAAGGGGAGGGGCCCCCAGGGCAGCACTGCATGAGCACCTACTGTGTGCTGAGTGCTAGGCAGTGTTTCCCAGTTCATTCCTAACTTAGAGGCCTGTAAGTGAGAGGTTACGGACCTGAAGATGAAAGATTATTCCAAGACTCAAAATGGAAGGAAAACAGAGGCCTGCTGTATGTGGTCAATGTGGCTTTTATCCCATTTGGATCCAACTGGGGTGAAATCAGGAAAGGAATTCCGCATGTGGATTATGGTGGATGGGGATTTAAAGGGTCAGGGAGGCAAGGATTGAGGGAGCCTGAGATTGGTCTGTTCACTGTTTCCTGGGGGGACATATACTCGGTTCTTTCTGGGTCATTTCTACCTGGGCGGGCCAGTTCTACCTGGGTGGGTCAGGCATCTGATTCTATTAGTAAGTGCCTATGGACTTAGGTTAAAACTCAAAGTCCAAAGCAGGTGTACATGTAGGGAACTTAAAAAGCTGTTGAATGTCACCAAGTGACAGACATCTGTGCAGCACAGAAGAGTGAATTTATCAAAATGACAGCTGCATATCTACTCGGACAACCTCACTTGGAGCCTAGCAGGGTTGAGGGTGCAGCATCAGTCCTGTGACCCATTCCTAGAAGTATCACTAAAGCAGGCCAATGTCAGGTGCCACACAACCAGCCCCAGAGGGCCCAGCCTGGAGCAAAGTCCCACATCTTTTTTTTTTTTTTTTTTTGTAGAGACAGAGTCTCACTTTTTCGCCCTCGGTAGAGTGCAGCGGAGTCGCTCCAGCAACCTCCAACTCCTGGGCTTAGGCGATTCTTCTGCCTCAGCCTCCCAAGTAGCTGGGACTACAGGCGCCCGCCACAACGCCCGGCTATTTTTTGTTGCAGTTTGGCCGGGGCTGGGTTTGAACCCGCCACCCTCGGTATATGGGGCCGGCGCCTTACTCACTGAGCCACAGGCGCCTCCCAAGTCCCACGTCTTGTCCATAGCAGCTCACTTTTGGATGTGAAGCCTGCTCTCCCATTCTTTTTTCTACATGTCCTGCCAATCAGAGGTTCCGAATGTGCTCCTCAGGATCCCAGGTTACAAAAACAAAACAAGGGACACTGACTGAGAGCCGTGGGGTACACACACTTTGCCCAGAGCATCTCCCTTAAACTTCACCATAACCCTATTGTTATTGCCTATTGTATAGATGAGTAAATTGAGACCCACCCAGTCACCCAACAGAGCCAGGACTCAAAGCAGGATCTGCCTGACCCAAAAGCCTACGCTGGTTTTGTTTTTGGTTTTTTTTTTTTGTCATTCTTCAGAGTCTCTGTCACCCAGACTAGAGTATAGTGGCCTCATCACAGCTTACTGTAACCTCTAACTCCTGGACTCAAGCAATTCTCCTGCCTCAGTCTCTCAAGTAACTGGGAGTACGAGTTTGTGCCACCATCCCCAGCTAATCTTTCTTTCTTTCTTTTTTTTTTTTTTAGAAACAGAGTCTCACTTTATTGCCCTTGGTAGACTGCTGTGGCATCACAGCTCACAGCAACCTCCAACTCCTGGGTTTAGGTGATTCTCTTGCCTCAGCCTCCTAAGTAGCTGAGACCACAGGTGCCCGCCACAACGCCTGGCTATTTTTTGTTGCAGTTTGGCCAGGGCCGGGTTTGAACCTGCCACCCTTGGTATATGGGGCTGGTGCCCTACTCACTGAGCCTCAGGTGCCACCCCTTCCCTTCCCTAACCCCTTCCCTTCCTCTCCCCTCCCCTCCCCTCCCTTCCCCTTCCCTCCTCTCCCCTCCCCTCTTCTCTCCTTCCCTTCCCTTTCCCCTTCCCCTTCCCTTCCCTTTTGTAGAGAAAGGATCTTGCTCTTTCTCAGGCTGGTCTCAGCCTGCCAGAGTGCTAGGATTACAGGTGTGGGCCACAGAGGCCACCTAAAAGCATTTGCTTGTAACCACTAAACTGTCTTGTGATCTTTTCTTCAGAAAAAATAACTTGAAAAATTAATTACAAATAGAGTAAAGGAAATGCTATTTGGAAATTAAAACAAAACACAGAACTCTTTAGTTAAGGAAGAACTCACTGCTGAATTTATAAATTTTTCATAGAATAGTCACTATGAAAGCTATGTGATTGAACAAAAGATGAAAACTCAAGCAAAGATCAACAAAGGATATGAATACACTAAGGAAAAGAAGTTACATAAATGACCCAAAATATATGGGAAAAAAGTCAAATTTTCTAACTAAAGAAACACAAATTAAAGCAACAAAAAATTCTGGAACATGACAAAACCGTCGGCTGGGGAGGCGGCAGGAAGGCAGATGGTGAGCTGGGCACGTGAGTGCCCTATGACAGGAACGTACATTTGAGCAATGCTGTGCTTTTGAGGACAGGGCCATTTTAAGGACGCTTTTTAGCCTTAGAAATATTTATAGCCTTTGACTATCAATTCCAGGTCTAGAGATTTAACCTTAGGAAAAAATCTTTGAGGGAAATAAAGATTTATCTATAAAAGTGCTCAGTACCACATGGTTAATAGCAGCAAAAATTAGCAAAATGTTGAAATTTGACAAAAGGAGTTATAATTAGTAAACACAATGTGCATACAATGGAAACTATGCAGCTATTCAAATGATGCTATATAAGAATATTTAACACATGCCAAATTTTTATCATAGGCTGGCTTATCAGCTGGGCATGGTGGCTCACACCTATAATCCTAGCCCTTGGAGAGGCCAAGATGGGAGGATTATTATAGGCCAGGAGCTCAAGACTGACCTGAGCAACATAGAAAGACCCTGTTTCTACAAAAAATAAAAAAAGTTGCTTGGTATGGTAGTGTGCGCCTGTAGTCTCAGCTACTCAGGAGGCTGAGGGAAGAGGATCCTTTGAGCTCAGAAGCTTGGGGTTGTAGTGAACTACGATAATGCCACTGTGCTCTAGCCTGGGTGGCCTTGCTCAACAAAAAAGAAAAAAAGAAAAGAAATAGCTTATAAAATAGCCTACCTAGTGCTATCTCAATTTTCTTAAAAAATATGTGGCCTTAACCAAATGACAAATGTTAACTTTACCCACAGTGGGACAAGTTCTGGCATTACATGCTGAGAACACAGCATCTCTTCTGAGGGATTTGTACCCCCAAAATGCATAACCTGAATCTAAACATGAAGAAATGTCAGCCAACCCTCAGTTAAGGGATGACCATGAAATAACTGGTGGTCACAGAAGACAAAGCCTGAGGAACTATTATAGAGAAAGGGAGGCCAAAGGTATGTGAAAATTAATGTGATGTGGGATCCAGCCTGGAAGCTCCTCTAGGAACAAAAATTGCTGTGAAGAACATTACTAAGATGATCAGTGTAATTCAGAGATGGATGGTGGATTACTTAATAGTATCAATGCTAAATTTCCTGATTTTGAAATTGGTACTGTGGTTATATAAGATCAACCATCATTCTCAGGAAATAGACACTGAGGGTTTTAGGGGTAAAGAGACACGATGTTTCCAGCTCAATGTCAAATAGTTTAGGAAGTAAATATCAGTCTAGGGCATATCAGCATATTGATAAAGAGTTTATTTTAATATTCATAGTAAAATTATTTAATATAGTAATTTATAATTATATTAAAGTATCTTATTACATAATAATACTCGAGAGAGAGAGAAAGAAAGAATAAAGCAAACGTGGCAAAATGTGACCAGCTGATGAATTGGGGGGGAGAGGAGAGCTTGTGCCTAGCTTTTCCATTAAAATAGAAAGTTATCTCCTAAACAACATTATAAACCTGAAACGTTACTCACAGAAACCATCAGGAATACTTATCTTCTTTAGGTGGGATCACGCTTGGTTTTTATTTCTATCTTTCTGCAGACTAGTGTTCTCTGCTATTGTCTGCAATGCACACATGTAACTATAAAACTGATTCATGGAATAATCCGAACTCCGCTGGGCACAGACACGGAAGTGTCCTTTACAGAAGTGTCTCCACTGCAACTGTGCATCTCTTTCTCGTTCCTTGGTGGTATTGAGAAAGATCTCATAATTTTCCAGTCACCTGGAAGTATTAAGAAGTCTAGTCCGGGGTGAAACGTCCAGTCACATCCGACCAAGAGCTCCTCTGCCTGCTCTGACCTTGGCCTAGCCTTGGACTGAAGGAGGTGAGACAGGCGGGGTAGCAGGCTCTTCTGTCTTACCTGCCTCCCTGCTCACTGTGCTGCCAGGAGTCCCAGGTTACGGGGGAGCCTATGCCTCCCACCTAGGCAGGCATAGCCCCCCTGTTGGCTGGGGTGCCTGCATCTAGTAGCAGGAACCCAAGGGCCACTGCTCTTGTGAGCCATGTGAGTCTTCAGGAGGCTTTGGCAGGGACTTTCCACCACACAGGAGATTTGTGGTGTTTCCTCAGCACCACTCACAACCTGTCCCCTTGCCCGGCAGGTCTCACAGGGTCAAAATGTCCAGTAGTGACTGCACAGATGTCAGTGGGAGGCCTCCCCCCCAGTCACTCTTCCACCCTCCCCCAGGCATGCTCCACAATTGCCAAGCCTTGTCTGGTCTAGCTCCTGAATATTACCTCAGACCAAACTCATATTTAGAAACAGGCTTTCTCCTGTCATACAGCAGCTCAAATGGCACCCCAACACATCAAAGCACAGCCACCTAGGTTAAAGGGATAAACAGAGGTGGGGATGGCGGTGTGACTGCACCCACAGACTACCCTCAGCCACGCACCAGTTCCTGGGACCCCTCTCAACTGCTTATTAAGTCAAGAATTTTCAATTGTTCATTTAAAGGAGGCACATCGTGGCTTCCCTTTAGCATATTCAAATCCTCAGCTTCTCTCTCTTGCACTTTGGGGGTGTTATGAAGTGAAGTAAAGGCCACTTACACGAGCCCTGTGAAACCGCAGCAGTGAATATGGTAACTGGGACTACTACTGGGTGAGTAAGGGGCAGCTTACGCTGCTCCTCATTGTTTGAGGTAAAGTTGAGACTCCTGAACTCCTTCCCACTCTTCTCACCCCTACCCCAAATTTACATGCTGAAATCCTAACTACCAAGGAGACGATAAGAGGTAGAGCTTCTGAGGTGATTAGGTGCTGAGGGCTCCACACTCACCAGTGGGATTAGTGCCCTAATATAAGAGGCTCTGGGAGCTTGTCTGACCCTCCAGCCACACAAGGGCACAGTGAGAAAGGCCGTCTGTGAAGCAGAGAGCAGCCCTCACCAGACACCGGATCTGCTGGTGGCTGGGTCTTGGACTTGCCAGCTTCTAGAACTGTAAGAAATAAATTTCTATTGTTTATAATCCCCCAGTGTATGGTAGTTTTGTCATTGCAATACAAACAGATTAACACACAGCCCCTCCAGCCTCAGTCTCAGCTTCCATCACACCAATTAATCCAGTTCATAGCAGGTGGTGACCTCTAGTTCCAGGTCTTTCCACACGTCATTCTCTCTTCCTACTGTCTCTCCCCGGCTCATACCCCTCCTTCCTTGCCCTGGTTGACCACTCTGAAGTTTCTGGTCCCGTATAAGAAAGGACTGGATGGGAGGAGCTCATTGGTGGCTGCGGGTAAATGCAGATGGGATTTGGGGCCCATGGAAAGTCCTTAATCTAGAGAGCAAAGCTGTCCCCACCAGTAATGCAAGAAAGACACTCCTGGATGTGTTTGTAAACTGGATGCTCAGAGGTCATGTGCCACGGATATTTGGGGCTGTTCCAGGAATGCTCTGTTAACCGTCAAGCCTGTCCACCTGCCTGGGCGCCTCCATGCTTTATGGCAAAGAGAGTCACACCTGAAGGGTTTGGGGACCATCTGGAGATGCTTTTGAAGCTTCTTCTCAGATGCAACTTCTTCTAAGTGGTTATTGGTTAGCAGAGGTGGATCTCAGTTTTCATATGGCCTGGAGCGCATGTAATTAAAGGATCCTCTTTAATAAAAAAAAAGTTACAAACAGAAAATTTGTACAGGGCCTTGGGAGAGGCCTGGATAGGTGGTGGGCCCTGGAACTTAGTTCCATGAGCTTCCTGGTCAATCTAGCTCTCCTGGTCAGAGGCTGAACTCAAGATAGCAGCCACAACATGCTCCCATTCTCAACATGATCCTGGTGGCACTGTCACGTGTGGGAGTCCAGAGACAGGCAGGTGTGGGATCTGTCCACACCTCAAGCTGGGGCCACAGTGTTTTCTCTTACCCACTATGCCCTCTGCAAGGTTACTTCAATTCTTCCAGACACAGATTCCTCTTCTGAAATAAATTGAGACTGCTTGTGGGGTCATTATTTTAAAAGATTCCCTGATTATCTTTCCAGTAAAGAATTCTCAGAACTAGAGTGAAATGGCTCCAGCTCTTCTGTACCTGCAAAGGCGTAAGCAAGTGCTTGCTGTGCTGGTTTAAAAGAAAAAGCTCTGTGCCTTAAGGATTCACTGCACACAGGGTTATGGAACTTTTTCCTCCTCCTTGCTGGGGAAAGTGCACTTAACCACACACTGGAAAATTCCTTTGCTTCTCTCCAGAGTGTTGTGTGGTGACTGTACTGGTGCTGCACCACCGGATGGGGCTGTGGCCTGCTGTGGCTGAGCTGTCCTGCTCGGTAGCACTCCTGGGACCCAGGGGACAGAGGATGGGAAAGAGCAGTCAGAAGAGGGTTTCCTGTCACTGTCCAGGAGTCATACTTAACGAGGAGTCATACCATAACGAGGAGTTTTGATATAAGCAGGGTAGGTTTGGGCAACCTTCTGCTTCACTTTCTGTGTCCCTTTCTTTTGGAGGCGCCTCCCTTCCCCACCCCATCAGATCCCGAGGTCTTGTCTTCCCCTCTCCCACCAGACAGCCCAGCCCTCCAGCATATGTGACAGCTGTCCCTAAGTCTCCCCGCCTTGGAGTCAAGAAAGCTCATTGAACTAACAAATTCATTCTTAGGGATCTTAGCTCTCTGTGAAGAAGTTGGATTTAAAAGAACTTTTGGGATCCATTGACAGGAATTTCTAACTGGTGAAATACCAGAGTAAGGGAATGGAGTTGGAAACCAGGCTGAGTAGATGAAGATCATTTCTGGCACCCAGAAATGGGGCTTGTGCTTTCCACAGTGTCTTCCCTCCCTGCATTCCAGATCCTCAGTTTCTCTGATACTTCCAGGTCTTTTCCAGAATGGCTAGGGCTGGAGGTGAGGCCAGGGTGCCGTGGGGCTTGGTCACAACTTGCAGAAGGGCTGCTCACAGATCTGGCTTGCATGTGTTTACACATTGGATGCTGGCTTGTTAGATGCTGGCACTGGGGACGGAGAAAGGAGGGCTAGGAATAGGGTTAGGGACATTAGGGGGAGTGCAATGATAATGATGACAATGATGATGATGGACAGTCAGGACAGTGACTTCACATGGCGAGAAACAGGGAGTCTCGCAGGGCTTTTGAACTATGGCGTGATGTGTTATCACCCAGGGTAGAGTGCAGTGGCACTATCACAGCTCACTGCAGCCTCAATCTTCAGGGCTCAAGTGATTCTCCTGCCTCGGCCTCCCAAGTGGCTGGGCCCACAGGCACATGCCACCATGCCAGGCTAACTGATGCATTAAAAACTGCTTTTAAGAATGATTGATTTGCCAGTGACATGTCTGATTGATTGGATAATGTAGCTTGGGGTAAAAAAGCTGCAAGGGTGGCTGCCCCAGGGATGCAGGGCAGTGCAGGGCATACAGATGGTGCCCCGTGGGAAACACTGCTATCTGATGTCTGAATGCAGAGGGTGCAGAAGAGAATTGAGATCCTCCTTCTAATAGCAATGATCCTACTGATACTAACAGGAGGAAGTGGGAAAACTAGGGCTATCCTTGATAGAGACACTGGCAAGATTGATTCGAGGAACTCCTTAACCGGATGGGGAACCTGGCCTCAAGGCCACATGTGGTCTTCTGGATCCTTTGACTGAATCCAAATTTTGCAGAACAAGTCTTTTTAACACAGAGATTTGTTTTGTGAAGTTTGGGGTCAGCTGAGGGGCTGCCCTTGGGACCTGGAGGGCCACATGTGGCCTTGAGGCCGTGGGTTCCTCACCTGGAACTGGATACTGCCTCACTGCGGGTCTTTTTCTCATACATCATTGTAAACTTGTGTAGTTTCCTAGAAGAGCAAAGGATGTATGCATAAGCACTTGAACGGCTCTGACAACTGACTCTGGCTCTGACACTTTTATTTTAAATGATAAATCCCACTTGGTGGATTTGGGTAGAGCAGGCATTGTCCCATGTCACTGGTGGGATTGTAAAATGTTAACACTTTTTCTGGAGAGAAATTTAGCAGTGTAATCTTTAAAATGTAGTTTTATCAATGTGCCCATCTAGCAATTTCATTTGGAGTTCATCCTAAGGAAATAATCAGATGAATGAGCAAAGATATTTTTATTAGACTCTGGAAAGTGCTGTATATTATAGCAAAAAATTAGGGGGAAATCCTTAAGTATACGGTATTAAGGGATTGATTAAATAAAATATGATACATTTATATGATTAAAAATCATGTTGTAGATGTACAATTAGGGACATGGAGAGATGTTCTTGATAATGTTTGCTACAAAAGCAGATTGCAAAACACCAGTTTGGAGGCCCCTGGCAATAGGATTTGCTTCCCGCCCATGGCTTCGGGCTCTCATTTAGTTTTTGAGGTGAGGCCAGGAGAAGGACTCTGCTGGCTTCTTCCCTTCCTCCTGGCTGGATGGGCTTTCCTATGTAGAGAGTGGGGGCTGGTAGGGAGTCTTTCTCCATAGCCCCTTTGGACCCCTTTTCCTGCTGACACTCTTTGGGTTTTCAGAAAAATGGGAACATGTTCCCCTAGAAATCCAGCACAGAGGTGGAACCTTTCCTGTCACATTCTTGTGGACATTTGGGCACTGGAGGAGGGAAGACTGGAGGGTTTGAGCTTATGAAGCAGCAACTTGGGCTGGACGACCCAGCATCGCCCACAGCCGGAGCCCCTGAGAGTCTCTGTGTGATGGTTTCCATGGATAATTCTGCTTTTCTTCCCCTCTTATTTGGACTGATGGCAACTCAATGATCAGAATTTTATCCTTGTGTTCTTATCACTTTAGTATTTTTTCTAACCATGGAATTGAAATCACATGTCCTTCCCCCACCCCCTCAGGCCTCATTTATGTTCCTTTTGAGGGGGTGAGCTCTGAATAACAACTCCTGCTGGATAGAGATTCATTGATCTTTGAGGTCACGCTTTCCCCTTGTCTACTTCTGATGACTTACATGCTGCAATGCAAGTAATTGAGACAAAGGTCAGTGAACAGTTAGGAATTTTCATTCTTTCACTGAAATAGAACTTCCTCCCCTGGGCTAGAACCTTAGAACTCCTAACAACAAACCAAGCTTGTAACAGATCTTACAGGGGGCTAAGATTTCCTATGTTGTGGAAAAATTTTTATCGCAAAGACCAAGTAGTAAATATATTTTATTGAATTAAAAATAATGTTTGTTGTTATTTGTTGAAAGCCTAGTGCATACCAGTTCATGGGATACACACACACACACACACACACACACACGTAATTGCATATTATGTTACATATTATACATTGTGTGTTAACATAGCATGCTACATATTACAGGAGAACCTCCACAGCTGACCACCTCCCTACATTCGCCACTTCCTCAAGTTGTCTTAGTTTCCATAAACTGGATGTGCCCCATGCATATGTATTGGTACAGTAGGCCTAGTTCCTTATGTTGACCACCTCGGTATATTGAGCGGTTTGTTATGGTCCCTTGGGTGGTCACCTTACAGACGTTCTGTGTATGTTTCATATCATTACATATTACATGATATATGTATTTTCAGTGCAGTTAGGAGGGGTCTAGCAACTATGCTTCTCATACCTGGGCTTTCCTTACTGACAACCTCACCCCAAAGGTTAGGGAAATTTTGTTTTTGTTTTTAATATATATGTGTATATATATATATATTTCTTTTTTGTAGAGACAGAGTCTTACTTTATTGCCCTTGTTAGAGTGCCGTGGCATCACATAGCTCATAGCAACCTCCAACTCCTGGGCTTAGGCGATTCTCTTGCCTCAGCCTCCTGAGTAGCTGGGACTACAGGCCCCCACCATAATGCCTGGCTATTGTTTTTATTTTTTTTTTTTTTTTTTTGCAGAGGGAAAGGGGAGGCAGAGCTCTCTTTAGCTATGAAATTTTCAGGTGATCCATTAGGGCTTTGCATTTTTAGGATGGAAACGGGAAGCAAGTGGCTTGACTCATGGGCCTAGAAAGAATAATGAGGATATTGAGTTGGGCTGGCAGAGACCACTCAGATACAGCCCCTCTAGGACAGGGCAGGACAGGGGGCTGGGGAGTTGCTGGACCTCAGGGACCACTGTGCTAGGCTTTGATAGGCAAGGTGGGCCTGGAGCAGAGGGAGCAGGTGGCCAGCACCAGCGATGCCCTACAGCAGTGTGTGCTCCTGGGAGTAGGAGCATCCTGCACCTGGCAGGCAGCTTTTCCTGGCTTGAGAGCTGAGAGTTGGTGGAACTTTTCAAGGAACTCCATGCAGAGAATGAGACACTTGACTGTCAGAGGACAGACTTCACAGACCTCCTGCGGACTGGACACAGTACACAAAGACAGAGTTAGGATCGAGAAAGTACCTGTGGGCCTGATGCTGCCCTGCTCCTGCCAGCCACACTGATGCCAGAACAGGGCCCTGGCTTAGCAGCTATGTGTATGAAGTCGTTAGGCACAGAGAGGGAGGGTTCTAACAAAAAGGCTGTGAGCATTAGGGAATGTGACCCAAGCTCATGGGGCTGTCTGGGGGCTGGCAAGACCATACCTGAGCTCTGTGGTTGGGGCCAAGAACCACAGAAACTCCCTTTCTCAGCTGCCTTGGGACCCTCACCCAAATCATGGCTGTCTTTCATTTCCACCTCATCTTGAGGGCTTGCCTCCACCCAGATCTGCGCTGGACCTTCTTCAGACTCCTCCTTGCTCCTTCTCCAGACCCTGTTTGGTTTCTTGAGGCCCCTCTTTCCCAGAGCTCTCCTCCACTCTTCAGCTGCCACCCAGGTAAGTCTTTCAACATGGAAGCTTGGCTGTTCACCCCCTGCCATCTCCTGTTCCAACCTCCACCACTTGCTGAAGCCCAACCGTTGCCAGCTGTTACGTGCCGGGCAGTGGGCAGTGCGATGTGGGCAGTGGTGGGGGCTTTAAACAGAGCTGCTCTTGGTTGCCTCTCCACTTTCCTGCTCCCCACCCCCATCACACACACACACCATGAGTTTAGCTACTCAATGATTTCTATTTCCAAACATCAATCAGAAAAAAGAAAAACAGATGTTTTCAGGGGGTGCTAATTAGTAATAGGGTATTCACAGTTACCTGGGAGAGATGATTGTCAGCAACAGTGCAGAAACACACCCAGATGGAGGAAGCATGGCCCCGTGTTCCCACGGCACACTGGGCTGGCACGTTCTCCAGGTGGAGCTATAGGGGCAGAGGCTGTGCTTCACCCCCAGAAGGCAGAATATTCACATAAACTACCCGGAATGCTTCTGCACAGGAGAGTTTTCTCTTCTCTCCTTTTTTACTGTAAGCATTAATTGAAATCAGGATATTTATTTTATGCTCTAGGTTATAATCCTTATTTATTTCTTTGATCAAATTGTCCCTGGTTTGACCAGGGGGAAGTTCTTTCACCATGTTCTTGTGCCCCTTGGACATGCCCCATCTGTGTGTCTCTGTGTGTGTGTGAGCATATGTGATCTGTGTGTGTGTCATGGCGTGTGTGCGAGCAGGTGTGATCAGTGCATGTGTCACAGTGAGTGTGTGAGCATGTGTGATCAGTGTGTGTGTGTGTCATGAGGTGTGTGTTTAAATGTGTGTGTGTGTCACGGTATGTGTGTGAGAAAGCAGGTGTGATCAGTATGTGTCTCTGTGTGTGTGTGAGCATGTGTAATCAGTGTGTGTGTGTGTGTCACGGTCTATGCATAAGAAAGCAGGTGTGATCAGTATGTGTCTCTGTGTGTGTGTGAGCATGTGTGATCAGTGTGTGTGTGAGAGAGCAGTTGTCATCAGTGTGTGTCACGGTGTGTGTGAGCATGTGTGATCAGTGTGTGTATGTGTCACAGTCTGTGTGTGAGAGAGCAGGTGTGATCAGTATATGTCTCTGTGTGTGTGTGAGCATGTGATCAGTGTGTGTGTGTGTCACAGTGTGTGTATGAGCATGTGTGATAAGTGTGTGTGTCATAGTGTGTGTGTGAGAGAGCAGTTCTCATCAGTGTGTGTGTGTGTGAGCATGTGTGATCTCTGTGTGTGGGCATGTGTGGTCAGTGTGTGTCACAGTATGAGTGTGAGCATGTGTGATCTGTGTATGTGTGTCACAGTGTGTGTGTGAGCATGTGTGATCTGTGTGTGTATGTCACAACGTGTGTGTGAGCATGCATGATCAGTGTGTGTGTGGGCATGTGTGATCAATGTGTGTGTGTCATGGTGTATGTGTGAGAGAGCAGTTGTCATCAGTGTGTGTGTCACAGTGTGATCAGTGTGTGTGTGTCATGGTGTGTGTGTCAGAGAGCACTTGTCATCAGTGTGTGTGTGTGTCACGGTGTGTGTGTGAGCATGTGTGATCCGTGTGTGTGTGCCACAGTGTGTATGTAAGAGAGCAGTTGTCATCAGTATGTGTCATGGTGTATGTGTGGGCATGTGTGATCAGTGTGTGTGTGTGTGTGTCATGGTGTGTGTGTGAGAGAGCAGTTGTGATCAATGTGTGTGTCACAGTGTGTGTATGAGCATGTGTGATCAGTGTGTGTGTTTGAGCATGTGTGATCAGTGTGGGTGGGCATGTGTGATCAGTTGTGTGTGTGTCACAGTGTGTGTGTGAGCATGTGTGATCAGTGTGTGTGTTTGAGCATGTGTGATCAGTGTGTGTGTATGTTATGGTGTGTGTGAGCATGTGTGATCAGTGTGTGTGGGGGCATGTGTGATTTATGTGTGTGTATGTCACAGTGTATGTGTGATCTGTGTGTGTGTCATGGTGTCTGTATAAGCACGTGTGATCAGTGTGTGTGTGTGTCATGGTGTGTGTGTGGGCATGTGTGATCTATGTGTGTGTGTGAATGATACCGGAATTTCGCTCTTCAGTAGGTTCTTGGTCTCCCTGATTTGAAGAATGAATCCGTGGACCACAGATCAGTGGCAAGACAGGATTTATTTACAGAAAAGAATACAGAAGTGCCAGAGCGCCTGGCAGAGAGAGAAAACTGGAGTCAGGAGAGAAACGTGCTCTGTCTGTCTGCCTGTCTGTCTGTCTGTCTGTAGGCTCTTTGTCTAGGGGTCTATATAGTTGCGAGGGGCCCTGCATGGGGCCCTGGTAGTTACATTTCACCTGTCTGGGACATGTCTGGAACAACATGTCTGGGTTGTAGGGGCGACGCCTGTGGCTCAAAGAAGTAGGGTGCTGGCCCCATATGCCAGAGGTGGTGGGTCCAAACCCAGC
>NW_003852406.1:33949243-33956124 GCF_000181295.1 Otolemur garnettii | reverse complement strand
AAAAAAAAAAAAAAAAAAAAGGTCTGGGTTGCAAATGAATGGCTACAATCCCTTTCATTCCCAGGCCTAGGAAATGGGTGACCTCTGCCCACCTTCCAGCCTGCTGGTTCTGCTGGTTCTTCTGCCACCGCACCAACATTGCCAAGGTGGAGGCAGCTGGTCTGTGTCCCCCAGCTCCATGAGCTGGCTGGGATACCACTTGTCCTGTATCAACTCTCCCTCTCCAAATAGAAACTCTAACTCAGGCATCCTCAAACTACGGCCCGCGGGCCTCATGTGGCCCGCCTAGGACATTTATCCAGCCCATCGGGTGTTTTTGCCGCCACTGCCTGTCCTGCTTAGCAGCTGACTTGTCCCGGGGCCTGCAGTGCAGCCCTCCAACGGTCTGAGGGACAGTGAACTGGCCCCTTGTTTAAAAAGTTTGAGGACCCCTGCTCTAACTACTTCCTGCTGAGTCGGGCAATGATAGGAGGGGGCAATTAGGGTTTCTCTGGAGGGAGAGTGATCCAGGGGTTCACGACAGAATCAGGTCTTGGACTGGAACCGTCTTTAGTGTGTGCGGCTTGATGACATTTCTGGAAGA
Source organism: Otolemur garnettii (assembly GCF_000181295.1). Classification (NCBI taxonomy): domain Eukaryota; kingdom Metazoa; phylum Chordata; class Mammalia; order Primates; family Galagidae; genus Otolemur; species Otolemur garnettii. The sequence continues at coordinate 33,955,541 of NW_003852406.1, read as the reverse complement.
CACAAATCTGATTAGCACATTAAAAGAACAGTGAGAGGAGGGGGATTATTACAGTGTCAGGTTAGATGAACAAAGTCAGTGAGGTTTAAAAGAAAATGATATTAACACTTTCTTGCTGTTTCCTAAACAACAACTTTAAATTTTCTTTAGGCTCACAAGTGTAGGTGGACTGTGGTTGATTCTCTTCATGGTCTGCTTCTGTAGGAGGTGGTGGGTTTCAGGATTTTACTCGTGAATGATATATCCAGGAATCTATTCCCATAACTTTAACAGCTGTAAAAGAAGACAAGATAACAGAAAAGGGACCTTTCCAAATTGGGATTAGGGAAGGTGAATTAGAGGGAAGAGTTTTGATCATGACCAGATCTCCAGGATAGAAAAGCTCCTTCAGTGCTGAATGTGAAAATGTAGTTGGGAGGTGTTTAAGGATTTGTTGAAATTTAGCTAAAGAAGTAATATGCTGTACTAATTCTGTAGTTTCTTGATCTAATACTAAATTGTTAGTTAAAAAGGGTCTTCCATATAATAATTAGAATGGGCTACAACCAAGTTTCTGAGTTAAATTTCTTATTCTAAGGAGAACAATGGAAAGTAATTTAGTCCAAAGGAGATGAGTCCCTTGAGTTAGCTTTCATAACTGTCCTTTGATTTTATCATTCATTTTTTTCTATTTTCCCAGAGGATTGGGGCCTCCAGGAGCAGTGTAGATGGTATTTTATGCCCAGGGCTTTAGATATTCCCTATGTAACAGCTGCCTTGAAGGCCGGCCCATTATCACTCTGCAAACTCCGAGAGAGTCCAAACCTGGGGATAATCTCGTGTACCAAAGCCTTTACAACTTCCTGGGCCTTTTCTGTTCTACAAGGGAATGCTTTGACCCAATTAGTAAAAGTATGCACAAATACCAGCAAATATTGTATGCCATGTACTTTAGGGAGGTGAGTGAAATCCATTTGCCAATCTTCATCTGGATATTTACCTTGTCTCTGTATACCTGGGAGAGCTAGATGGTGAGTTAAAGGAGTGATTCTCTGACATACCTCACAAGTCTTTATTATCTGTTTTATGGTTTTAAATAAGTTTTTTCCATTAAAGAGTGCTTTAGTCATTTGATAGGTACTTTCAGTACCAAAAGGAAAAAACTGATGCAAAATTTTAAGTATTTTCCATTGGCTTGCGGCAGGTACTAGCATAAGTCCACTTTTATTTTGTGGCCAGCCTGATGGAAGTAGTGACTAGCCTCTGGATAAAACCCATTCCTTTTCTTTTTGGGTATACTGAGGTGCATGATTCTCAAGTGATCCCTCCCAAATAAGGGATGATGCAAGAGGAGTTATTCCTTTCTGTGCTATTTTAGCCTTTTTATCCTGGAGGGAGAGACCCAATCTCAATTACAGTGTACTGAGTAACTACAGCATAGCCTGCTTTTCGAGTTCCATGTTCTATGAAAGAACTTCCATCTGGATATAAAACCATGTTAGGATTAGATAGGGGGGTTCTTGTAAATCTTCTCTAGCTGCATCAGTCTGTTCTATAATTTGTTGGCAATCATGTCCTATCTCCTCATTGGATTCAGGGAGGAAAGTGGCAGGATTCAGAGCAGCACAGGTGTGTAATTGTAGCACTGGTCCTTCTAGTAATAAGGCTTGATATTTAAGAAGGCAGTTATCTGACAGCCAAAGATTGCTTTTTGAATTTAAAAGTCCAGTAAGGTCATGAGAAGTGTAAATAATTAGATCTCTTCCTAAAGTTAGGTTGGTTGCTTCTGGGGTTAAGAGGGCTACAGCTGCTACAACCCATAGACAGTGCGGCCATCCCTTGGCCACGGTGTCAATTTCTTTACTAAGATAAGCTACAGTTTGTAAAATTGGACTCTGGTGTTGGGCCAAAACACCCAGGGCAATTCCAGTTCATTCTGTGATATACAGATTAAACTGTTGTCCAGGGGGAAGACTCAAAGCAGGGGCCTGCAAAAGAGCAGTTTTCAACTGTTAGAATGCCTTTTTTGCTTCCAGTTCCCATTCTAGAGTGAATAGGCCCTCGTTTTGAGAATTTTTAATTAAAGAATAGAGTGGTTTAGCTATTTCACTTTATCCAGGAATCCAGAGTTTGCAAAAGCCTGTGATTCCTAAAAAGTCTTGAAGCTATCTGAGAGTTCAAGGTTTAGGGTGAGCCAGTATTGGTTCTATTCTTTCTTTGCCCAAGGCTCTCTTCCCCTGTGAAAGCTGGAACCCAAATAGCTTTAGCCGTGGAAATTTTGTACCCACAATCTGCTAGAAAGTTTAATAGAATTTGTGTAGCTTTGTGGCATTCCTCTGCATCTGGTGTTCCCAAAAGAATGTCATCTACATACTGAAAAAAAGTCACTGTAGAATATGAAAAACAATTCAAATCTTTGGCTAAGGCTTTTCCAAACAAATGAGGGCTGTCCCTAAATCCCTGGGTAACACAGTCCATGTCAACTGAGTGTTGAAGTATGTCCCTCCCCAAAAGGGGAGCATGATTAGGAAGGCATGAGAGAACAGCCAGTCATCCCAATTGCAGCTTTTTTAAAGGCTGAGAGAAAAATTTGGTAACTGGCTTTCCAGACAACCCCTGTATAGTTACAGATTTGGGGGATAAAAGATCAGGATTAGAGAGAAGTACAGAAGAGGTTGCTCCAGTGTCCAGAAGAAATTCTATCTTCTGGCCCTCCACTATGAGGCAAACCTGGGGCTCTTGAGGGATGATGACACAAGCTAGAGCCATGAGAATCTGCCCTGGGCACCGGGCACCCTCAGTCCAGTTTGGGTGCTGATGGGATCACTGTCCCTGGAGGCCTTCACCTCTGAGGACCACCTCCAGTGGTCACCCTTGCATTCTGGACAGGGGCCAGTTGGCTTGCCCAGCCAGTGGTGCTGCTGGGGCAGTGCTCCCTGAAGTGGCCAGCCTGACCACGTTGGCAGCACTTGTTCTCAGCTCCTCTGGCTTCCCTCTGCCCTGAAAGGTGCTCGTTTGTCGGAGTGCCATTACTAGAGCTGTCATTCTTTTCATATCCCTTCTCTCTCTTTCCTCCTCTTTCTCCTGATCTCAGTTATAAAAGACCACAGTGGCCATTTTAAGAAGATTCTCTAGGTTATGACCTGGGCCTAGAGCTAATTTCTGGAGTTTTCTTCAAATGTCTGGGGCCACCTGAGTGATGAATTTATTTTTTGAAATAATTTGGCCCTCTAAGGAGTCGGTGTTAACTCAATGTGTTTTCTCATCCCCTCCCTAAGCTGCTCAAGAAAGGCTGAGCGGGGCAGCGCCTGTGGCTCAAAGGAGTAGGGCGCTGGCCCCATATGCCGGAGGTGTCGGGTTCAAACCCAGCCCTGGCCAAAAACTGCAAAAAAAGAGAAAGGCTGAGGGACTCTCATTTTGCTCCTGGTTAATAATAGATAACTTAGAATAATTCATAGGCTTTTTCTTGGATTGACACAAACCTTCCAGGGTACATGTTAGAAAATGTTTACGCCACCAGTCACCTTGTTTCTCAGGGTCCAACTCCTGAAAGGGAACTGCCTGTCTTCCCGTGGGGTATCTGTCCGTTTCCTCAGGAGACACACTGCCATCAGTATTGGCCATGAACCACAAATCACCCCACTTTCTAGCTTCATCTAAGACTTTATTTTTTTCACTAAAATTTAAAGTTTGATCTAGTAGTAGCATTACATCTCTCCAAGAGAGGTCAAAGCTTTGTCCTAACCCTTGGAGAACATCTATGCACTTATTGCGGTCATCAGCAAATTTTCCTAAATCAACCTTAATTTGCTTCAAATCTGCCAGAGAAAATGGAATGTATACTCACACACTTCCCCTTTTACCACCCACAGTCTCAACCAAGGGGCACGAAGAAGGATATTGTTGCCTTCTGGGGGTCCCAGTAGGACCAGAAAAAACTCTTGACACAGCCTCCCTCCTGCGGTTTTCTGAATGCACAGAGGAAGGTGCAGGAGAAGTAGATGCTGGGTTTGAACCAGGTTGTGACAGCATCTCCCTTGGGAATCCCTGACCTTTTAGGGAAGTTTGGAAAAAACTTCCTGAGGAAAAAGAAAGCTTGCACATAGGGCACTTCAGACCACTTTTCTTTTTGTTTACAAAAAGTATCTAACTGAAAAATGGTGTCATAATTTAGAGTACCCTCTAGAGGCCCTTGTTCACCAGTGGAGAGTTGATAACTGAGGCCAGGCCTGGGTGCAGAAGAAAACCGTACATTGTTTTTTCGGGGTCTAGGGATCAAACGTGTCCCAGTGCTTCAGAACATAGCCCAGAGGAGTGTTCCAGCAGTACAGGGTGAGAAATCAGGTATCAGGGAGCCTGATCCAACCTGATGCATATTCTTCCCCTTTCTGCCCCTTCCCCTGCAACCCCCAGCTCCACGAGTAGCAATCAAAGGGGGGATGAGCCCCGTTCTGGAGAAAATGGCTGTGTGGTAATTGCATATTTAACTCTATATAATCTTTATGAGCTTCTTTCTAAATTCCCAGTAACAATGGAAAATAGCAAAAAAATTTTTTTGAGACGGACCCTCAAGCTATCCCCCCTGAGTAGAGTGCCATGGCATCACGCTCACAGCAACCTCCAACTCCTGGGCTCAAGCGAGTCTCCTGCCTCAGCCTCCCAAGTAGCTGAGGCCACAGGCGCCCGCCACAACGCCCGGCTATTTTTTGGTTGCAGCCATCATTGTTGTTTGGCGGGTCCAGGCTGGGGATTCGAACCTGCCACCTCAGGTGTACGTGGCTGGTGCCTTAGCCGGTTGAGCCACAGGCGCCGAGCTGAAAATAGCAGATCTTAAATGCTTGTTTTCCAACCTGCCTTTCGTTCCCCGAAGTTAGCCAGGCAACAATAATTACTTAGTGACAAATCAGAGTTGAGAGACACTTTGAAACTTTTGGATCACAATTAATTACAATTAGTTGAAGTCTTAAAGAAACCTGGAAGTATTTTAAACGTTCCCATTTACACCAATAAACCAGGAGAGATCAAATACCCAGGGTCATTTTCACTGCCTTTCTTCATTTTTAAGAGACTGAACTGTAGCTGAGGGTTTAGGGCCATTCTTGCCTTGGGGAGTTGCTTCCCCCCACAGGCCTCTAGTTGCCCAGAGAAGCTGTGTAGGGGAGTCTTTTTTTTTTGGCCAGGGCTGGGTTTGAACCCACCATCTCTGGCATATGGGGCCAGCGCCCTACCCTTTTGAGCCACAGGCACTGCCCTGTATAGGGGAGTATTTTTGCCCTTTGTTTGGACCTGACTTGTAGTTAACATGGGTTAGCCATTTTTTCCCCAGACACGTGAAAATGCCAACTGAATTTAATTTTGCAATGAAAGGCAATAAAAAGAACCTTACAACACACCTACAACATTTGAGGCACACTTAAAACATCCAAAAAATACCAAAATGAGCCCGCACAAACTTAACTAGTACACAAAGCAATCCTTTACCAACATTCAGACAAAGCATGCAAACTAGAAGGAGAGAGAGAGAAGCAGAAGAGGTCTATAGGTTCTAGAGAGAAAATGGAAAAGTTTAGGACCATGGAAGAGAAGAGAGGATTGTAAAAGCTGGGAGAGCACGATTTTCCAAAGGCCCTCCCATGTCCTGGGGTCAGAACCATTGCTGGGGACCCCAGGGCCTCTGGGTACTACCTCTTTGCTCGGCTCTCAACCAGAAAAAAGGAGTAAACACAGAAGAGTTTCAGAAGCCTTCTAACATTCCCTTCCACACCTTTCTGCAGCCAAGGGGAATCAGAAAGTTCATTCCCCAACAGCCTCTTGCCTGTGACCTGGAGGCAGGTCAGCAGCCACACTGTGCACATTTACTGGTGGATGGGCATCAGAATTTTAGTTTAGTTTCCATTATTCTAACTATAGAGAAAAGCAGGATACAGGTAAGTGGTCCCATTGCTTACCACAGATCTTCAATCCCAGAGACGAGCCCCCAAATCTGATACTGGAATTTTGCTCTTCAGTAGGTTCTTGGTCTTGGTGATTTGAAGAATGAATCCGCGGAGCACAGATCGATGTTAAGACAGGATTTATTTATAGAAAAGAATACAGAAGTGCCAGAGCTCCTGGCAGAGAGAGAAAATTCCAGTTAGGAGAGAAAAGTGCTCTCTCTCCATCTCTGTCTCTCTGTAGGCTCTTTGTCTAGGGGTCTGTATAGTCGCATGGGGCCCTCAGTAGTTACCTTTAGCGGGGCTTGGTAGTTACATTCAGCGTGTCTGGGACATGTCTGGCCCTCAGCAGTTACATTTAGCGGGGCTTGGTAGTTACATTCAGC
>NW_003852406.1:33948252-33949077 GCF_000181295.1 Otolemur garnettii | reverse complement strand
CATTCAGCGTGTCTGGGACATGTCTGGCCCTCAGCAGTTACATTTAGCGGGGCTTGGTAGTTACATTCAGCGTGTCTGGGACATGTCTGGCCCTCCATAGTTACCTTTAGCGGGGCTAGGTAGTTACATTCAGCATGTCTGGGACATGTCTGGCCCTCAGCAGTTACATTTAGCGGGGCTAGGTAGTTACATTTAGTGTGTCTGGGACATCTGTCTGGGACATGCCTGGAACAACATGCCTGGTTTGCAAATGAATGGCTACAATCCTTTTTATTCCCAGGCCTAGGAAATAGGGACCCCCCTGCCCACCCTCCAACCTGCTGGTTCTGTTGCTTGCTGCCACCACACCAACATTGCCAAGGCAGAGGCAGCCCATCCATGTCCCCAAGCTCCATGAGCTGGCTGGGATACCACTTGTCCTGTATCATGAACATATGTAATCAGTGTGTGTGAACATGTGTGATCTGTGTGTGTGTGTGTCATGGTATGTGTGAGCATGTGCGATCAGTGCGTGTGTGTGTGTCATGGTATGTGTGAGCATGTGCGATCTGTGTGTGTGTGTCACAGTGTGTGTGAGCACATGTGATCTGTGTGTGTGTGTCATGGTATGTGTGAGCACCTGTGATCTGTGTGTGTGTGTGTGTGTCATGGTGTGTGTGAGCATGTGTGATCTGTGTGTGTGTTTGTCATGGTGTGTGTGAGCACGTGTGATCTCTGTGTGTGTGTCACGGTGTGTGTCATGGTGTGTCTGAGCATGTGTGATCTGTGTGTGTGTCATGGTGTGCGTGAGCACGTGTGATCTGTGTGTGTGTGTCATGGTGTGTC
>NW_003852406.1:33934817-33948174 GCF_000181295.1 Otolemur garnettii | reverse complement strand
TGTGTGTGTGTGTGGCGGTGTGTGTGAGCACATGTGATCTCTGCGTGTGCGTGTCATGGTGTGTGTGAGCACGTGTGATCTGTGTGTGTGTGTGTCATGGTGTGTGTGAGCACATGTGATCTGTGTGTGTGTGTGTCATGGTGTGTGTGAGCATGTGTGATGTGTGTGTGTGTGTCACGGTGTGTGTGAGCACATGTGATCTGTGTGTGTGAGCACATGTGATCTGTGTGTGTGTGTGTCACGGTGTGTGTGAGCACGTGTGATCTGTGTGTGTGTGTCATGGTGTGTGTGAGCATGTGTGATCTGTGTGTGTGTGTGTGTCACGGTGTGTGTGAGCACGTGTGATCTGTGTGTGTGAGCATGTGTGATCTGTGTGTGTGTGTGTCACGGTGTGTGTGAGCACGTGTGATCTCTGTGTGTGTGTGTCACGGTGTGTGTGAGCATGTGTGATCTGTGTGTGTGTGTCATGGTGTGTGTGAGCACATGTGATCTGTGTGTGTGTGTGTGAGCAGGTGTGAGCAGTGTGTGTCCTAGAGGATGCTCTCTTATCTCCTTTACATTCCTGCTTTTGGCTATTCTTGCTCCTGGTCTCAATTGTCTTAAGATTTGAAAGTCATAAATGTCTCAACTACCAGACGGCCACTCTACTGGGGTGGGGAAGCAGCAGCCTTAAGGAAGCCTGTAAGCTTCCTCATCCTTAAGTGTGGCCTTTTGACTGAATCCAAATTTTACATAGCAAACCCTGTCATTGAAAGCATTTCTTGCTTCCTTTGGTGCTTAAATAAAGAATGGCCTTGAAATCCGAGGGCTGCAGACTCCCTGACCCTAGAAGCAGACGGATATTGAGTCTTTTTGAGTGGGTGTCCTGTGAGCCTGCATTTCTTCTTGGCACTACACATGTTTGCATTTAGTCATGACAGCACACCTCTGAGCAGTCACTCTCATTCTCATTTGATTGATACAGAGTCTCACTTTGTCATCCTCCTTAGAGTGCCGTGACATCATACCTCACAGCAACCTCAGGCTCTTGGGTTAAAGCAATCTTCTTGCCTCAGTCTCCTGAGTAGCTGGGACTATAGGCACCTGCTACAATGCCTGGCTATTGTTTACAGATGGGGTCTGCTCTTGCTCAGTCTGGTCTTGAACTCCTGAGCTTTGGTGATCCACTTCCCCTGGCCTCCTAGAGTGCTAGGATTACAGGTGTGAGCTACTGTGCCTGGCTTTATTCTCATTTTAGGAAGACTCGGGGATGTTAAATCACTGGTTCAGAAAGACACAGAGAGTAAGTGTGGGGAACAGGACTTGAATCAGGCCTTCCCCTGACACAGGGCTGCTGCTGGCCTCTGAGGGAGTGGAGCCCCAGCCTCCACCTGGGGGGAGCACTGTCCCACATGTCCCTAACCACCACCCTTCCTCCCCCCTCCCCTCCCCTCTTCTCTTCTCTTCTTTTCTCTTCTCTTCTCTTCTCTTTTGTTTTTTGAGACAGTTTCTCTCTCTGTCTCCTGGGCTAGAGTGCCATGACATCATAGCTCACAGCAACCTCAAACTTTGGGACTCAAGCAATCCTCCTGCCTCATCCTCCAGAGTATCTGGGACTACAGTTGTGCACAACCACACCCAGCTAAGTTTCCTAGTTTTAGTAGGGTGGGATCTCTACTAGACCTGCTCTACCTCAGGCTGGTCTTGAACTCTCAAACTCATGTGATCTTCTCACCTTGACTCCCAAAGTGCTAGGGTGGCATAAGCTTCCGTGCCCAGCCACCTTCTTGAGGAGAACACAGACTTCTAAGTCTTCCCTGTGTCCGACCCCCACTGCCCTCCCATTTGAAACGTTCCCCGTGGGCCCCTGGATACCTTGTCTTTCAGCTGTTCCGGCTCTGTTTGGGAAACACACCTCCCTGCTAGAAGATGGAGAATGGGTAATTGGTAATTTTTGCAACAACAAACCATGCCCCTGTCAGCAGCTACATAATCCATTTCCTGTATTAAAAATTGTCTGCTGTAAAGGGGAGAGGTGTGAACAGTGGTGAGTTCCCTCTACTCACTACTGGATAGTTTTTGGCAGATTTTCAATGACATTCAACAAATGAAGAGAAAAAAAAATAACAGAAACCAAAACCACACTATTTTTATGAGCATATTTATATATCAGCCTCAAATTTAAGTGTTCCAGTTTGGGCTATGGTTTTTTTAAAAAGGCACTATTTTTTCCTTTTTATAGAAACAAAGTTCACTTTGAATTGTGGCAGTTTTTTTTTTCCCAAAGAAAAGGCTACATTTGAACTTTAAAACTAAAAGAGTGTCTGGTTCATAGCAACCACATGAACAAGATTTCAAGAAACCTTACCAGAAATGGAATGGGGGAGTTGTCAGCTGTATAGTTCATGGCTAACTGCTGTCGTTGTTGGGGCCTGTGGTCCAGACCGCAAACATGTGAGAAGGGACCCAGATGAAGAAGCCGGCTGAGTCAGACCTTCTGCTTGCCTTGATGATGTCTCTGCAGAAAGCAGAGCCCAGAGAGACTCTCCCCCACCCTCTCCCACCTCCCTCACCCGTGGCCTGGCCCTGCCCCCAAGCCTGCCTGAGCCTGGGGCTCTGATCTCTTGCCAAGCGCTGCCTCACTCCTGGCCCTGAACCCACAGTCTGACCCCTGCAGAGGGTGGGCTACACTCAGAGGGCAGAGGCAAAGCAGGGAGGAGTCAACAAGCCCAGGGGTCTACAACATAGGCGCCCAGCTGGACCCACCATAAACATTTTATGCTACCACATGGCATAGTTGGCCCACCAGGATGCTGGTTTTAAATTCTCCCCCAGAATCCAGTTGTGTGTGTTAGTTTTGGAGAGAGGATGAACTCAGCTTTTCTGATTCAGGGATAAGAAGAACAAGTCAGTGGAAAGTCCGTGTTCTGTTGTCTGCCTTTCCGTCTAACCCCAGGCCTGGTGGGAGGCCCCCCCATTGACTCCTTCATTAGGTAACAATAGTTTGAGGGGCATTCCACACATTCACTGTCTCACTGAAGCCTCACAGCATCCTTGTGAGATGGTGGAGCTATCATCCCCAATTTGTAGATGGGGAGACTGAGACTCAGAGAGATTAGTTGGTGGACTTAGATTCAAGACTTGATCTGCCTAACTCCAAAGTCCATGCACTGACTAATCTCTGGATTAAAGTCCCTCCTTGGGTCTGATCCAGGAATCAGAAGACCTGGAACCCAGCTCCATCTTTGTCACTAATTGTCTGGGTCTCCTTGAGTAAGTCACTTCTCCCCCTCTGATCCTCTGATGTATTATGAGCTAATTCTAGTACCTACTTATCAGAGTTTTCTGAAGAATGTATATGAGCTTGATTTGCCTCTGTGCTGAAAATGATGAGAGAAACTCCAGAGATGACTCCCCCTCTCTTTAAGCTTCTCACTCTTTCCTGTGTCTATCACAGGGATGGCCACTACACTGTGTCCTCATGTCCAGGGGGTACAGCAGAAGAAGTAGAAATTGGGCCATTTCCCCAACTCTCACCTGCATCCTGGATCCACATATGCACAGCTGACCAGAGCCGCAACCCCACCGACTGATCCACAGAACCTGTGCCTTTTGCTGCTTGCCTGATCCATCCTTCAGAACCCATCATAGGAGGCCTCTGTGACCATCAGCGCGAGCAGGGGATTCTCCTGAGCTCCTGGCAATCCTCCTGGTGCTTCCTCTTCCCCACTCCAAAAGGGCAGGGGATTTGCACGTCTGGTTGGTCTAGCGCCCAGCAGAAGGAAAGCTGTCAGTAAAAGCTGAATGAGTGAAAAATGAGTCAGATGCACCTGCAACAATGTGACTCATTCTCAGAGTTGCTTGAGTGTCTGACTGTCCCCGGTCATGTTCCTCGGTGTCTCCAGGCCCCACTTCTCCTTGTGCTCCCGTGGGTAGTTCGTGGTGCTCTCCCTTTCCTCCCAGGGCAACCTGCCATCTTGATGCTGCCACTGACCTCTGAGCCTCCTCCTGCCCAAACCCCTGCCAGAGCCTGGGGCTCTTGGTCCTGAGGAGCTGGAGGACACATGGCACAGGTGGGTGACAGCGTCACAATGTGATGCAGTGGAAGATCCACCCCGGGTCCTGGCTCAGAGAGGAGTCTAATCTGGCTTCCTCTACTTCCATTGTAGGGGAAATCCGCACCCCTGGCAAAGCTAGTGATAAAAGAAACCAGCTTAAAATCCACTCGTCTTCACCGAGGCAGACACTATCAGAGTGCACGACATTAACTTTATCTTCATCAGCTTTGCGCAAAATGAAATAGAAAAGCACATCTCTTATGTCCCTGGAGTTACAGTCACATAATGTGTGGTGAGAGGGACTATGTCCCTGGTAGAGGATTCCTCTCTGTATAATGTTGCCACAGAAGGAGAGCCATCGATGCCCACGACATATTTAAGGTTGGACAAGCTTGAAAGGGGAGAGGGGAAGACAAGGGACGTGTTGCCTCTGCACCTGATTGTCATTCATCTTCCGGGGAACCCTCCTGAGCACTGCAATGGATATTAGCTATAGGCAAAAATCCTCCCCTTCCCTACCCCAGAGCTAGGAGGAGCATAAAGCAGGTGGATGGAAACAGGGCCTGGGCAGATTTTGTAGACAGAAAGGTAATTCTGATGGATTTAAAATGAACAAACCAAACTCAGCAAAATTCTTAGCAAGTCCTTAGTCCTGGGAAAGTGTTGCCCCAAATCACTGAGTCTCTTCATTTAGATGAAAGTTTATAACTTGAGACATAATTATGATTTTAACCATTTGGAAAGAAATTATTCTCCCTGAAGCTGAGGTCCTTGAAGGCCAAGCAGTGTCTTATTTATCTCTGCATTATCTGTGGTGTCCGGTTGTAGTAGACACCTTCTCAATATCTCTTCTTTTCTTCCTTACCAACAGAACCTCTGTGTTGTTGGGGTTTGAAGTGAGTACCTACATCTTCTGTTCTTCTTGCACATAGAGATGACAAATGAGACATAGGAAAATTGAGTAACACTGTCATTAAAGCTGTTTGCCAGGGATTGATTCAGGTGAGAAGCATGCCTTTTTTGCCTTTTCCTTTTTCCTGATGACTGGAATTTAGATGTGATGGCTTGAGTTGCAGCAGCCATCTTGTGATCATGAGATGATAAAGGGTGAAAGCCATGTGCTAAGAATGGTGAAGCAAAAGATAAAAGGTTTCTAATGAAATCAAAGACCTACCATTCCAGTCAATAACTCTGGATTTCCCTATTATATGAGAGAAAAACACCCCTACAGCTTGTTTTGAACCACTGTTATTTTTTTTTTTCCTGGTCAGTATGAGCATACACATGATTAGGTTACATTATTTGTGTTTGTAAGGTAAAGACCAAGAAGTGTGCCATATACCCCTACATCGTACCCAAAGGGATAGGTGGGAACTTACTGAGCTCCCTTTCCTGCCTTCTTGAATATAACTGTGCTTTTCTCTCAGCTAGGCCAGTAGTTATGGATCTGCCAGTTTCAGGTTAGTACTGAGTATATGAGATGATTGTTTTTCCATTATCGTGATACTTTACTAAGGAGAATGTTTTCAAAATCCAGCCAGGTAAATATAAAAAATGTGAAGTCTCCGTCTTTTTTATGACTGAATAGTATTCCATGGTATACATATACGACAGTTTATTGATCCTTTCATAACTACTGTTATTTTAAACCCATATAGCTAGTAGCCAAACTAGCAATACAGTAAGCAGGAGCTTAGGAAAAGACGAGATGAATTCGTGGTATGGTCCTTCCAGGCCTGCGGCATGCGAGGCTATTTGCCTTCCCACACAGTGGCCTAGATTTTTACACTGACTTCTTACTTGCTACCTTTCTTTTTGGGCCTTTTTAGGCTGTCAAACGGCACTGCTATTGCCATTAGTATGTTACTCTGTCCATTTCTAGTTTGATACTTCTTATATGCTGCTAGTTTAGAAACCCAGCATTGGAGCTTGTTAGAATGATGTGTTAAGTAAGACTGCAGGGGCTCTGAGTGAGAGGGTGAGAGGCTTGCCTTTGAATATGGGTAATGAGGTTCAGGGGATGAGCTATAGTTTATTTTAGCTGCTCAGAAATCTTTTTACTCACATGCAGCTATAGTTCTAGGTAAGAATTATGAACGAGACATCTCAACATCTCATGTTGCTGAGTGCTCAGAGAGGAAGCCAGTTTTCACCCAGCCCTTTCGTATCAGATGAGTGCCTTTGCTCTCCTGGGGCTTTGGTTTTCGGGACTTTCCTGAGGCCTGGGTGCCCCTAGACTTCTCCTTCCCTGTCTGATCCAGGGCCCTTCTTTCTGAGGTTGCCAGTGGGATGGAGGAAACACACTCCCACCCTTGGTCCCAAACCCATAGTGCACTGCTAAGGTCTCCCACTGGAGAAGTGAGCTCTGTGACTGTCACCCAGGAGTGTGATACGGCTTCTGAGAAGAAAGAGTGTGGCCTCGTTTTATGTGATTGACATTATGAACTAATTAATAATTAATGAGGTCTGAGCACTGGTCAGCTGGGACGACTTTGGAGCTGAGATGACTTTTGAAATGACTAGGTGAGCTAGTCAGTGAGGATTTTGACATCCTTTTTGTCTCATTTAAAAAGTTTGGACTGAATCATTCTTTAAAAAAGAATCATTTCTTAAAAAAGAAAGGAAGGAAGGGAGAGGCAGAGAGAAAAGGAGAGGAGAGAAGAGAGGAGAGGAGAGGAGAAGAAAAGAGAAGAGGAAAGAAAGGAAAAAGAAAAGAAAAGAAAAGAAATCCACATGCACAGGGTAGTCTGGAAAATGACCTCATGTGGGGAAGAAGGAACAGAGCTGGGAGTAAGTGCAGGGAGATAAAGGACTAAGATCAGGTCTGTGGATCAAAAGGGCTGGAGCGTGTGGTCTCCGGTGGTCTCTGGCGTTCTGCTGACCCTGTTCATTTCCCATGGGCTTGGGAGTGAGGGGAGAAAGACTATACACACAGCAGACCATCCTACACAGCAGAGGAAGGTCCAGGCTCAGGAGGCTGTTTTGTGTTTTGGGGGAAGAAGCTGCAAGGAAAACATTATGGTGTGAAGCCTGCATTTGGGGTGCATTTGGTACATTTGTGTAGTTGCTCAGAGGGCTGTTCTCCGGGCATCGTGCAGGATGCCGGAGATTGTGTGTGTACAGCCAGTAGATCATTCATGCTGCTGGTCTAGCTCTGATGTCCTGTGTGCCTGAGCAGGGACAGAAGACAGTTGTCCAGGGAAGGGGAGAAGCCAGGTCCCAGGAATGGCACTGGCAAGAGGTAAAAGGCAGAGGCCTGCGAGGCACCCTGGACAGGAGTGGGGAGGGGACAGTCGCTGACGTGCAGGCAGGTAGACAAGAAGCTGAGGATCAAGGCCTGCCCATCCACCAGTGTGGGCTGGCGTCTCCTTGCCTGGTCCCGCTAGCTGGGACTGCAAGCATTGGCTCACTAAAGCAGAGTCCAGAGCAGGAAAACACAGAGCAAGCGGCATCACCTGCGGGAGTTGTGGCCTCTCGTCCGCTCTTAATTCAGACTCTTCAGACCCAGCAGACGGGAGATCCCTGTGGAGAGGGGATGAAACACATAGTTTATTATCTGATTCGAAACAATTAAATTACAGGCCAGTGTCTTTGCGTTTGTTTCATCTTAAATTTTTTTAAATCACAAAACTTCCACAAGTTTGTTGCAAAACTTTTAAGCAACACAGAAGCACACGCAGTAGAAAGTATCTGCCGCTTCCCTTCTCCAGTGTCCAGCCAGCCACCATTCATAGTTGGGACATGACTTTGAGATGTGAACATGGACGCAGCGATATTGTTCCGTGTGTGTGTGTCAGTCTACAACTGTTTCTTTGAAAACGTGTATCATGGTTATCTCTCTACGTGGATACATACATAGTTAACTCATCCTTTTTCCAGCTCCATCAGATGGCATTGCATGAATGATGATTTATTGAATAATTCCTTATCAGAGGCATTTCATTGTTTCCAATGTTCCACTGTTACAGAAAAAAGTGCTGGAATGAACAATGGGTATTTCTGGAAGACATAGTCTTAGAATGGAATGTGCATCTAACTGATCAACAGGTCCTGTTGAAATTCTCTCCCCAAAGTCTGTGAGCTCTTATTCTAAAAAACAAGTTTAATGAATAACAGGCCTTAGTGGCAGGGTCATGTGCTCAGCGCTCCCAGTTCTTCCTCACTGCGCCAATTGTGAGCTGCTGATTTGACCTTTGTCATCACACCAGACAGCGCCCCGTTCGTGTCAGCATCTCTGAGACATGAGAGGTTCTTTCTCATGTTTCCAATGAGACTTTGCCTGGAATGCCCTCCCCTGGTCGTCTGCCCCTCCACGTCCTCTGGAACACTGTCCACAATGTCTCTTCCCTCTCGGGCCCCTTGCTGTTGCCCCTCGATACCTGAGGATTTCTTAGCGCTCACCTCCTTGTCTTTTTCATCCCGATAGGCTGGGGCTCCTGGGAGTCAGGGACTGAACATTGGCCAGTCTGGCACGGTGCGTGCTGTCTAACAGTCAAATGACTATTGCTTGGTACTTTGTGATTTGTTTTGGTTTTTCTTTTTCATGTTTGCTGTTTTCTGAACACTTTGAGCCTAGTAGAAGTTCCAGAAATACTGATTGATTTATCCAGCCCTTTTCCACACGTGTGCACTTACCAGTAAAAAACTGCTGTGAGGGGTAAAAATGTGGAACTGGGAGGCTGCAAGTCATCAGCTGAGGAGGCAATATTGGGGCTGTCCAGCAGAGAGAGACAAAAGTTGGAACCCTGAGAGTTTGTGGGGTCTGCAGGGGGATACTGGATGAGGTCAGAACATAGGGAGTGGATGGAGAGAGAGGGAGGAACTGGTAAAGGAGAAAAGAAGGGAGCAGTCCGAGGGAAAGACAAGACCAGGGCGGAGGGGCTTACGGCACCTCCAGGGAAGACTTCCTGGAAGAAGGGGACTTGAGTGTCAGGTAGGAACAGGTTTGAATCCCTGTTCTGCCACTTAACCAGCTAGGTGACCTTCAGCTTGTTTAATAATTCATTTTTGTTTTTTATTTTATTTTATTTCTTTTGCGACAGAGTCTTACTATGTCACCTTCGGTGGAGTGCTGTGGCATCACAGCTCACAGCAACTTCAAGCTCTTGGGCTTAAGTGATTCTCTTGCCTCAGCCTCCCAAGTAGCTGGGACTATAGGCGCCTGCCGCAATGCCTGGCTATTTTTTTGTTGCAGTTGTCATTGTCGTTTAGCTGGCTCTGGCTGGATTCAAACCCATCAGGCTCAGTGTATGTGGCTGGTGCCATAACCACTGTGCAATGTGTGCTAAGCTTAATAATCAGTTTTCTGATGTGTAAAATGAATATTATACACATACCTGCTGGGGTTGTCCTAAGAACTAAAGGAATTTATGCATAGCCTGAGCATAGCACCCCCCCCCATAGATAACAGAGTGAAAATATCTCTTCATTCTGCTTGGCTCCCAGTTCAGTCAGAACAGTTATTTGGGTGAACTCTCCTTCTCCTAAGGTGGCTTTTGAAAGATCTACAGAGACTTATTGGTGCCCTGACAGTCTTTCCCTGGACTCTACACTTCCACCCTTACCACCCTGACCAGGCTCCTTAAGACAGTGCTGGGACTGAGGGCTGGTTTTCAGGGTTCTCTGGATGCAGCTGATGAATGTGAGGGACAGGAGACACTGTCAGCCATCCACACTCGCCTGTGTTGTTAGGGGACATTTAACATTTTATTTTTAATATTCTGGTTGTGCTGTTGCCTTATGAGGAGCTTCTGGTCATCTGAAACTCTTAGCCATCTACTTTTCCAAGATAATTTTTGGAGAGCAAAAGCAGAACCGTCTGTTTAAGCTGCCAGATTGCATTCTCTTGCCTGAGATCCACCTCATCGTAAGTCCAGTTTGATGGATTTGACGGGGTTTTCTTGAATCTTTATTCTGTCCAAAGTGATCTCAGGTAAGATGCATTCCACATCTACAGATGATAATTTCTGGCCAGGCATGGTGGCTCACACTTGTAATCCCAGCTCTTTGGGAAGCTGAGGTGGGAGGATCACTTGACACTTGAGCCTACACCTAGATTTTGAGGTCAGTCTGAGCAATATAGTCAGATCCCATCTTTACCAAAAACACCCCCAAAACATGGTTTCCAATGTTCTTTGCCACTCCTCTCCAATCCAGTGCTCCCTTCTCGACCTCTTAAAGTGTTGCCCCCACCCCCAAGCTGCCATGACCTCCTAGCACCAGCAGGGTGTAGCAATTTTCCCTTGATGTGAATGTTCCTATTTGTTCAGTCTAAGACTGTGACCATTCTGGGCTTGTTTTGTTGAGTAGAACTCTGTCTGGAAGGTCATGGACCATGCTGAAATTGTATTCAGAATCCAGCTATTGCCCCAGTGATTTTCTGATCCCACAAATTAACCATTGCTTATCGTTTTCAAAGTGGGGGTATGGGGTCTTGGCAATGACTGGCTAGAGGGGGCTGTCATCTCCATGGTCAGGCATCTCCCCCACAGCAGCAGACCTGTAGCGGGTGACAGATGAACAGAGCTTGATGTCAAGCCCCAGAAACAGCACACTTGAAACTGTCTGAGAAACATCACCCAACAGAGTGTGTTTGGGACTCAGTAGGGAACATGTGGTCTCTGAGAGGACTCTCCAGCTGGGCACCTGTGGTGGTCACAGCCCTGTTCAATGACTGTCTGCTTTTGGTGCCCTCTCAGCCTTAAATAAATAAAGATGACTTATCACATGAGACTTGGGGTTTTCTCTTCAGAAATTGAAAGTATAAAGTAATGAGAATACAGTGAAACAAAATCTAACAAAGTCTAACTTCATGGTGGTAGAGTTTGCATTTTGTTCACTGAGGGGGTTGAAATAGAAAGTGGAAGGGGTCTAGGAACAGAGGCACCCCTGGAACTTCCTCGGGAAGCTGTTTCTTCCCCAGCCTTCCCCAGGCAATGACTCGGCTGAGGCTCATGCCTTGTAACTCCACCGGACAGTGTGTCTGTGCATGTGTCTGATCAAGCTGGGGGTTTCCTCCACACTGGGGCTGTCAGAAAGTTACTGCAATCTATGCTGTCCAGCATGGCAGCCCCAGCCACAGGCTTTTAGCACTTGAGACATGGCTAGTGCAGTGAGGAGCTTTTTAATTGTGTTTAGTTTCAGTGGATTTTAATGTAAGTAGCCACATGTGGCCGGTGATTGCTATCTTAAGTTCAGCTCTAGCTCATTTCACTTTATTTATTCACCTACTGACTCCCATGTAGTCCATAGAAGTTCTCTAGGCAGCTTTTCTATGCTAGCAAAGGGCTTATAGCCTTACAGAGAGGTCATAAACCACAGCAGCACACTGCAGAAAACTTACAGTCTTGTAGGAGCAAAGGATAAAAAAGAAAAAGAGAGAATTTTGATGCAGGGTGGGAAGCACAGTAAACAAGTCACACACAAACAAGCTTTCAGCAAGGAAGGTGAAGTTTTCTGTCTGGAGGGCATTAGCAGAGGCCTCATGAAAGAGGTGATGCTTAACAGTATGTTCAGGTCACAGTTTCTGAAGTCACAGACCTCCGCACTTGTTTTTAGAAGAAACAACTGCCCTTGAAGCTTTAGCTCTCATGAGCCTCAAGGTTATCCCTAACGTAGATTTCCATCAACCTCTGGCAATCATACCCTGTTTTGGTATCGTCAAAAATTAATTAAGTGGTTAATTAAGCTAATGCGAACAGGAAGTGTGTTTTCAACATGTATCAACATTCCCATAAGTCTGTGACAGTCATCTAATGTCTTTTTAAGGAAAAGGGGCATCTGAGAGGATGGTTGAGGTAAGCTGACCAGGTATTCAGGAGGGTGTATTTACTGGGGCTTTAAAACAGATGGGAGATATATATTGTCTGAAGACAATTGGTCTATCCTTCTTAATTTAGAAACTAATCAAAAACACGATGACTTAAAAAGCAAGCATTTTTGGCTGTCAGGATGGAATAACATTTAGTACAAAAATAAAATCCAGAATTGTATTTGTGTACTGCTCAGTGTTCTGGTTTTCTAGAGAAGATTAATCTTGTCAAAACTGAAGGTGGATTTAGCCTAATGTCTAAGTCTAAAGGGAGGAAAGGCTTCCCTGACAACTCCCTACCCTTCACCCAGGAACACTCCTGGGCTCAACCAAGGAACAGCCACAGGCTCACAACTGCCTTTTGACCATTTACTATGCTAGATAACACATCCGTGGGAACCCTGGATTTTCTTTTTCTATATCTTAGACAGATGGGATGAGTGACTGAAGTAATGCAAAGACCAGACTATGTAATTAGACATGAAAAATAAATAAGAGGAGTCCAATATGCAAAAGAGAGACCAAGATATCATCATTTTCAGAGGGCATAATATCAGACCTTATTAGATGCCAGGTGAATACATCCAAAAAGCATCCTGAATATGCTGCAATAAAGAACTTGAAGGAAATTATTGAAAAGAGAATTTCATTCCAGAATTTGGTTTCCAGATGCGTGAGATTAAAAAAAATTACTTTATTAAAAGTAAATAAAACACTTGAGGCATGGCTAGGGACTTTTTTTTATTATGAAATATCTTTACACACAATTGAATATATATAATGTGTAAGGAATTAAAGGGCAAAATAATGAAAGAAAGACTCAGAACTCTGTTTAAGAAATGCAGAATCTATAAAAAGAAAAAACATAAAATATTACTGGGTATTTGAGTAAGTAAATATACTTTATATGGGAAGGCCACATGTTTTAGAAAGATAATGTTTATTTATGAGGCATTTTATAGACTTAATATAATCCTGATGAAAAATCTAAGAGGCCTTTTAATGGAATGTACAAATGATTCCAAAATTTATTTTAAAAAACAAAGAGAAAACATTTACAATAAAAAGATTAAAAAATAATATTTAAAATATGTTTGTAAAAGTTCAAAACAAATAAATATAGACCAATGGAACAGAATGAAATGTTTAGAAATAAACTCAGCTAAATATAAGAATATAATACATTGTGTTTAACATTTTAGATAAGAAGACAATGCAGGCTATTTGCTAAGTGTTGCGAGAACACTTAGACAGGCGTGTAGGGGCCAGCCCATTAATATGATGTACTGGGCGTTTCCCAGTGCTACATGCACAGCATTTTTATTTTTTATGTTTTTAAGTTAACTTTTAATTAAAATCATAACTGTATACATTTATGGGATACAATATGATGATTTGATATATGATGTGGAATACTGAAATCAAACTGATTAACATAGCCATCATCTCATTTACTTGTTTTTTGTGATAAGACATTTAAAATTGGCTCGGCGCCTATAGCTCAACCGGC